>NC_091767.1:45066575-45370607 GCF_029378745.1 Bos indicus | reverse complement strand
AGCCATTCTTCAGGGCCAGCTCTACCCAAACTTCCTGCATTCAGGGACTTCAACTCTTCCTTCAGTTACCTGAGGGACCTGATATCTTTCCAACAAAATCTCCTTTTCTGCCTACTTTGATTCAGATTCTGCCTCTGGCAACACAAACATATTCAGGATTCAACATTCATATTCAATATTTCCAGGTGGTAAAGAATCTACCTGCTAATGCAGGAGATATAAGAGAAGAGGGTTTGATCCCTGGGTTGGGAAGATCCCCTGGAGTAGTAACCTGGAGTAGTAAATGGCAACCCACTCCAGTACTCTTGCCTGAAGAATCTCATGGACAGATGAATCTGGTGAGCTACAGTCCTTGGGGTCTCAAAAGAATCAGACATGACTGAAACAACTTAGCATTTTCCCAGGGACCTTGACAAATTCAGGTAAGAGCTATACAGCAGGAAAACCCAGCTCACAGCAGAAGAGTTGGATTATATATTGATATATACTTGATATATTACCAAGCTGTCAATAATGAAAAGCTTTGGGGAATTCTGCAATAATAAAACTTGTATTTAAGCTGCTTATCATGTATGGAATATTAAACTTCCATAGTACATGAAAATTACCTCATAAGTGTAAGTGTATGAGCTAAAACAATAAAATCCCTAAAAGGAAATATAGGAGTAAATCTTCCTGACCTTGAGTTAGGCAATGATTTTTTTTTTTAATTAAATTTATTTAATTTAATTAGAGGCTAATTACTTTACAATATTGTATTGGTTCTGCCATACATCAACATGAATCCGCCACAGGTGTACATGTGTTCCCAATCCTGAATCCCCCTCCTACCTCCCTCCCCGTACCATCCCTCTGGGTCATCCCAGTGCACCAGCCCCAAGCTTCCTGTATCATGCATCGAACCTGGACTGGCGATTCGTTTCTTATATGATATTATACATGTTTCAATGCCATTCTCCCAAATCATCCCCCACCTCCCTCTCCCACAGAGTCCAAAAGACTGCTCTATACATCAGTGTCTCTCTCGCTAGTGCCAAACACTAAGTGCCAAAATGTCTGGTTACGTTCTGCTCCAAATTCCACTCCAACCACTAACAAAGTGCACACATAGAATTAACTGTGTCAAAGTAGTTGTTTTCCTTACAGCCTCATCTTGAATTTTACATTTCTATGGCAAACAATCAATAGAAAGTGTCTATTTTCTGAAAACAAGTTGAAGAGCAATCACCTTGCTTTTCCGAAGAACCATACCATATTTGGTTTTCCCATTCCAAAAATAACAGAAAATTTTGGAGATGGTCACATGGCAAGAAACCAAGCATTGGAATGTAAAACCTTCCTGTCTCTTGTGGAAGGCTCTTGAGTCCTTAAGTAGTTACATTCCAACATCACAAGGAAGCTGAAGAGGGCAAATGCAGTGAGGAGAGTGTCAGAGGCAGCCCTGGCAGTCCTCTCCAGGGAGACACCAAGTTTGGTCATGCCCTGGAGAGGTTAGGGTGCCTTGCAAAAGGTGTTGCCACTGCTCTGGTCTGTGAGGCTGCTGCTGCTGCTGCTGCTAAGTTGCTTCAGTCGTGTCCGACTCTGTGCAACCCCATAGACAGCAGCTCACCAGGCTCCTCCGTCCCTGGGATTCTCCAGGCAAGAACACTGGAGTGGGTTGCCATTTCCTTCTCCAATGCATGAAAGTGAAAAGTGAAAGTGAAGTTGCTCAGTCGTGTCCGACTCTTAGGGACCCCAAGGACTGCAGCCCACCAGGCTCCTGTGTCCAAGGGATTTTCCAGGCAAGAGTACTGGAGTGGGGTGCCATTGCCTTTGGAGGGAAATGGCGACTTTTCCAAGTTCTAATCAGCTGCACACAGTCCCCTCAAACACCCGCCTATCTGTTTACTCCTCACCCTCCTCCTCACTCCATAGAACTGCATGACAGTCCAATTTTGCTGCTTCCCCTGCTGACAAACACCCACATGTTTTATTCCATTCTCTTTTCCACCTATCATTCTCCCCCTTAAACGCATAGGTCAAATGTCTCTCTATTTTCCTTAGTTTTTAATAGTATATATCTAAGCTAATTACTCCCTGGGCAATTATTGCCTCTTATCTAATTATCACTTTTATCCCTGTGTTCCTACACCTGCCACAGCTTAGACCCAATTATGTCATTATAATCTGTATTTATTTGTTGGTCTCTTGTTCCGTTTGTGAATGAGAAATAAATAAAAGCAAGGATCCTTTAAACAAATGGTGGTGGAGCAATTGGAAATCCCTGGGGGTGGAAAAAAGCAATAAAGAAAAAAAAAGCAGTGACCTAAAACTCACACCTTGATAAAAAATTAATCCAAAATGGATCACAGGTTTAAATGCAATAGTGGAGTTAGGAATCTTTCAGAAAAAAATAGAAAATCTCTGGGATCTAGATCTAGGTAAAGAATTACTAGTTCTGATATCAATCATACAATGTACAAAAGGAAAATTTGAAAATTGGACCTTATCAAAATTAAAAATATTTGTAAAAGAGTTGTTAAGAGGATGTGAAGATAAGCTACAAACTGAGAAGAAAATCTGCAATTGTATGTCTGACAGAGGACAAGTATCTATAATACAAAAGGAATTCTCAAAACTCAACAATTGAAAAGACAAGCAATCTAATTAGAAAATGGGAGGAAGACATGAGATGACATTTTCACAGAAGAGGATAGATATATACATGACTAATAAACACATAAGAAGGACAGACAAAATGACCACAATATAAATTATCAGGGGCTGTTCTGCAGCAGTGGAGAGGAAGGATTAGACAGAAAGTGGGAAGATACTTTAGGAAATTAGAGTCATGTATCAAAGGGGTGACATCAGCAAGATGGCAGACTCGGAGGTCCCAGACTTCATTCCTCAGAAAAAACATGATTTAGCAGATTGGACATATTATATATACACTGTATATATAAATATGTATGTATATATACATTCACAAGGGACTTTTTGATAGTATGCACTATTCACACACACACAATGGAATATTATTCAGCCTTAAAAAGAAGGAAATTCTGCTATTTCAGACAACACAAACCTGGAGGACAGGTTTAACCATGAATGAACCTGGAGGCTAAGTGAAATAAGCCAGATACAGAAAGACAAATACTGCATGATTTCATTTATATGTAGAATCTAAAATAGTCAAACTCAAGAGAGGTGGAGAGTAGAATGTTGGTTTCCAGGGCTGTACAACTCATCTGTTCAACTCCCTCGTGCCCACTGCCAACCCTCCCTCTTAAAGAATAAGGAGTGGGTCCCCATATTCAGGGCTTCCATGGTGGCTCAGATGGTAAAGAGTCTTCCTGCAATGCAGAAGACTTGGGTTCAGTCCCCAGATTGGGAAGATCCCCCTGGAGAAGGGAATGGCAACCCACTCCAGTGTTGTTGCCTGGAGAATTCCATGGACAAAGGAGCCTGGAAGGCTACAGTCTCTGGGGTCACAAAGAGTTGGACACAATTGAGTGACTAACACTTTGACTTTCCCTGTATCCAAGAGCTTCAGGGAGGGGACTGAGCATGGACAAACAGTGTGGTTTCCACACTCCTTGTGAGGGACTCTATAAGCCCATTGCATTTGCCAGAAGCCAGTGGTGTGTTCTTTGATTAGACCCAGTATCTGTTGTAGGGGAAGCAAAGATCCCCTTTGAGAATTTCCCTTCAACTCTTGGAGGTCCCAAAGACGAGGCAATGCCTCCTGATGAAATGCCTCTGGTCTGGGCTATTTAGGATCTAGGTTTGGGGTTCTTTAGATATGTTCTTCCTGTGTTGTGCCTGGCAACAAAAGAGCCTATTGCTTTGAGTGCCTCCCAGTGATGGATGTGTCTAGTCATTTCCCACCCCCATCACTCAGATTCCCCAGGACACACAGGATCAGGCCCATAAAAATAGCAAGTGTGCAGGGCTGAACAAAATGCCCTAGCCTGGTCCTATGTTGAGCTTTTGTTAACAGCTGGTGATCTAGAAAACACCAATTAAACCAAATTGAAAACAAACTATTATTTCTGTCCTAGATTTTGCATGTATTTTAGTTTAAATTGATGAAGGTGGTAAGAGGAAAGAAAATCTGTATTTTTTCACTTCCATAAACATGTCTGCTCTAGTCCCAAATCAGAATGCTTTTCTTTTATCACTTCTACTGCCAGGAAGATAACAACACAATTCAGAGCTTAGTAGAGGAAGTAGATTTGCCCTTGGCACAAACCTTTTTGTCAAATCAAGAGATACTGAGGCTGAGCTTTCTCAGGACTGTGGACTGTGTTAGTCACTCAGTCATGTCCGACTCTTTGCGACCCCATGAACTGTAGTCCTCCAGGCTTCTCTGTCCATGGAATTCTCCAAGCAAGAATACTGGAGTGGATTGCCATTCCCTTCTCCAGAGGAACTTCCCCACCCAGGGATCGAACCCTGGTCTCCTGCCTCGCTTTCTCAGGAAGTGCCTTTAAATATCTAGTCAACAGAAGATTAGGGCCCAGGACCACTACAGGGACAGGACTTTGGGTTCATGAGGGTTCGCGCCACAGGGTGTGGGTAGACCTGGGCCAGCACAGTGTGCAAGAAAGACAACCAGGTCACAGATGGTGAATGGAAGGCTTTCCACATCCAGAGGAAGGGTCCAGGCAGGAGCAGGTGCGAGTTCCATAAAGTCCCAGAGTCAGTCAGAAGGGTCTCTTTCTGTTGACCAGCTTTTGCTAAGAGTATTATTGTGGGGAATGTCACACTAGCTGCAGTCCACTTAGTAGTCACAAGTTAACCTTGATTTTCCACTGCTTCTGGCCATCTGAGAACCACACGCCTGGACTGCATCCTTTTGGCTACTTCTGGAGGTTCCTACTTCTGCATCACTTCTTTCTCACACAGAATACACATACAGAAACACGTTCACATATATTTCCATTTTTCTCTATTTTTCTCTACCTAGTATCATTTTTTACAACTAGCTATATCTTTTTAAATGTCTTTTTATGTGGTAAATTACATATAATATTTTTAAGTGTACAGCTCAGTGGAACTAGGCACGTTCACACTGTTGTTCAACCATCGTCACCACACACCTCCATAGTTTTTGCCATCTTCTCAAACTGAACTCTACACGCATTAAATAATATCAGTAACCCCCCATTCTCCCTCCCCCTGACCCTGGCAACCGCAACCCTACTTTCTGTCTCTGTAAACTTGAATACTCTAGGTATTTCATATAAGTAGAATCATACAATTTGTCCTCTTGTATCTGGCTTCTTTCACTGAGCATAATGTCTTCAAGGTTTATCCATGTTGTAGAATACGTCAGAATTTCTTTCCTTTGTAAGTCTGACTAATGCTGCATTATATGTATACCATTCATTTTGTTTATCCATCATCCATCAAGGGACTTTTGGGTTGCTTCCTCCTTTTGACTACTGCGAGTACGGCTACTACGAACTTACGTACACAAATATGTATTCAAGTCTCTGCTTTTAATTCTTTGGGACTGTATACCTAGAAGTGGGGTTGCTGGATCATAGATGTTATCTTTTAAAAATATTTTTATGATGGAAAATTTCTAGCATTCACCCAAGTGGAGAGGATATTATAAGCAGCCCATGTCCCCATCACCCAGCTTCAACCACTACTGGCTCATGGCTGATCTTGTTCCATCCATCCTTTACCACTGGAGTACTCTAAAACAAACCACACACCTATCATTACATTTATAAATACTTCAGAGTCTACTTCTAGCAGAAGTGATCTTTTTTAGGGAGTTTTTTTTTTTTTAAGAGAGTAAATGTACATTGTGAGTGCTTAACTACTAAATACCAATTTGGGTAAATACTCGTTGAGTATTTATCACGGTTTGGAGCTTTAAAGTGGCAGCCTTCTAAAGAAATGTTTTATTATAAAAATTTTGAAATACACTCTAAACTGGAAAAAATTGAACAAGGCACCCCCATGTGACCATCACTCAGCTTCAGTGACTATCAATAGCAAAATGGTACTCCTTTTTAAAATGTAGGCATATACACAATGGAGTATTACTCAGCCATTAAAAAGAATACATTTGAATCAGTTCTAATGAGGTGGATGAAACTGGAGCCTATTATATAGAGTGAAGTAAGCCAGAAGGACAAACACCAATACAGTATACTAACGCATATATATGGAATTTAGAAAGATGGTAACGATAACCCTGTATACGAGACAGCAAAAGAGACACTGATGTATAGAACAGGCTTATGGACTCTGTGGGAGAGGGAGAGGGAGGGAAGATTTGGGAGAATGGCATTGAAACATGTGAAATGTCATGTATGAAATGAGATGCCAGTCCAGGTTCAATGCACGATGCTGGATGCTTGGGGCTGGTGCACTGGGACGACCCAGAGGGATGGTATGGGGAGGGAGGAGGGAGGAGGGTTCAGGATGGGGAACACATGTATAATTTTTTTTTAATTAAAATTGAATTAAAAAAAAAAAAAGAAGCAACAGTTACAACCAAAAAAAATAAATAAATAAATTCTATTCTTCAAAAATTACAGATGTTATTGACATTGTTCAAAGTAGAAACATTTTGAAGAATGATTATTTGTGTACAAAGATTGTATATTAATTAGTGCAAGGATTACAGCAGATTTTCATTAAGTGATTTTCGATGGATGTTATTTTTTATTATTTTCTTTAACTAGTACAAAATATTTTATGTGAATAAGACACAGACTTTTTTTGATAACTTCATTTTAGAATTTCAGTCAGATTCTCAAAAATATGGATACCATTAAAGTTATATTTAAGTGAAAAAAATAAAATAAAATAAAATGTAGGCATAAGATTGCTCAAGTGATAATCTGAAACTTCATTCCTCTGGAGAAAAGAGCAGGAATTAGAGTGGAGCTGATAGCAAGAAGAATTCTTTTAATTCTAGAAAGGTTTATTACTCATTGCTTATTTTTAAATGATTGGAGCTTTGCTATAAATGCTCATAAATATCAGCTCAAATTCTCAGGTACAGTGTGATTCCTGGTTTATCTGAGCTCGCTTGTCTTTCCTCCATGGCTTAAATCTAGGTGACTTTCAGATTTTTCCAGCCTAGATGGTTATTTACAGAAAGAACAAGTTGACATTTGAATAAAGGCAATGGCTAAGAAGTCATTTCTCCTTTTATCATAAGCACAGAAAATGTGCAGTCAAAAACGGAAGCTGCACACAGGTTTAACTTTTTTAAATTAGGGATTTGTATAATTTTAGAAACAGATGCATTTCCTGATTATTCTCATAAAGACCATATCAATAAACTTTTGTTGCCTAACAAATCATCCCCCAAATTTAGTGACTTAAAACAATAATCATCTAGATGGAAGGATTTTCTTCGTTAGATATCAAAACTTAGTATATGCCATTGATTCTAAGACACATTATCTTTGAAATTAGGCCTCATAGATTTAACAATCTCTGACACTGTGGAAGATGGATTTAGAAAAGGCAGAAGGAACCAGAGATCAAATTGCCAGCATCCATTGGATCATCGAGAAAGCAAGAGAATTCCAGAGAAACATCTATTTCTGCTTTATTGACTACACCAAAGTCTTTACTGTATGGATCATAACAAACTGTGGAAAACTCTTCAAGAGATGGGAATACCAGACCACCTGACCTGCCTCCTGAGAAATCTGTATGCAGGTCAAGAAGCAACAGTTAGAACTAGACATGGAACAACAGACTGGTTTCAAATCGGGAAAGGAGTACATCAAGGCTGTATATTGTCACCCTGCTTATTTAACTTATATGCTGAGTACAACATATGAAATGCTGGGCTGGATGAAGCGCAAGCTGAAATCAAGATTGCTGGGAGAAATATCAATAACCTCAGATATGCAGGTGACACCACCTTTACGGCAGAAAACGAAGAAGAACTAAAGAGCCTCTTGATGAAAGTGAAAGAGAAGAGTGAAAAAATTGGCTTAAAGCTCAACATTCAGAAAACTAAGATCATGGCATTTGGTCCCATCACTTCATGGCAAATAGATGGGAAACAATGGAAACAGTCAGAGACTTTATTTTCTTGGGTTCCAAAATCACTGTAGATGGTGACTGAAGCCATGAAATTAAAAGATGCTTGCTTCTTGGAAGAAAAGCTATGACCAACCTAGATAGCATATTAAAAAATAGAGACATTACTTTGCCAACAAAGGTCTGTCTAGTCAAAGCTATGGTTTTTCCAGTAGTCATGTATGGATGTGAGAGTTGGACCATAAAGAAAGCTAAGTGCCAAAGAATTGATGCTTTTGAACTATGGTGTTGGAGAAGACTCTTGAGAGTCCCTTGGACTGCAAGGAGATCAAACCAGTCAGTCCTAAAGGAAATCAGTCCTGAATATTCATTGGAAGGACTGATGCTGAAACTCCAATACTTTGGCCACTTGATGCAAAGAACTGACTCCTTGGAAAAGACCCTGATGGCAGGAGGAGAAGGGGATGACAGAGGATGAGATGGTTGGATGGCATCACCGACTCGGTGGACATGAGTTTGAGTAAGCTCTGGGACCTGATGATGGACAGGGAAGCCTGGCGTGCTGCAGTCCATGGGGTCACAAACAGTCGGACACGACTGAGTGACTGAACTGAACTGAAGAAAAGATTAGATGACACTGTGTTTTATTTTGTGACTAAAACTCATTGAAATGGATTGCCCATTATATACTAAAAAACTTTTCAAAATGGGTGTCAGAAACTTGGCCCCCCAAAATCATGTAATCAATAGTTGAGCGTTCCTTTAAGAAGTGCTAGATCAGACTGCCCTGGTGGTACAGGGGATCAGAATCCATGTGCTAATGCAGGAGACAGTTTCAAATCCTGGTCCATGATGATTCCACATGCCTCAGAGCAACTAATCCTGTGCATCACAACTACTATGCCTGGGCTCTTGAGCCCTCGAGCTTCAACTACTGAGCCCATGTGCTGCAGCTACTGAAGGTCGAACACTTGGAGCCTGTGTTCCACAACAAGAGAAGGCACCGCAGCGAGAAGCCTCTGCACAGCAACAAAGAGTAACCTCCTGCTCGCTGCAACTGTAGAAAGCTCTCATGCAGCAACAAAGACCCTTTGCAACCAATAATTAATTAATTAAAAAAAAATAAGTGCCACATTTTCAGTGCTCTTAATGGCTGACAGACAAACCTAAATACCACTGACTCAATAAGCTATTGGAGAAGGCAATGGCACCCCACTCCAGTAGTGTTGCCTGGAAAATCCCATGGATGGAGGAGCTTCGTAGGCTGCAGTCCATGGGGTCGCTACCAGTCGGACACAACTGAGCGACTTCCCTTTCACTTTTCACTTTCACGCATTGGAGAAGGAAATGGCAACCCACTCCAGTGTTCTTGCCTGGAGAATCCCAGGGATGGCAGAGCCTGGTGGGCTGCCGTCTGTGGGGTCACACAGAGTCAGACACAACTGAAGCAACTTAGCAGCAGCAGCAATAATCTATAAGTTTGTTTCTCTGAGATATAAAAGAATTCCAGGGGCAGCCTATACAGGATGGGTATATAGCATCACAAAGCTACCAGGGATATAGGTTATGTTTGATCTTACTGTTCTGCTATTTCCTGCACATGACTCTTGATTCATGACATAATATAGCTGCTTCAGATCCAGACACCATGTGCATATTCCAAGAATGAAGGAAAGAATGAAGAGGAAGCAAAGGGCAGGGTCCAGCTGATTTTCTAGAGGAGCATATGCTTGTTAAAGGAAGGGGAGAAAAAGTCTGTAAACCCTGGGTCTCCGGGAGAGAAGCACCCCTTGCCCCCAGCTATTCACTCTCATGTATTTTTAGGCCCTGGCTGGCATCAGCAGGTCACAATGTCAGGAACCCAGAAGGGTACTTCATGTGGACCCTTTGCTAAGGGCTACTCCAGAAGTGCTAGTAAAAGGAAGGGGCCAAAGGCTTCAGTCTCAGTCTCCTCTCCTCCCTCTTCTTCAGGCCACTTCTCCCCAAACCTGCTTGTCTCTCATTCTTCCTTCTTTGTTTAGCATTTCCCTGTCAGATTTTAGAGCACTGTTTGGGCTACAGCATCAGTAGAACACAATCTTACCCAAACCCAACATATGGTAGTTCATAATCACCCAGTAAACCCACTCAGAGTATGTGAATATAAGCAACAGATCTGCTCCCTCAGCAGGAATTGCATATTTCATGGAATCTCTGCAACTCTCAGACCCCTCCCTGAGGAAATGGGAGTGAATGAAGAATTGTGCCCCAAGTACCTACTAGGTTTGAGGATCCTCTTCAGAGAGCACCTCAGAGGTTTGTGATTCTTGTGTGACACTTGGCATGTCAATACATTGACAGCACAAGCCCTCCCATAGGACATTCAGAATGTAACCCTACTGGTCAAACTAGGGATGCAATCTTCACTCTCAGATCTCTGCCAACACCCAGCCCTCCCCAGGGCCCCTTTGTCCACACAAGTAGCTAGAGCTGTATGTGGAGGCACTTCGAACACAGCTTAGAATGAGGCTGACTTAGTCTCTGCCTCCATAGAGCTTTGTCCTGCAAGACTGACAGAAGATTCAACTGTTTAAACTTAAGGTCTCTGTTTCTGTTTTTTTTTAATTTTCATTACTCCAGGAGGTAGATTAAAAAAGATCTTGCTGTGATTTATGTCAAAGAATGTCCAGCCTATATTTTTCCTTAAGGGTTCTATAGTACCCAGCCTTACATTGAGGTTTTAAATTCAGTTTGAGTTTACTTTTGTGTATAGTGTTAGGGACTGTCCTGGTTTCACTGGTTTATATGTAGCTGTCCATCGACAGATAAATGAATAATGAAGATATGGTACATATGTACAATGGAATATTACTCAGCCATAAAAAAGAATGAAATAATGCCATTTGCAGCAACATGGATGAACCTAGAGATTGTCATACTGAGTGAAGTCAGTCAGAGAAAGACAAATATCATTTGTTATCGCTTATATGTGGAGTCTAAGAAAAGGGTACAAATGAACATATCTACAAAACAGAAATAGAATTACAGATATAGAAAGCAAACTAATGGCTACCAGGGGGTAAGGGGGGAGGGATAAATTGGGAGTGTGGGATTGACATATATATACTACTACATATAAAACAGATAACTAAAAAGAATCTGCTGTATAGCACAGGGAACTCTATGCAATACTCTGTAATGGCCTACATGGGAAAAGAACCTAAGAGTGGACGTATGTGTATGTATAACTGATTCACTTTGCTGTACACCAGAAACTAGCACAACGCTGGAAATCAACTCTACTCCAATAAAAATTACCAACTTCCCCCACCCCCACAAAACTTAAGGTCTCTGATGTGGGGCAGTGTGTTTCAACAGACCTGGTAATCACTATTTATCTAAGCTCCTTCCTCTGACCCTCCTTTTTCTTGCACTTCTTCTCAGGGATCTTGAAGGAAAAGTAGATCAAACATCTATCCATGTTTGTTGCATGAAAGCCAGCCATTACTTCTTCCCAACATCATCACCTTTCCCCGTTTCAAAGTGCAATTCTCCAGTCTTGGAAGCACCTTGGTATAAACCCCCTTAGTGACCTGCATGTAAACGTGGCAGGCTGTTTTTCCCCAAAAGGTCACAGGGAAATTTCCAGCCCCACACTGTTTCAGAATCTTGCCTCTAAGAAGAGGCAGATTCTATTTAGTCTTCCCTTGAACCTGAATGAGACTTGTGACTACTTCAGAGAGTAGGATGTGGCAGAAATAATGATTCATGACTTATGAAGCTTGGTCAGAGAAGAAGATAAAACTTCCTCCTGGCTCCCTCTCTTGGAGGGCTTGCCCTCCGAACTTGGCCACCATGCTGTCAGGAAGTCCAAACCAACTCTCATAGAGGAGCCACATGGGACAGTTGAAGTGGAGACAAACTGAGACTCCAGACAACAGCCGGCATCAGCTGCCAGAGGCGTGTATGAATGAAATCTCAGGTGATTTCAGCCCCCAGCCTTCCTGGCCCCAGATACTGTGGAGCAAAGACAGTCTGTCTCTGCTGCACTCTGTCCAAATCCCTAACCCATAGACTCCATGAACATGATCAATGGCTCTTTCCACCACTCACTTTTAGGGTAATTTATTAGACAGCCAGAGTAACTAGGACAGGAAACCAAGCATAAAACACAAAACCTGCTAAGGTCCTTATCTTAGCACCTGCAGACTCCTACTCGTCCTGTGTCACAGTAGCAATGCACAGAGACCAGAGGGGTAACCACAGGGATGGTTCTGCTCCCATGGCCAGTGCAGCCATGAGGGAAGCAAAGATGTGGAAAATGGGAAGAGAACTGCAGAAGCATAAGAATAATTGGGAATTGACTATACAGTGCATAGAATGTCACTTACCCAACCCTGACATTTCCTACAGAGAAGGCGATGGCACCCCACTCCAGTACTCTTGCCTGGAAAATCCCAGGGACGGAGGAGCCTGGTAGGCTGCAATCCATGGGATCGCTAGAGTCGGACACGACCGAGCGACTTCCCTTTCACTTTTCACTTTCATGCATTGGAGAAGGAAATGGCAACCCACTCCAGTGTTCTTGCCTGGAGAATCCCAGGGACAGAGGAGCCTGGTGAGCTGCTGTCTATGGGGTCGCACAGAGTTGGACACAACTGAAGTGACTTAGCAGCAGCAGCAGAAATTTTCTAACCCTGGTGTTGTGTCTGCTAGAACTCTTGTTTTTGGCATTGGCATTTTCTAGTTGCCCACTTCTTCTTCTTCTTCTTTTTTTTTTTTAAGAAAGAAGAAAAGGTATGTGGGCAGTGGGGTTTTGAATCATTTCATTCCCCCGGGCCTTATTACCTCCAGCTTTTTTACTTCCCTAGAAGGTCTCTCCTATTTGTATACAACTACTCCTTATTGCTTGGTTTGCTAAAGACCAAGAAATTGAGAATTTAATGAGCTGAATATCCAATAAGTGGGGGCACCATCAGCAACCCCCCAGTAATCCCCAAATCATCATAATCATTATCAACATTTTTTTGGTGGTGTTTTCTGTTGATTTTTTTGCCACTCTGTGTGGCTTACAGGATCTTAGATCTGTTAGGGATTGAATCTGGGCCCTTGAAGTGAAAGTGCAGTCCTAACCACTGGATCACTGGGGAAGTCCCTCATTATCAATATTATTGTCATCATAATCTTTAATATGACCAAGTGATGCTTAATCTTATGAAAAGTAAAACTCCAAACCGCTTGAGAATATTCTGCTGTTCTTATTCATTTGTAGCTATCTTACTCTAGGTCCCCTGAGTAGAACCCAAGACAAGGGCCAATGTGCAGCTAGTCTATGTGGAAGGTGACCCCAGAGAGTGAGAGTGAATGAGAGGGGAGACCAGACCTGGAAGGCAGAAAAACATCTGGGTACATTAAAAAGGTACGTTTTTGAAGCTGCTTCTTTAGGCTGTGGACTGAGATTCCACTGGACTTCCTGAGAGGCACATGGAATTTCTCCACTGCAGGGCTTCCTAGATGGTGCAGTGGTAAAGAATCCACCTGCCAATGCAGGAGATGCAAGAGATGTGGGTTTGATCCCTGGATCAAGAAGACCCCTGGAGGGACTTCCCTGATGGTCCAGTGGTTAAGACTCCATGCTGCCAGTGGGCATGGGTTCGATCCCTGGTCGGGTAACTAAGATTCCACATGCCATGTGGTGGAGCCTAAAGATAAATAAATAAGTAATAAATCCTTTAAAAAAAAAAAAAAAAAAAAGACCCCTGGAATACGAAATGCCAATCCACTCCAGTATTCTTGCCTGGGAAATCCCATGGACAGAGGAGCCTGGCAGGCTACAGTCCATGGGATCACAAAGAGTCAGACATGACTGAGTATCTGAACAGGGTAATATTGGCTAGCATTTGCTGGGCACCAACTGTGCTATGTATTTCCAAACACTGTTTAATTACTAGAACAACACCATGAGGGGGGTTTTAATTATCCCCATTTTATAGATGACAAAACTGAGGCTTAAAAGCTTAGTCTGAGGCCACAGAGCTTGGCAGAGGTGGAACCCCACCCTCCAACTTCAAAATCCTTTGCCACTTTAGAACAGCTTCTCCTGTGCAAAGAGGGCAGAGAGTTTTGTTGGGTCTCTCTAAGAAGCTCTTTGAAAATGCAAAATTATCTTTTTTGCCTCAAATCAAAAGGCTCTGAAGAAAAAGTCCCCAAAAGTACAGTAGGAATTGTCTGGCAAACTTATACTCAGCTGGAAGCCCAGCTGAGAAGGAACATCCTCTGAGACCCTTGATAAGCCTCTCCAGCCCATGTTATGTTTGTGAAGATGCAGCTGACAAGACGTCACAGAAACACGCGGACTGCAAAACCACAGACAAATGAAAAATCGAGGATCCAAGCACAAAGCTGAGTTCAGGTCTCAAGGACTCCCTGGCAGGAAGCAAGTGCCGTTCCTTGTGGTCCCTTCACTGTCATCCTCCTTCATCAGTCAGAGTCCTATTCTTAGTTTGAGGGATCTCAGCTGTCACCGATGAGAACTCTCAACTGGCTGAATGATTACAGCGGCTCGGAATAGCACATCTGAAGTAGTGAGCCAAGCCGGCAGGCACGCTGCTACATTAAGAGAAACTGGGTGGGGAGGAGGGAGATTCTGTGCATGCTGGAAGCCAGGTTACAGGGTCTTCCTTTTCACACAGGGAAAAGGCCAGAATCACCGGTTTTGCTGTAAAAACAGTGCTTTAGGGGAGAAGAAGTAAATTTAGAGTAGAGAGCTAGTACACAGAAGCTAAAAAAAAGCAGCCTTTATTCACTTAATGCCTTTTCTTCATTCTGTCAGATTTAAAAAATGGAAATAGCTTTGTTCTCTTGCAGTTATAAAATGAATGTATTCTCATCGTAAAAAAAAAAAATCAGACATATAGAGTTGCAAAGACTCAGACACGACTGAAGACACTTAGCATGCACACACACATATATGTTTATGTATATATATAAACATATATAACTGATATATGTTTATATATATATATATATAAACATATATAACTGAGCCACTTTGCTGTACAGAATAAATTAACATAACATTATAAATTAACTATACTTTAATAAATTTTTTTTAAAAAAGAAAAGTAAAAATTGGCACTAATTCCATTATCCAAAGCTCAGAGATACAAACACTATTCACTTTATGGTGTGGAGTTTTGTTGCTGTTGTATACAAACAACTGGTATTTGCTACCCAGAACTTTCCCCTCTTTCTCCAGGAAAAGTCTGCCCAAATTCTTTTGGCATCTGTCTTTCCCTCTAGTTCTCGGCCTGGTGGTTAGGGATTGCCTCACTGTCAGTTCCATTATCCCTTATGGCTTCAGCTTACCACTGGAGCCCATCACCCTGGCCAAGGAATTTGGTTCAGGAGTGCTCATGTGACCCAAACCAGAGCAACCCCAGTGAAGTTCATGTCTTTTTCTGGGACAGTGAAACAAAGATGCTCTCTACATTCTATGTGAGATGAGGAAACAGAGCCCCAGGGACTGTTGGCAGCTATCTGGGGATCATGAGAGAAGAAGCAACTCTACAGAATGCATGAGAGAGAAAGAGAAACCAAGCCCTCCAGAATGTCATTGAGCCCCTGGAATCCAGCCTTTTCAGTTACAGGAATCAACTGACTTCATTATAATATCAGCTTTGAGTTGAGTTTTCAGTTACTAGTAGCTGGGAAAAAATTCTAATCAATATCAGTTCTTTTGGACTTTGACCTTACCCCACCACTTACGGTTTTATGAAAAAAATAGGGATTGTAGTATCTTTTCAGGTCAAGAAATACAGGCATATGTAAATAGTGATTTCTAATGTCCATCTTGCCACGTAAAGCTCTACTTAAAAGTCATCTGAGTCAGGCTTCCCCTGACCCACCCCTGGTCACTCTTTATCACAACACCCTTTCCATTTTCATCCATAGTACTAACACAACCCAGCATAAAAAAAAAAGTTTTTATCTATTTATTCCAGGTCACCAATCATTAAAATGTAAGCTCCATTAAAAAAGATACCTGTATACCTAGATTTTACAAAGATATTCTCTCAACCTATGTGCTCAATGGATGCTTATTGAATGAATGAATGTCTGAATAATGTTTCATGTATACACCATAGTTTATTTAAAGCAAGCCCCTATTGTTGAATATTTAGGGTATTTCCAAGTTTTTTCTCATAAAAACAATTATCTTCAAACAGTAATTATTTTCTCAGTATAAATTCTTGAAGTAGAACTGTTGATCCAAGGCAAACATGTTGAAGGGTCTTGATGAATATTGTTATGTCATCCTGCAAAAAATGTATACCAGTTCTGCTCCAACAACAAAACATGAGACTCTAAGACTCTACTTCATACTTCACAGATGAAAAATCTTTGTTGTCTTATTTTTTCATGTGCCAGGCTTTGTGCTAAGAAATAACCTGGATTAGAGCATGTAACCCTCACAATCAACCTCTTGAGATAGATGCAAATTAACCTGGATTAGAGCATGTAACCCTCACAATCAACCTCTTGAGATAGATGCAAATTTTACGCTTAGTTTACAGATGAGGAAACTGAGGCTATAACAAAGATGTTATACAACTAGCCCAGGATCACTAACGAGTAGTTTTCAGAGAGGGATTCAAACACAGGTAGTCTGCTCAGGGGCTGATATCCTCAATTACTATGCTTTATGAAGTCACTGCCTTCAGAGGAATTCTACTCCCTAAGCTTTGTCAGTAAAGAAAGGAAGATGACATACACTGGTCTTAAGTTTGGGCTAATATTTTTGTAGTGCTTACACTGGGCCAGTAACTTAGGTAGTCTCTTTACTAGGTAGTCTCTTTACTTAATTCTCACCACCACATTTTGTAGAAGGACATACCGCAATCCTTACTTCGTACACGAGGAGCCTGCAGCTCAGGCAATTTACCCCAGGTCCCAGAACCAGTGAGTCATTGTAGCCAGATCAGCTGAGATGCCAGCATTTCCTCTGAATTCAGGATGGATGGACATGAGTAACTCTACCCCAGCCTTTCAGGTTCTGTCTCACAGGACCCTCTTCCTCTCTGAGCTCAGTTATCTGTGCAGCAATCCCACAGAATGTTACCCTCCTTCCAACCAGTTAGTATAACTGCATGAAAACTAAAGAGTTGGCCCTGCTCCCCTCTGTCACATGCATATCTGTTGATGGATAAGGGTTGATTAATTTATGAAATGTTAATTCATTTTGTCCTGAAGAGGAATCCAGACCGAGGGATAATTCCAGCAGCTGGGCCTAAAACCATTAGCTAATCCTCTGCAATGTCCTAGACTACATTCTTATTTCTATAGAGAATATTTCAGAACGCATTTCCTCAGACCAAGGCCACAAATGTGACCTCTACAATCATCTGGCTAACAAAGGTGGAAGAAATCTCATTTGGTCCTTATTCAGCAGAGTTCTGGGAGCCAATTTTCTAAGCAACAAAAATATATTTGCCACCCTCTCCCAATCTCGATTTTTTATTCCAACACATTTCAACTGTAGTAGCCATGGAGAGCAGGACTTGAAGAGATATACTCATGAATGCTTTCTAGAGCCAAGTGAAATTTCTGGCCCATCTTATAGAGGAAGTTGAAAACCATGCCAGGGAGGAGCAGACTTCCTTCTGCATGTTCAGAATGCTGGCGTCCCTTGCAGTTACGTGGACACTGCACACCAGCATTCATGAGGGGATGGGAGGGAGGGTTGCAAACTCAATGTCCTCACCAGTCTTGAAGGTCATATTGGCCAGTGAAGGTGGGGGGGTACCACATTGGGCTGAAAACATGCAGCTCCCGCCTGCGACTGTCCTATAATGATGTGCACCCAAAACTGCCAAATCTACCATTTTATAGAGAAAAGCCCCAAATCTTGACTTGTATATAAAATATACTGATTTTTAAATTAAACAAATTTTCCATCACCTTGTGCAGGCCAAACAAAACATGTTTGTGAACTAGATTAGTTCCATAGCTTCTGGCAATTTGCAGGCTCAGTTTAAAAGTGCTTTTTTCAAAATTGTAAGTAGAATATAATACAACATGATCAACAAACTATTTCCAGAGATCCTATAGGAGTGGCCTCTGGAAGGAAACACTGGAAGACTGGACTCAGAAGCAGAAAACTTTGTTTTGAATCCAAACTATATGTATTTTTTATTAGTGAAGGATTCTAAACAATTTATTCAACTCAGTTATGGATTACTTATAAAACTAGCATAGCCACACCCGCTATTCTTAATATATATAGGCTGTTGCAAAGAACAAATCAGACTGTCAACTGAGGAATTTCTCATGCAAATAGAAGAATTTGTAATGTAAACTTCTGAAAGGCAAAGAATAGGTCAGAGGACATAGTGTTTGTGTTTATCTGCACACCGATGCACTCAATAAATATTTTTAACTGACTTAGATTACCAGAACCCCTGCTATAATTCAAATTTAGAGAATTAATCTCTTTCAGAGTCTACAAAATACTTTGTGCGACTCTTAAGCATAATAATTCACAAAGAGACTGATGAGTGCTAAAAATATTGATCAAAGTTCCCAGATATAGTGAAATCACATGCTAATGTGTAGCTCTTTGTCTGGTAGAGATGCAAATAATTTTTGTCTGGTGGAAAAAACAAAGACAAAGGTTATCAATTACTATCCTGTAGGATATTAACTAGTTTTATGTAACTCTGAATTCTTAGCCTAATTGATATTCCTTAATAATTACTTACCCATAACTAGTTCCTCAGATGTTCTTTAAACCAATTCTAATATCTTACTGGTTGCCTCATTAAATAACAGTATTAAAAAAACTTCGACAAGGATTCATATTATATTTGCATGAGAATTAAAATTTTATCCTTTTGAAAACTATACTTTGATATTAGCCTGTCTTTTCTTAGCCAAACTAAGTTCTTTGATTTTCTCAATTTGTTTTACTAATGTTCTCCAGTTTATATCAGTGCTGTCAATGCTGAAGTTTAACTGGGCACAGTGTTAGAAAATCTTATATCACTGACATGTTTTTGGACAGATATATTTCAATTTATTTATTCATTCATTCATTCCATTTTCCAACAAACATTTCTGGAATATATGCAGGACACTGAAGACGATACAATGATGAGTAAAAGACACACACATACAACAAACATCCCTTTTAAGCAAGTTGAGGAGGGAGTGGGGAGTAGTTCTATACACTGATAACTAGGATATCAGAGGATACAGATGAAGGGCTGTGGAAACTTACTGAAGGAGACAGTGTTAAATTTGATTGAGGGCATCAGAGAAGGGCTGACAGAGAATGTGATACATTACCTGAATCTGGAAGGATGACTAGGATTCTGAAAAATGGTGAAAAAAAGAAATGTATTCCCAGCAGAAGAAACAGATAATTCAAGAAATGTACTGGGGATATATCCTTCTATGAAATTGGAATATACGTGGGCTTTGAAGGAGAAACTTACCTGAAAAAGGCTGCTGCTGCTGCTGCTAAGTCGCTTCAGTCGTGTCTGACTCCATGCGACCCCATAGACGGCAGCCCACCAGGCTCCCCCGTCCCTGGGATTCTCCAGGCAAGAACACTGGAGTGGGTTGCCATTTCCTTCTCCAATGCATGGAAGTGAAAAGTGAAAGGGAAGTCGTTCAGTCGTGTCCAACTCTTCGCGACCCCATGGACTGAAGCCTACCGGGCTCCTCCGCCCATGGGATTTTCCAGGCAAGAGTACTGGAGTTGGGTGCCATTGCCTTCTCTGGAAAAAGGCTGTGGGGGTCTATTGTTATAAAGCAAACGACCCTAAACTCAGTGACTGCACACAACACTTGTATAATATTTTTCATATCTAAGCTGAGCTCATCTAGAATGTTTCTGCTCCACATTCCTCTCACCCTGCCCAGGAAACAACAGGTGGTCTGAGGTGTTCCCTGGAATAGAATGGCAGAGGTACAGGAAAGCAAGCCACATGATCAATCCAAAGCCAAGGGTTGGGGAGATAGATTCCGACTCTTTAGTGGAAGAAACTGTAAAGTCATATGGCAAAGAACATAGATACAGAGAGGGGTGAAGTGGAACCAGTGATGCAGTATCAAGGGAACTTGTAGGATACCTGAATGCCATAATAAAGATTAAACTTTGCTGCTAAGAAACTAGATCTTAATTGTTCTCATCACAAAAAAGAAACAATAATTATATAACATGAAAGGGGCTAACACCAAGGTGGTCATCCTACTGCAACATGTAAATGTATCAAATCAACAAGTTGCATGCCTTAAACTTAACAGTAGTACTACATGTCAGTTATATCTCAATAAAACATGAAAGAATTAAACGTTGTCCTAAGCAGTGTAAAGTCATCGCTCTTTTTTGAAGCAGCAAGGAGACATTCTTAGGTCTATGTTAGATGATTCTGCCTGCTAGCTAGGTGGAGAATTAGAGAGTTTATAACCAGCTGAACTAGGGTAGTGGCTGTGGGAAAAGGGACAGAGGGACAAAGTAAAAATAGTTCTTATGTAGAATAAAGTAGGTCATCTTTTGGAAGAAAAATAAGAAAATCAAAGACACCACTCAGATTTCTAAACTGATATGGGACTGAGAATATTACTAGCTACACTTACTGAACATTTATTTTGTGCCAGCTACTACTACTACTACTACTACTAAGTCACTTCAGTCATGTCCAACTCTGTGAGACTCCAGAGACGGAAGCCCACCAGGCTCCCCCATCCCTGGGATTCTCCAGGCAAGAACACTGGAGTGGGTTGCCATTTCCTTCTCCAATGCATGAAAGTGAAAAGTGAAAGTGAAGTCGCTCAGTCGTGTCCGACCCTCAGCGACCCCATGGACTGCAGCCTTCCAGGCTCCTCCATCCATGGGATTTTCCAGGCAAGAGTACTGGAGTGGGGTGCCATTGCCTTCTCCGTGCCAGCTACTACTGCAAACATATTACACATATCATTTGATTAAAGTGTCACACAAAACCCACAACACAATGTTAAGGTTTCTACCCCTGTTTTATAAATGCAAAACCTGAGCCTTAAACATAGTTGAGCAACTTGCCTAAGGTTCTATGCTATACTTGACAAAATTGGGGTTTAAACATAAAATTATTTTGAATCCAGAATCTGAACTTGTAAGCTCTATGGGCTGCCTCAGCAGGACAGGGATAATGAATGAGGGAACCGGCTCTTGGGGGAACTAACATTTGATTTGGGGAAGGGACTGGATTAGCAGCTTTATATCCTGGCCCATCATACTATTTTTGAGTAGTAACATACGAGTGTATTTATTGGTATAAAACATCATTTTGATTATTTTTAAATGCCTTAAATTCTAATCACTTTGGCTCAAAGGGGCATTCATTTGGAAAGATTCAGAACCCATCTTCACACACACACACACACACACCCACACACCCATCCCCTCTCTCAAACCCTTCTGAAGTATCTTTGCTGTAATTCCCTCTTCTTAGGCTTCTAATGGGGTTTTTGCGTATTCACCAGATCATTTGGTCCATGTATACTTATGGTAGTCCCTAACAGGGTTGTTTTAGAATGGCTGAGGGGTGGAGAGAAAAGAGCATTCAGTGCAGGTTCTGGGAAGGAAGAGAAAGGAGGTTCAGAAGTTTCTAGTCCAGCTCCAGCCCTTTCCTCTTATTTTTTCCAAGTCCTCCTTCTTTCCACTCCTTTCTCTTTCCTCAGAGACAGATCTACTCTCATTAACTCAACACATCTCTCCAAGGATGATTTACATCAGTCAATGTATTTTTCCCCAATCATTCCTCCTAGAGAGAGACTCAGGCTCAGGTCAGAGGAACCTGGACTCTGGTCCTCTCTGAGGTAGAACAACATCTGAGGACAGAGCAGAAGCAATGGAAACCACGTCACACTTTTTATTGTACAAAACAAATACCAAACTATTACTGCTGCCATTGCAATCACTACTAGTCTGGGAATGTGAACTGTGTCAATTTTATACCTGTATACATACAGAGGTGACTTAAAAAAGCTAGGATAGCAATGTGAAGAGCTCCCTCTCCATACATACACATATATATTTTAATTGCCATTCAGCCTTTTATTTTAAACTTCATTTATTTCACTAAATGTTATTTTAAAATGTCAACTACCTTACTGTTATGGGGATTTCTCAACACTATTATTTGAATTCCTTTTATTCATTAATTTATTTTTTAATTGAAAGATAACTGCTTTACAGAATTTTGTTGTTTTCTGTCAAACCTCAGTATGAATCAGCCATAGATATACATATATCCCCTCTTTGCTTTTAATTTTTAAGGCTTTTGTACATACTCTTATTTAAAACAAAATATATAGATAATATATGCCATGTGAAATGTGTACCATATAGAATCTATAAAGAGGTGTAAATATAATTTTCCCTCTCTTGGTTCATTCAGCTTTACCACCGGATGAGAGGTACAGCTACACGGGTAGTCTACAAGGTGAAGGGTACTGTGATGGTTAATTTTGTGTCTACTTGACTGCGCTATGGTGGCCAGATTATTTGGTCAAACGTTATTCTGATATTTCTATGAGGGTGTTCGGGAGATGAGCTTAACATCCTAATCAGTGGATTTAGAATAAAAATAGATTATCCTTTATAACGTGGGTAGGCCTCAAGTCAGGCATGAACACAGAAAAAAGCTGATCTTCCGTGAGCAAGAAGGAATTCTGCCAGTAAGCCTCCAAGTCTTCCTTGGGTCTCTAGTCTGCTGACCTAGCCTGCTGATTTGGGATTTACTAGGCCTCCAGTACTCTTGCCTGGAAAATCCCATAGATGGAAGGGCCTGGTAGGCTGAAGTCCATGGGGTCGCTGAGGGTTGGACATGACTGAGCGACTTGACTTTGACTTTTCACTTTCATGCATTGGAGAAGGAAATGGCGACCCACTCCAGTGTTCTTGCCTGGAGAATCCCAGGGATGGGAGAGCCTGGTGGGCTGCCATCTATGGGGTTGCACAGAGTCGGACACGACTGAAGCAACTTAGCAGCAGTAGCAGCAGCAGCATCAGGCCTCCTTGGGCTTCCCTAGTGGCTCACACAGTAAAATATCCACCTGCAATGAGGGAGACCTTGGTTCGATCCCTGGGTTGGGAAGATCCTCTGAAGGAGGGCATGGCAACCCACTCCAGTATTCCTGCCTGGAGAATCCCACGGGCAGAGGAGCCTGGCAGGCTACAGCCCATGGGGTCACAAAGAGTCAGACAGGACGGAGCAACTAAGCACAGCACAGCACAAGCCTCCACAACAGTGGGAGCAAGTCCTTAAAATAAATCTCTTTGTATATACACATCCTGCTGGTTCTGTTTCTCGGGAGAAGACTAATACAGGGAGTAGGCTTTCCTGCTCCACTCTTCCTAGGGGATAGTTCCCTAGTTCTTCTCATGTTCCCCCATGTTTCTAAGACACCAGACAGAAAAAAACCCCTCACCTTGGAGGCCTCAGTAGATTCATAGTCCAATCATCACCATCATACGTGGCATCAGGGTTCCTCAGGACGTGCACCACTGCCTGCTCCAGCCTGCCAACTGCCAGCATCTGCATTGCTTTGCCTGAAGGAAGGGGGAGTTGAGGAGAGGGAGGGGGTCAGGACACCCTCTCCCCCATCAATGCAAGCATATTTGACCTGAGCAGCACTCAGTCAGTCTAAAGCCAGCTGGTTTTAGGACAAACAGCCTGGCTCTCCCATCACCTGGATGGGAAAACTCTGAGGCACATGTTTCATGCCATTCAGCTGAATTTCCTGGGTGTGTGTAGGGGTGGAGGGTGGCGCGGGATTAAGTTCTGGTCTCCACTGCAGTTTACCTGCATTTCCCAAACAAACTACTTACACTCAAAACCTGGTCGTGGGTTCTGTGATCTGAGTAACAATCTCCCCCATCCTCCACTGCACAACTACTGCTGTTTCATTCATCACACAAAGTCAAGGTTGACAGAAGCAGTAAAGTGAGGGACAGGCAGGTTATGCTGTAATTTTGTAAGATGCTGCTGCTGAAGCAAGACTACCATGCAGATTTGGAGAGTTTCAGAGGGCGGAAGGTGCCCCAGAGACCTGTGAGGATACAAAACATCACTTAAGTCCCCCATGTTAGCCTGCACACTCATGGGAGATCTGCACTCTGCCGCATGATCTACCTTGTGTTTCAAACACCCACCCCCAACTCTGAGTAAAACAGATTTTGCAGAAAGACGGATAACTTATTTTCCTTGGGGATTCATACAGGTCATATTGCTATTTGAGAGGCAATGGCCCTGAGTGCTCTAGAATTTTATTTCTGGATTAGATCAGAAGGCAGGGCAGTTTCTACATTGCAGTTTTCAGTGCTTTCTCCAGAACTTTTACTGAATGGTCCTTGGAATGATGCTATTGCCCTACAGTGAACACAGTAAGGAATAAGTGAAGTCGAAGTGAAGTCACTCAGTCGTGTCCAACTCTTTGTGACACCATGGACTATAGCCTACCAGGCTCCTCTGTCCATGGAATTTTCCAGGCAAGAGTACTAGAGTGGGTTGCCGTTTTCTTCTCCAGGGGATCTTCCTGACCCAGGGATCAAACCCGGGTCTCCAGCATTGCATGTAGAAACTTTACCATCTGAGCCACCTGGGAAGCCCAATAATACTGGAGTGGGTTGCCATTTCCTTCTCCAGATCTTCCCAACCTTGGGGTCAAACCTGGGTCTTCCACATTGCAGGCAGATTCTTTACCAAATGAGCCACGAGGGAAGACCACAGAAAGGAATGGACCTCCCAAATCCTAGCAAGAATGTGGTCACGATCGCATAATGCAAAATGAGATCCCACAGAATAAAAAGAAAAGGGGAGGGGGTAGATTTCTGGAAAAATTCCCCTCCCTTCCTCCATGTAAAGTGAACACTATCCTCACTCATGTTTGTCCTTCCTATTCTGATATTCTTTCCTCTTTCTTCATTTGCCTAGTACCCATTTTTTTAATTTAACCTCCATATATATTGTAGGCAGCCTTAAATCCTCCCCAGGACAAAGCTGACTATGAATTTAAAAGGGGTAGGGCAAAGGAGAAAAGGAAAGATATGCCCATTTGAATGAAGAATTCCAAAGAATAGCAAGGAGAGATAGTGATCAATGCAAAGAAATAAGAGGAAAACAACAGAATGGGAAAGAGCAGAGACCTTGTCAAGAAAATTAGAGATACCAAGGGAACATTTCATGCAAAGAGGGGCACAATAAAGGACAGAAATGGTATGGACCTAACAGAAGCAGAAGGTATTAAGAAGAGGTGGCAAGAATACACAGAAGAACTATACAAAAAAGATCTTCATGACCCAGATAACCAGGATGGTGGATCACCCACCTAGAGCCAGACATCCTGGAATGTGAAGTCAAGTGGGCTTTAGGAAGCATCACTACAAACAAAGCTAGTGGAGGTGATGGAATTCCAGTCGGGCTATTTCAAATCCTAAAAGATGATGCTGTGAAAATGCTGCACTCAGTATGCCAGCAAATTTGGAAAACTCAGCAGCGGCCACAGGACTGGAAAAGGTCAGTTTTCATTCCAATCCCAAAGAAAGGCAATGCCAAAGAATGCTCAAACTACCACACAATTGCACTCATCTCACACGCTAGTAAAGTCATGCTCAAAATTCTCCAAGCCAGGCTGCGGCAATACGTGAACCGTGAACTTCCAGATGTTCAAGCTGGTTTTAGAAAAGGCAGAGGAACCAGAGATCAAATTGCCAACATCCACTGGATCGTTGAGAAAGCAACAGTATTCCAGGAAAACATCTAATTCTGCTTAATTGACTACACCAAAGCCTTTGACTGTGTAGATCACAATAAACTGTGGAAAATTCTGAGAGATGAGAATACCAGACCACCTTACCTGCCTCCTGAGATATCTGTATGCAGGTCAAGAAGCAACAGTTAGAACTGGACATAGAACAACAGACTGATTCCAAATTGGGAAAGGAGTACGTCAAGGCTGTATATTGTCACCCTGCTTATTTAACTTCTATGCAGAGTACATCATGAGAATTTACATCCGGGCTGGATGAAGCACAAGCTGGAATCAAGATTGCTGGGAGAAATATCAATAACCTCAGATATGCAGATGACACCACCCTTATGGCAGAAAGTGAAGAACTAAAGAATCTCTTGATGAAAGTGAAAGAGGAGAGTGAAAAAGTTGGCTTCAAACTCAACATTCAGAAAACTAAGATCATGGCATCTGGTCCCATCACTTCATGGCAAATAGATGGGGAAACAATGGAAACAGTGAGAGACTTAATTTTCTTGGGCTCCAAAATCACTGCAGATGGTGACTGCAGCCATGAAATTAAAAGACACTTGCTCCTTGGAAAAAAAGCTATGACCAACCTAGACAGTATATTAAAATTACTTTGCCAACAAAGGTCTGTCTAGTCAAAGCTATGGTTTTTCCAGTAGTCATGTATGGATGTGAGAGTTGGACCATAAAGAAAGCTGAGCGCCGAAGAATTGATGCTTTTGAACTGTGGTGTTGGAGAAGACTCTTGAGAGTCCCTCAGACAGCAAGGAGATCAAACCAGTACGTCCTAAAGGAAATCAGTCCTGAATATTCATTGAAAGGACTGATGCTGAAGGTGAAACTCCAATACTTTGGCCACTTGATGCAAAGAACTGACTCCTTAGAAAAGACCCTGATGCTCGGAAAGACTGAAGGCAGGAGGAGAATGGAACAACAGAGGATGAGATGGTTGGATGGCATCATGGACTTGATGGACTTCAGTTTGAGCAAGGTCTGGGAGTTGGTGAAGTACAGGGAAACCTGGCATGCTGCAGAGCATGGGGTCGCAGAGAGTCAGACATGACTGAGCAACTGAACTGAACTGAGGGCAGACACTGATGATCCACTGGGCACTGCTGGAACATTCTAGGGAACAGAGATCCTTCCTTTCTGAGCGTACAACCTAACTCTTCACAGAAAAGTGCTGCAGCCAGGGACAGCGCAGCTCCTGCTCCAAAGCTTCCTTTCCTCTTCTCCCGAAGTTTGCAAAAGGACTCATTCCTGTATTTAAAGAGCAGAAGCAAACCAAACCATCATATATTTAACCATTTTTTTCTATCCACAAAAGGTGGCTTTTATTTATGAAATACGCAGGTTTGAGTCAGTGCCTTGAAACCTGCTCAATTCACGGTGTCACACTAAATGGTTTATAAATTACAGCACCCGAACTGACACAGACACAACCAAGGATACATTTATAATATAACTAAGTTATGAGTAAGCTGAATTTCCAGCTCAACTAAAACATGTGCTGACTGTGTCAATTCATACTACAAAAAGCCCATAAGGGAACCAAGACTCTTCTCCTTTCCTAAATTCAAGGTACTTCCAATTCCAATTTACAAAAGCCTAAATTTCTAATTTTTTTTTTAAATTTCAAACATATTTTAGCCTTTAAAGAGTGAATACAGGAGTATAAATTGATGCAACTTTTCTAGGAAGCAATTTGGCAGTAAACACCAAGAGTCTTAAAAATGTTCCTCTGCTTTCATTCAGTAATTCCATTTCAGAGAACCTATCTGCTGCAAAGGATTAAAATGCTGCTCATTGATATATTAATATAAAAATGGATTATATATAAAAACGTGCATTTCATATTAAAAGAAAAAAAAATGGAAATAATCCAAATGGCCAACAATAGAAGAACTATCTATTTAGGCAGCAATGGTCACAGCACACACTATGATTCTGCAATTATTATGTCCTCATTTTCATGATCAGTAACTGAAATAAAAGATGCACTTTAACACAGGAAGTAACACAGAAATTCACCACTAAGCACCTTATTGATTGCAATGTCCTCCTTTTTATTAAATTATAAAACTGGCTGTCAATGTACACATTTTTGGAAATGCATTTTTCTGCTTTTGTGGAGCACATGATTTTAAACAGACAAAATATTTCTATATTAACTTCCCAGTCTTCGAGCTATTTTGCACGGGTAGCCAAACTACCAAGTATAGGCATTATAATATACAGTCAGAATTTATGGAAAATATTACAAAGACAAATGCCTTAAAAAGATGATAGTGCAGAGAAAACCATAGCTCTGAAACAGGTATAAAAATTTAGTCAAAATATTTTAGTCCATTATGGCTTTGCATAAAGCTTCAAAGGAAGAAAATTGAAGACACTACTCATCAAAGGCACTTAGAGAAATGTAATAAAATACTTCTTTGAGTTTAGTTTTGAGTCCGACAGTATTTTTTATTTATCTTTTTCACATTCTGTCTCTCACTGAAACAGTCCTGGAAGGCAGCTATTAATAAGGAAAAATAGTTATCATTTCTTAATATACATGTTAAAAATACGCAAACAGAATTAATACAGATTTTGGTCCATGGAAGCAGGTAACAGTATCAGACTGTAGTATTTCTCTTAATTCTGAGCCCAAAGCCCTCAATTCCCCAGACGCAGTCCCCTGGGCTCCCCAGGAGGTGCTCCACCATCGCCACAGTGCGCTGAAACTGGAAAGAGCCATCCTCCCTGCCTGGTGGGAGTGCTGCTCCAAGGGAACGCCGCGGAGCACACAGGAGTCAAAACTCGGGCCTTATAATTCTGTGTCCCGGTATCGGGAAGGCTGGCCGTAATAACCGCGCCTTGAGTGTTCTGACAGCTGCTGCCGGTATTCCTCCTCCTCAGCATCACTGCCATAGCTTCCTCTGGGATCCTGATAAAGTCTGGCAGGGCCTTTCTGTGGCTCGGGGGGCCTGGAACTAGCAAAGAGAGAGGGTTACGTGCAGCCCAAAGCTCAGGCTTCCGTGCCCGTCTGTGCTGCATGCAGTGGGCAACTGCCCAGGACAGATGACTTACCTGAGTCACACCCTGCTGACAAACCAGGGCACTCCTGGCCCCGTTCCAGGTTTACAGAGTGGTGGAATTGAGGATAGGAATAACAGGTCAAAGCCAATACTCACTCAAGTAGTGAGTGGGGAAGACAGACACATACTCTCTGACCTAAGAACCCTCCAGCCCCATGAGGGTGCCTTCCTGAGATCACTGGTTAAAAGTTCACAAGCAGACTGAGTTCTTCACCAGTTTTGGTCAATTATACCAAGTCCCCCTCTGTTGCCAGGGGCCTCCTGGTCAGCTGTGCCACTATCTGATTGGTAAAGAAGAAACTTGCCTCTAGTTTTCTATTGCTGTAAAATTAGACTCTAGTTTCCAGTCAGAATGGCTGCAAGAAAATGTGGTTTTGTTTCCTATTCTCGGATGCAAGAAATGATCCAGTGTAAAACCTCAACAAGAAGACTCTGTTGATAATCACTACTGCCTATGCAGCACTTTAAACAGAAGGCATCCTACCAACACCAGTCAATTGATGTTCCCTTTCCCTCAGGCCACAGCTCACACACAGCCTGACTTTGCTAAGTGACACAAAAGGATTACTGAGCTTGTTGGCCAACAGCTAGAAAATATTAACAATGAAACAACTGGCATCTAAACCCCAGGTATTTTGCTCACGAACTATCTTAACACAATTTAATGCATCTGTGGCTCCAATTGGATTTCCCCGGTGGCTCAGGAGTAAAGAATCCACCTGCAACGCAGAAGCTGCAGGAGATGTTGGTTTTATCCCTGGGTGGGAAAGATCCCCTGGAGGAGGGCATGGCAACCCACTCCAGTATTCTTGCATGGAGAATCCTATGAACAGAGGAGCCTGGTGGGCTACAGTCCATAGGGTTGCAAAGAGCTGGACACAACTGAAGCGACTCAGCATGCACACACATGGCTCCAATGGGTCTAATGGGACTGACTTGGATTGTCAGTGATTACACTGTGTTGCAGAAGGAAATGGCAACCCACTCCAGTATTCTTGCCTGGAGAACTCCATGGACAGAAAAGATTAGTCGGCTACAGTCCATGGGGTCGCAAAGGGTGGGACATGATTGAGCGACTAAACAATAACACTATGTTAGTTTTAGCATGCAATCAACACTACCATAAAACTTTGACTCTATGGTCTTTATAATTAAATTTGACTGAATAAGTAAACAGTTTACCAGGAGGAATTAAAAAACAAACTTTCTTATTACTTTGAAATGTAGGTGAAAAAAAAATTCTTAAGCATCAAAGTCCTACATAAGCCCCTTTTTTAGACCTATACCCTCAGAGCAGCCCTTACCTTGTGTACTGGGGTGGGCCAGGGTCCGGCTTGTGTGTTTTGATTGGAACTGCATAGATATCAGGATGCTTCTGAGCAATTTCAATCTGCAGAGATTACGGGGGTAAAAAAAGAATAAGAGGGAAGGGATGAATGACTAGCCAGTCAGCTTGCTCATTTCCTGCTGCTTCCATTCTCCAATCCCATTTTAGCCAAGAAGAGGAAAAACAGAAGCAAACCTCTAGTTTCCAGAGTTGTATGTGATGCCTAGTGGTAAATGTCAAATAGGAAAAATGTTTAAAACTAATGAAAGTCTGCCACATGCTACAACATGGTTGAACTTTTAGGACACTATACTAAGTGAAATAAATTAGCCACAAAAAGGACAAATATTGTATGATTCCACTTCTGTGAGGCTCCTGAGCTGTCAAATACATAGAGACAGAAAACAGAATAGTGGTTAATGGGCTGGAGGAGGGGAAAATGAGGAATAATTAATATACACACAGTTTTAGTTGGGGAGGATGACAAAATTCTAGAGACCAATGATAGAGATGGTTACACAAAAATGTGAACATACTAATGCCACCGAACACTTAAAAATGTTAAAGATGGTAAGTTCCATGTATATTTTACCACCAAAAGAAGCAAAAAAGAAAGAGTGTGGGTCATCTCTTGTCTTCTGAGATGGCCCACACTCTGTCCAAAGTGTTTGCTTCTCCCAGGGCCGGCCACTCTTGCCTTTTGAGACAGACTGCATTCTGTCTGTGGGATGTATCTCTCTAAATACATCCACTTTGTTACTAATTACTTTGTCTCTCACTGAATTCTTTCTGCAATGAGACATAAAGAACCTGAGTTCCAATAAGTCCTGACACCAGGAACTAAGGCCCCCTCCCAGTTGGAGGATGGAATTATGTGGACCCTCCTGACTTCAATCAACTACAGCCTGGACTCGGTCAACCTCTGTTCCAATTCCATGCTGAAGTCTTATCTGCTCAAGCCCCCTTATGAACATGCACATAGCCTTAGTCTTAAACCTCCCCAAATTCACAGTTCAGAGACTGCTTTGGGAAAAGATCCCTTGTGTTCTCCTTACTTGCTGCAGGTAATAAATCCTTCTTTTTCCCTACCCTCTAAAAAAGAAAAAGGCTCAGAAGCACTACAATTGTTGTGACAAATTTAAATGAAGAAAACTCCCATAACCACTGGGCCAAAATGCTCCAGAAACCTTTACTTAACAAATGTTACAGTGAAAAATAATGTTGAAGAGGCCACAGATTCTCTTGTCGCACTTTCCTATTCCAGAACCCAATATAAAGTTCTGAAGCACAAAGAGCAGAATCCTATTCACCTGCAATGTCAGGTTTTCTTGACTGGAAGAAAAATGGATGGGCTAATAGCTGGCAATCTGAAAATGACACACCCATAGGATGTGCCTTTGTATCACGCACGTCAACATACCCTTTCATGTTTGCAGCAGTGGCAAAAGGACTGTAAATCACTACACTGCAATGAAACTTCTTTAAAATTCTTATTGTTGACACACTAAAATGACCCAGTGATTAAAAACAATTACCCTTGCATTCTGTGCTTCTTGGAGCTCTTGCATTCTCTGTAACTTTGCCTTGTGATCCATCTTCTCAAATATTTTTACTTTGCCCAGGACAGATTTGGGAGCATTGTGCTGCTCCTCACTGCCCTCTCCCGTCTCCTCACTCTCTGGGGGAGGGACGGGAGTGGAGGGCTTCAGTACAGGCCGTCCAAAAGTGGGTTTCGCTGCAATAGGAGGAGGACAACCTTTGGTAGATGCCCCTGGAATTTCGTTACCAGCAGCGGCTGAGGGGTTTGACTTGTATTCATAAGATCTGGAGAAGTCAAAAGATTCTTCTCTGTTTTGGGTTTTGGCCTGCAGAGAGCAATGACATAGTTTTAACCTTGAGCTTTCCGTTTATTTTCAAATCTCTATTAGTGATTTAATACACTCCATTTCCTGATCAGTTTCCAAAGGTGGTCAACAAATTCCACTCCAACAAGAAATCAAATACGACAAGGTACATGGCCAAGATCTGGCATCCAAAGCCCTACCTCACTCCCTACAGAAAAGTATTAAGGGCTCGAGGAAACCAAGAGGGTGCTGCTAGGCCTGCAAGTGCTAGAGGTGGATCAGACCTAACTCTGCCCTAGAGGAGATTTGAATCTTAGAGAGGACCTCAGAACAAGTCAGGCTTCAGGATGGAAGGGTGGCTCCTGAGTTCACACCATGCTGAGGGGACGTGCCTTGGCCCAGAGGTCCACCCAGAAGTGAGGAGACTGGGGTGGGGAGTGGTAAGGGAGAATATCATGCTGATGGCCACTTTGTCTTCATACTTCCATCCTAGGCCGCTTGTAAACTTTCACTCATCTATATTATTAGGTCACCAATTACCTCTAAGAGCTCACAATGAGTTATTACTTTCTTCTCATCTAAAGCACTGAGTTAGGAAGAGAAACTTTACTGGGTTCTAAGAGAAAGCCACAGTTATAGCTGTGATTCAGAGAGGATGAAAAATCATATGACGTGTGTCCTCACATTGAGTCTTTTCTGGACAATGGTTTACTTAAAAAATAAACTGTCCTCATAACGAGAGGCACTGTAAACAACAGTGGTGACTGTTTTCTGTAGCAAGTCACCAGGAAGGATTTTTTCAGGTGCATCTAAATCAGATTGTGGGAAGAAAAATTTAATTGGATAGAAGAAGAAAAACAGATTCTATGACAGGTGATTCCGGGCATGCAGTAGTCATCCAACTTTTATTCTTTCTACATAAACAAACAAACAAATAAAGAACAAAAGGAAACAAACACTAACAGTCCTAAAATTGTACCCTCTTCTAAAACTGCCTTTCCATGTTATGTTTTTGCCACTTCTTAATTTTTTGGATTCACCCAAAAGATAGGCTCCAGTGGAGAACCCAGTTGGTCAAAACCATAATCCAGTGCCATCTTACTGTGCATGCTCTGCCCTGGCTACGCTGGAGCTCCAGGTGAGCTCAATGTGTTTCTTCCTCCTTCCCATCCTGGGCTTCCCAGCCACGTACCTTGGGCGGCTCTGGCTTGAATGTCGGGGGCGGGCTATTGTCCCTAAGTTGATCTCTGCTAGCAGCCCTCCTCATCTGAGCTCGTGGCTCTGGGCTGGGTTTCCTTATGCTCTACAAGACATAAAGGTTCATTCACAACAAGAACATCCCAGCAGGAAGAAGAGAGCACTGGTCTTCTTTGCTGGAGTTCTTCGAACTTGTGGGAATTAAGATGTTAAGGTTCCTAATGTGCGTAAGTTGAGCTCCTGACCCAGTGCTTCTTTACTAAAAAGGCAGATACCTGGTATATTCTCCCATTAGCAAGTGCTTAAGGAACATTTTTTCCAAAACTAGCTGCATCTCTCCCTTTACAGTAAGAAAACAAGAGGTTTTTGTAAAGTTTTGTCACTAACAGCTGTTAATATTTTATTCTTTTTTTTCATTTTTGGCTGCACCATGTGGCATCCATCATGCTAGTTTCCCACATCCCTGAAGTGGAAGTGTGGAGTCTTAACTACCTGACCACCAGCTGTTAACATTTTAAAGCATTAGCTCAACTGTATCTGCAGACATTCATGAGTTAATTTACTTTTTATGACTTGTCCGACAGTATATACTAATTTTTTTTTTGTCATGGTGAATTGTTCCTCCTTTCAACTTACATATTTGGTCCTTCTATATTGTAAAAAACAAAATTCACTGAAACAACCTAAACTGCTGAAGAGAAGTCCACAGAAGTCCAAATATGTGGAGAATTTTGTCTGCAAAGGTCATTATCCCAGTGTTCTCTTAGGTGCAACCCATAACTGCTCTGGTCCTAACTTAGTGCTAGCAATGTGATTTCTAGAATCACAGAAGCAGTCTATTCACTGGCCAGTGGATGCATAGTACGCGAGATCAGACATATAATTAATCAATAAACTCAATTAAAAAACTGAAATACAAGAGAGAAGGAAACTGATGGGGAAACACTCAGGAGTTTTGGCAAGATTAGAAAGGTTAAAGGTAGGGTGGAGAAGAAAAAGCACAGATACCTAAGAGTACAGAGAGAGACCTAATCAAAGGTTACAAGTAAATACAACAATATTGTATTTAAAAACAATGCCCCACTGGTAATTTGGACAGCTGGCCTCACATCACGACATCGTGCCCAGGGGCATCTGTGGGGTGAGTGCTGATCACTCAGCCTCTCCCAGCACTGGGTTCCTGTCCCATTCCCCTCTGGACCATATCCACAATCACACAGGCATTAGCTTGGAATGAGAGGCTCCCTAGACGTCTCCACTCCAACCCTTAGGAATACCTGCCTCAGCATCCTGAACAAGCTGTTGGCCAGAGCAATTCGAGTAAAACACCAGAACCTCCTTTTCCTGCCCAGGCCTGCCTCGCCTCACCTCCTCATGCTGCACCGGCTCCGAGGAGCGGGTGATGGAAGACACCAGCGGCTCCTCAGCTGGCTCATCCAGCTCATTGTCAGTGTAGGCACCTCCTTCACCGTCGGTGTCTTCAAAGTCACTGATGAGGCGGCTGTCGCAACTCAGATAGTCCGCGCCCATGGCGGTTAAGTAGGACATGCGGTCTTCGGGATCATCATCCATCCCTTCCATCTAGAGGAATTTGTTTCGGAGGGTCAGTGGGATCTGACATGGCTCCTGGGAGTGAGGACTCAAGAAAATTCCCAAGGGCACAGCCCAGGGACTGAAACCTTGACTTGTTCGAGAAAAGGAAGTTCACCTTTATCTTCCTGAAATCACTTGGCTTTAAATGACTATGTAAATTTTTGTGTAGAGACTTAAATTAGAAACCCTCCAACCCTATCTCTCCTTGCCACCATCCATCAGGCTTCCTCACATTGTGCGTTTTTCTTCCAGAATCTGGCTCCCCTCCAGTTTTTTCTATTGAACTGGTCTCCCAGGGATAAGTGCATGCTGTCTGGAGCTGTATGCCTCTCCACTCACCCACGAGATTCTCAAATCCTTGAAGGCAGAAGCTCCATCGTGCTCAGCCTGTTCTCCCCACGGAGGCTAGCACAGAGCCGCAGTGGGCATAAGCAGTCAGTACATGCTAGATACTCTGACTGAACATGCAGTTCCCCAAGGGCAGGGCTAGGACTCAACCATTAACTGGTAATAGAGGCACTTAGGCAACAAAATCGTACCTTGAATGTCTCACAAACGACCTCAATTCAGCTGGACCACAGAATACCAGCACCAAGGGCTCCTAGTACCACAGGGAATTCTATAGTTTCTCTGCTTCCTTCCTGCAGTAGGGCTGTGTGAGAACTTCCTCCACAGATGAGAAGTGAGCCAAGGTTAGGAGCCTGTACCAGATTCTAGCGCTCTCTCAGCACCTACTCAAAACCCTAGAACTCATCTTCTGCCAACCTTCTTTCTAACACAACGATTCCAATTCCATTAGCTTTTCTTCCTTCTATTAATTTTTAACTATGTTCTCCACGCCCTCAACCTAACGCCTCATCTCCACTCTGGGTTCCCCAGGTCCTTGGTAATAAGCTGTGGAGTTCAGCACAAGGTCTTGTAAGCTCTGATTAGTGTGCTTGGAACACAACACTAGTTACTACATTAAAAGCAAAAGGGAAGTGAATGTAGGGCTGCATATATCCCATTCTGCTTTTCTTGTAAAAGTCCCTTCATTTTGTTACTTTTCCAGAGAATTTACAAATTTTTGAACAATTGAAGCATATGTTGAGATTACTCGAAATGTGCATGGTTTTACTACATTCACTACCCTCTTGAGAAAAAAATTCAGACCACAGACTCTCACCTCACAGCAGAGCATCTGTGTCACCTACCTTTCCTTCAGAGACCCAGACTGCTTCTCCTTGCTGATGCTGAATCGTGTCTTTCAAGCTGCCAAACCAGCTGTCGTTGGCTGAATTGAGGTTGATTGTAGCTACAGAAATGTAAACCAAAAGGTGTGCCTCAATTTCACGTTTATTAGAAAACTTATTGGACGTAACTTACCCTAACTTGTCATATTTGAGTTAAAACTTTAGCAAATGGAAGAGAAAGCTGGCACATAGTTGAACACTATTCTTTCAATTGAATATAATTAAAGTTATTACCATCTATCTGTTGAAGTCTGCATTATAGGTGGATGTCATAAAACTAAAAATGGATTTATGTTTATTTTTCAGAAAAGCTACCTTTAAAAAATATGTTTTTAAGAAATGAATTTGAGTCAGTTGTAGTAAGGTGGATCAACCTAGAGCCTGTTATACAGGGTGAAGTAAGTCAGAGAGAGAAGAACAAGTACCACATATTAACGCATGTATACGGAATCTAGAAAAATAGTACTGATGAACCTATTTGCAAGGAAGGAATGGTGATGCAGATGTAAAGAACAGACTTGTCAACACAGCAGGGGAAGGAGAGGGTAGGATGAATTGAGAAAGTAGCATAGACACATATACTATCATGTGTAAAATAGATAGCTAGGGAGAAGCTGCTCTGTGACATAGGGAGCCCAGCATGGCACTCTGATGACCTAGAGCAGGTGGGATGGGAAAGGGGGAAGGAGGATCAAGAGGGACAGTGTGTGTGTGTGTGTGTGTGTGTGTGTGTGTATGATTTTATATATATAAAATCATAACTGATTCATGTTGTTGTATGGCAGAAACCAACTCAACACTGTAAAGCAATTTTCTTCCAATTAAAAAATAAATTAAAAAAATACATTTTTAAAGAGTGTGCTTTCAGGGGCAAAAATAACACATCTAAATAAAATATAAAAGTACATATTTAAAAAATCAATATATAGACATGAACAGTAAAAGAAAAATATATACCAATGTACTGTTTATCTCCAATAAAAAACTAAATGTATGTCATTTTGATAGGCTTAAACATTTCAGAATATAGATACAGACTAACCAAACTCTACAGGTGTGTGTATTCATGGGACATACATTTTCTATTCTGAACCAAATGCTTCCCACGTAACAGCACTTACTAGGACTGACCAAGCACTTTCCTAAATACGTTACATGGATTAGTTCATTTTATGCTTAAACAAACCTTGCAAGGTGGGTGTTGCTATCATCCCCATTCTATAGATAAAAAACTGAGGCACAGCAGTGAAAGTAACTAGTCTAAGGCCTCACACCAAGCAAGTGGAAAAGCCTGGATGCAAACTCAGAAGTCTGCTTTTAGAGCTTATGGCTTCAGCCACTGCGTGACTCAGCCCATCTGAAACATGAATTGGGAGCACCAGGATAAAATATCAACCAGTAAAATACATGTGATCATTCTTCAGCAATACTTTGGACCTAAAATGATCAAATTCCAGGTAAATCAGTTCTTTTTAGAGCTACATCATCATGGCCTATTATTAAGCCCATTATGTGTCACCCCAAAGAAAACTGGATCTTGTTGCTGAAAGTTGTTAGGCAGCCTGCTCCACCTATCCTGAAGTCTGCATACTTCTCTATAAATAACTCCAAAGAACCAGAAAGCAAATTTTGTAAGCAATTTTGCTTCAAGATTTTCTTCCCAGTAACATACAGCATTCTGTCATTTAAAAAGTCCCAACATTGACCTTGGAAAATCCTGAACAAGCTGACAATTTCCTGGGCTATTAATTATTTATAGTATTAGAATAAACCGATACTTTGGACAACTAAAAGAAAATCAATCTTGTTTCCTTGAACTTTTGTACCCTTACCGTGTGTGTGTTAGTCGCTTGGTCGTGTCTGACTCTTTGTAACCCCATGGACTGCAGCCGGCCAGACTCCTCTGTCCATGGAATTCTCCGGGCAAGAATACTGGAGTGGGTTCATTCCCAACCCAGGGATCAAACTTACATCGCCAGCATCTTCTACATTGGCAGGCGGGTTCTTTACCACAAGTGCCATCTGGGAAGCCTTATCACAGTACCTTGTAAAGATTACTATCCTCTTGGTAACAGAAGTGACATTGGGCACCCCAGGGACAAAATGAGTGATCTCCACTAAATGTACACAGAATGTCCAGCTACCTTTTTGAGCTTTATGCAGAAGTCTAAGATGAGTAAAGTTTGTATTTATCAGGAGGAAAACCTAAAATTAAAAGGGCCATTTGTGAAATGCAGAAAGTATGTTCATGCCCCCTGATAAAATGAAACAAGCCAGAAGCCTCTTATTGAATTCATATTGAAGTCTAGTGCATGGAAAAAAAGAAAAAACAGTAATTTCTAACTGAGTTGGTGGCATTCAGATCATGCACTTTACTTCTCTTTAAGAGGTGGGAGCACAGCCACGGTGGTGCCCTCCTTTCTCTTAGAATCAAGTTCCTTTGGTTTACTGTTGACTTTTGCTCTTCAGGTTTCTCAGATTCTTTGACTACAAGCCATTAGGTTAACTCCTGTCATTTCCAACCTCTGGATTAGATTCATGCTTCCTTGGAGAGACTAAATACATCTCTCAAACTCCAGAAGGTGAGATACTGGAAGGAGCTTCCTTCAGCCTCTACCACGGCCGGGAGTCCTGGGCTTCTGAGGGCATCCATCGCCAGCCTAGGCACGGGTGCCCTCGGCGCTACTTCTCCTTCCACAACCGAGGAGGCTGTTCAACAGCATAAGGTGACAAAGGCAACATGTGAGGCTGGAGGGGTGAAGAGAAGTCAGAAGTGACTGTAACGGTAGGAGGTTTCTCTTCAGGGCAATAGAGAAGTTCCAAAATTGGTGGTAGTGATGGCTATACATCTCGCTTCAGTCGTGTCCGACTCTGTGCGACCCCACAGACAGCAGCCCACTAGGCTCCTCTGTCCCTGGGATTCTCCAGGCAAAAATACTGGAGTGGGGTGCCATTGCCTTCTCCAATGCATGAAAGTGAAAAGTGAAAGTGAAAGTGAAGTCGACTCCTAGCGACCTCATGGACTGCTGCCCACCAGGCTCCTCCGTCCATGGGATTTTCCAGGCAAGAGTACTGGAGTGGGGTGCCATTGCCTTCTCCAGAATATACTAAAAACTACTGAACTGCATGCTTAAATCAGGTGAATTATAGGGTATATAAATTAAATTTCAAAAGTGCTATCCAGGGCTACCATTTAGAGGGACTCTAAATGGACAGGCATCAACCAAGGTGCCCAGCCAGGGAGACTGGCAACTTCCACCTGCTTCCTGTGGTCCGTAGTGCCCCTACATATCCTTGGGAAATCAAAAATTGCCTATTGCAGTTCGGGTATTTTTAACTGGTACAAGATTCACTCCTCCTCACTAGGCTTTCTCAAACACTGCATTATGGAAATGAAAAATGTTTACAATATGTAACAATTAAAGACTTTGAAAAAGTATAAAATACTATCACTAATGAATAGCATTTATTCAGCATTTCCAAAGTCTTAGGACTGCATTGTACATTAATTTTAAATTAATATAATTAAAGTCATGATCTGTAAGTTACAAATTTCACATTAATGAAATCTGGGAAACTGAGAAAAGTGCTGGGCCATCCTGTGGTACTTTAAAAATCCCACAATTTCACACAAAGGATGGCTCTGCATGGATCTCTAAGTCCACAATTCCATTTCTGTGGTCTTTAAATCACGAACTAAGTGCTTCTATGTAATGTAAACTTCATGTTTTAAAAAATAATTTTTGTAACATGTGCATGCAAAATATATTATTCTACAATAACTTTTTTAAAGTAATGGGGGAAGGTTGGGAAGCCTAACATTTTATTTACATTGACAAATTAACTTGCTTTTGGGCAAATCTCAGAATAAAGTTTCCCTTGTCATCTTTGCATAATTGAGAAGTACCTTGAATGTGCAAGAAGAGTCATTTTGCTTTAATTTTTATTTTTTAGGTAAAAGGTATTTGACTATATTATAAAAACAGTAATGGATATATGTTAAAAAACAAAAGATGAAATAATTTATACCTTTCAAAAATGAGCAAGACATAATATTAAGCATAACAGTACAAAAAAAGTAAATCAACAAAAACTAGCAATGCTAGTTTTTCTTGTAACCAGCTACTACTAATATCATACTAAGCCCTGATTTGTCCTACATCTGAAATACTAACAATTTATCATGACACTGTACAGATCTTCAGTTCTCCTACTCAATCACTTTTATACATAGTAACTTCAAGGAGAGTCATTTTAATACTGTCAAATTTAAATACTCATCTGTGGAAAATGGGATTCTCTCGTTACTGTGCAACAAGGAAAAAAGAAAGATATTCATTGAGTTAATCCACCTGCAACACAAGCCTTGATTTTGAATTACTGTTCATCACAGTTGCTCTATTTTCCCCACTTATTGATTCATTGTGTGTGTGAAGGCACTGCTTGATGACTATTGTCACTGATGTAAATCTGATTCTTGTTGCTTAGTTGTTGTTGTTCTAGTCACTCAGTCGTGTCCAACTCTTTGTGACCCCATGGACTGTAGCCTGTCAGGCTTCTCTGTTGATGGGATTTCCCAGGCAAGAATACCGGAGCAGGTTGCCATTTCCTCCTCCAGGGGATCTTCCGGACCCAGGGATCAAACCTGCATCTCTTGCATTACCTGCATTAGCAGGCAGATTCTTTACCACTAGCACCGCCTGGGAAGCCCCTATTAATTCATTTAAAGGCCATAAATGCTGTTAATTTAAAATCATTTAAAAAAACCCAACAACCTTGGATTCTGGCCTTGGAGTACACCATCAAGTCACAACCTGGCCAGGTTGAGACACAGGGCATATAAAGTGCTCAGTGGGGCCATCCACGGAGTTTCAAGAGTTAAACTAGTTAGGCTGGAAAGGGCCATCCTTTTGTAAGTTACTCAGCACCCTGCTCTACCCATCCTGAAGACTGAGTCAGCAAATGAAGCTGACTCAAAGGCAGACCAATGAAGTGGCCAGCATCTAGCCTCCCTCAGCCTGGCTCTTCCTCTACAACTCATTATTTCCCTGCCTGCTATCTCAGATCCTCACATGAATCCCAAATTCAACTCTCTGAGGGATGCTTCTAGTCATTCAATGGACTTACACAAAGGTAAGGAGGTGGGGGGAAATGAAGTGGGTGTAGATTTAACATCAGTCACAATCACATGGACCTCAAATTCAATGAATTATCTGTTAAATGGAGGAATGGCAACATAAGACCCCATTCAGCATTAGGATAGAAGGCAATGGCACCCCACTTCAGTACTTTTGCCTGGAAAATCCCATGGACGGCGGAGCCTGGTGGGCTGCAGTCCATGGGGTCACTAGAGTCAGACACGACTGAGTGACATCACTTTCACTTTTCACTTTCATGCATTGGAGAGGGAAATGGCAACCCACTCCGGTGTTCTTGCCTGGAGAATCCCAGGGTCGGGGAAGCCTGATGGGCTGCCATCTATGGGGTCGCACAGAGTCAGACATGACTGAAGCGACTTAGCAGCAGCAGCAGCTGTGAAGTATATAGAATATTGGACACACAGTCAGAGACACCACAGTGTTAGTCTTGGCTCAGCCATACACTAATGTGTGACCATGCAGAAATCACCTGGCCTTTCCTATGGCCTAATAAGACAGCACCCGTGAAAGGCTATACCACTGTTAGCTATTGCTGTAATAAAAACAGTAAAGATAATATTAATTACAGAAGTAGCGGTAAAACAAAGGAAAGATCACATATGAACATGCCAAAAGCACAAGCTTACTCTTGACTCTACATTCACAAGAATCCAGTTTATGAAGCACCACTTCCTTCTTTGCCTTTGGTTAGAGGACCTCTCAGTTAGAGCACTTCACCATAGTGGTAAGTAGTGCACCTCACTCTTTAATAAGAAAAGCCAGTAACAATAAAACAAGGGTCTAATGTAGACATTCATTCACACTCTCCCCTTCCCTTCCCTTCCCAGTGTCAGATAAGTTAAAAGTGGCATAGGTTGATGATGACTGGTGCTGAACTCAGTTTAGTCACTAAGTTGTATCTGACTCTTGTGACCCCATGGACTGTAGCCCACCAGGCTCCCCTGTCCATGAGATTTTCCAGGCAAGAATACTAGAGTGGGTTGCCATTTCCTTCTCCAGGGGATCTTCCCCACCCAAGAATCAAACTCGGGTCTCCTGCATTGCAGGCAGATTCTTTCCCAACTGAGCTATAAGGGAAGCCCGAATTCACAGAGCTATCATTATCCTAAGGATATTAATTATATCCACACAATTGCTACATGTGGCTTCCATAAAACTGCATGACCAAAAACTTCATGCAACCCTTTTAAACCCTTAATTTTACCACATTCACAGAACTAGTTGTTTTTTTTAGGCAGTGCACACATTCAGTTACTAAAAAGGTCACATTCTTAAATCATTTTACTTTCATGAATAGCAGCAGCAGTAGGTCTTCATTTCAGGAATTTTAAAAAATATCCTATTATGGAAAACTTTAGACACACAAAAGTGGAGAGAAGAGTATAGATCATGAATGCATCACCCAGCTTCAGCAACTATCAGCTCTTGGCCAGTCTGGTCTATAGCCACACTAAGTCTCCTCACTGAAGATTATTTAAGCAAATCCCAGACACGATATTAGGTCATCCATAAATACTCTTATTTACCATACATGCCTAAAAATGAGAACTTCTAAAAAAAAAACCTAACATAATCACAGTATCATTTTCACCTTAAAAACAGGAGTAATAAATTCTTAATATCATCTGATATGCAGAATATTCAAGGCTATTTCAGAGACATTTTAAAATAATGAAACCAAGTTCCTATCACCTTGTAAGTCAGCGTACGCATGGATGGTAAGAAGAGAAGTACCATGCCAGATATGGGTACTCAGTGCTATGCCAGGCTTAATCACTAGCCTTGTAGTCCCACCCAAAAATCTGAACCTCATCCAAATGACCAGGTATTGTGTATTATGGATCTTTATGATCATGCTCAAACAGTCAAACTTACAAAGTTAAATATACAAACACCATGAGTCTAGTACACTCACTTTATAGGATTAGTTCCTTTTTGAGGAGTCATAAACAGAATTTCAGATAACTATTTTCCATTCAGATTATTTTCCTATTCCTTCCATCCTACAGTTCCTCATTTCTTACTTTTGAGCAAAGAGTACATTTTACATTTCACTTACCTGTGAAAAGATGTGCGCAAGTTTTTTTAAGCTTGTTGGCTTGATCAAATAACTTCCGAGAACTTTTGTTGGACGAGGGATTCAACCTCTGTCTCATAGTTTTGACACCTTGCCTAGAGTCTGGGTTGAAAAAGATCACAATCGGGAACCACTGAGTATAGTTCAACAGGTCCACAGCCTTAGGAGTTACATCCAGGAGTGCATGCTTATCCTGTTAGAAATGGGGGAAAAGGTGACGTAAATGGGTAAAAGCCAAAAAGCATAAAAAAGTTTGTGTTAATAAGTAAAGGTCACATCAGATAAAATGTGCCCATGTAAATCACAAAGCTGAAAACGTTTCCCTTCACATTAGGTCCACTTTAATATTACCAATCTATGAGAACGTCTGAGAAAATCAATTAACAAGTTTTTGGTATAATGCTCAGAACTCCAAGAGAATCAATACATTGGTTCATAGAACATCAATTGATTGCCACACAATGAAACAGCTTACATTTATATTCAGCTTACTAACATTTAATAATTATTAAAATACAGACTCTATTCTTAAAAATACTGCAGCAAACCATGACCCTATTCTTTTCAACAGCGTGGCCTTCAGGTGATTTTCTTACCTGTTCAATAATTTGTCTCACGGTATTTAACCGCACCACCCCGGTGGATTTCTCAGATCCTGCGTCTCTTGGTTCTGTTTCTGCAAAGGAAAAAAAATAGAGCAGGGAGCAGGGAGGGGGGGAATGAATAAAATTTTAGAAATCAGCGACAACCAAGTACCACCCTCCTAGCATCAACTGGGACAAGAAACCTGACATTCATTGTCTCCTAATAAGAGGCAATGGGAAGGACCAAGACTACCTGTTTCACCAAAATCTAACCAAGGGAAACAGACCAGGCCAACAGGAGCATCCTATGAGACAAGTGGCTCAGACTGTTCAAAATATCATGCCACAAAATAATTTAGAAAAAGGAGAAGATCAGAAAAGATAAAAACCAAAAGTACTGCATTCTGAACTTAAAGAAACAACAGTAATTACCTTGAAAGGCATAATTGGGATAACTGGCCAACTGATAAAACTGGGATAACTGATAAAATTTGAAAAAGGGACTATATACAAAATAACATTTTTGTATCCATGTTAAATTTCCTGGTTATGATAATGGTATTAGGGTTGTATAGGAGGAGAATTAGGAGATTCACAGAGGTAGGAAGTGTTATAACGCCTACAACTTAAACTTTCAAACACGTCAGCGAAACTGTAAAAAGTGTGTGTGTGTGTGTGTCTATGGGGGACGAATATAGATGGCAAATGTTGCCTGGTGACAAGTGATTCCAGGGGAAGGGTATGTGGGTGTTTATTATTTGTTCTGCAGGTTAGAGATTTTCCGAAATAAAAGTTGAGGGAGGAAAAAGTATCACTGACAGACTTACTAGCAGTTTGGAACAGGTCAGGCAAGTCATTTGCCAACTTCTCCAGGGCTATATCTGCTATGGGGCCAAATAAGACAACAGGTCTCTTGAAACCAGCTGAAATGAGAAAAGAAAAAGCCATGAAATTAGATGTAAAATAATCTAGAAGGATATATTTTACAAAATGAGGAACATGGCCAATATTTTATAGTAACTACAAATGAAGTATAATCTTTAAAAACTATATACCTGTAATTTTATACATAATATTATACAACAACTATACTTCAATTAACAAAAAAGAAAAGCCATGAAGACACCTCCAGGTCTTTAGCTGTTAAGAAACAAAAGTATTTTACAGAGTATTGATAACAAAATAGTGGACTTTCCAGGTGATGCTCGTGGTAACGAGTCTACCTGCCAATGCAGGAGACACAGGAGACCCCAGTTTGATCCCTGGGTTGGGAATATCCCTGGAGAAGGAAATGGCAACCCATTCCAGTATTCTTGCCCAGAGCATACCATGGACAGAGGAGCCTGGCAGGATACAGTTCATGGGGCTGCAGAGTCAGACATGACTGAACAACTGAGCACACACATTGATAACACAACTAAATAAAAGAAACTGTGTGTTCTTCCATCTCCAATTCAGCCCAGCTCTTTTCTGAAGAATAAAAGCTCTCTCTTTTATTTTGGTTCATTCCCCTCACCATTACTAAAGATAAACTTTGCTCTATAGAATATATAAAAACTTCTGAATGGTAGTATTAAAATAGAAAATAACCAAGGTTGTAGAAATACAAGTTTGCACAGTTCAGTTTTTTCTAAGTCTTATTTCGTGCTGAAAATATGACTCCAACTGTCAGCTCACTTGGCCTAAGTGATATAGATAAATTGGAACATGACCATTAAAGTTTAAAAATGAAGAAAAACTGGCTCTGAGCCCAGTCAGATCATTTCCTGGCCCACATGGATCCCTTACCTTCTCGAAGCAAAACCCTCTCGTAGGCCGGGAACTTGGTGCTGACTGTCACGGCGGCAGTCAGGTCCTCCCGACTCTTCCGTAGGTTCTTCTTCACACCTGATCTCTGGCCGCGCATCCTCCAGAAGTCTGCCCTGTCCCCGGTGGTGTCTCTCTGGGCATTCTGAACGCTGGCCATTTGTTCCGCTCTGAGAGAAGAAGCCAGGAGAAGTAAAGTTCTGAAGTCAGGAAATGCACAAATGTGAGAGTCACTAACTAAATCCAGTCTCACTTATGGACTTGGATCAGAGAAGATGTAGCGTGACAATGAGCAATGCCAGGAGTAAGAAACACAGGTGCTTTCTCATCCAGATGGAGGCAGAGAAAAGCTGGGTGCACATGAAATCTACCAGAAGTAGCTCAGTAATAAACATGCTGACATGGCTTGTTCTGCTTAGGCTAGTGTACAGACATGCCCTGTCTTACTCTGCTTTACCATACTCTACAGACACTACTTTTTTTTTTTTTTTTGGCAACTCTGCATCAAGCAAGTCTACTGGTGCTGCTGGTCTATTCCCAGTAGCAGCCACTTGCTTTGTGCCTCTGTGTCACAGTTTCTCTCAAAATTTCAAACTCTCCACCAGCAAAAAACACTATGAATCATGGAAGGCTCTGATGATGGTTAGCATTTTGGGGCACTAAAGTATTTTTAATTAGGGTATGTACCTTGTTTTTTAATAGACATAATGCTACTGTACAATTAATAGACTTAATAGTATAATATAAACATAACTCCTATATGCACCGGGAAACCAAAAAAATTGTGTGCCTTGCTTCATTACAATATTTGTTTCATTGTGGTGGTCTGGAACCAAACTCACCATCTCTCCCAGGTCTCTTCATACATGAGAAGCAGATGAGGGGAGAGGTCATGATGGCAAAGGACGAAGTCATATGGGGCTTCCTTTACGTGGGGGTGTTGTTTATGTGTAGGGGGGAGTCTTAGGGGGTCGTGTGGAATCGTGTGGTCTCAGATACCTGCTTTTGTTGGGGATTAAGCCTTTCTCCAGTTCGTTCCCGATCCTCACGGCCAGCCAGTGGCCCAGTTTGCCATCGTAGAGTGTATCTACCACACGGAAGACCTCCCCTCTGGTGAAGGCCAGGCTCTGTGGAGTTTCCTTCTCACATTCAAAGTGGCTTCTTATAAAAAATGAATCCCCTCTGCCACAAGCCAGTATGTCTCTATACACTGAAAGACAAAAGCATCGTTTCATGCGGTGCTCAGCCTGGCTAGGGGTCTTTCCTGGAGCGGTTATCGGGTCCTCTGAGCTCTGATCACCCTCTTTACCTTCCATGCATTTAGTGAACTCAGCACACAGGCTCCATGGTAACCATAGCTCAAACAGGAAGAAGGACAAGTAACTAAGTTCATGACTTTTGCTGTGATTGTTAATTTTCTGTATCAACAGGCCATGTGACGCAAAGATATTTGGTCAAACATTATTCTGACTGTGTCTGTTGGGGGTGTTTCTGGATAAGCTAACATTAACACATAGACTGAGTAAAGCAGACTGCCCTCCCTCATGTGAGTGGCTTCAGCTAGTCTGTTGAACATTTGAACAGAACAGCAAGGTAAATCCTTCTCTGAGTAAGAGATAATGAATTCTTTTTGCTTTCAAGGTGTGACATGAGCTTTTTTCCTGCTTGCAGACTCAGATACACTGGCTCTTCCTGGATCTTGAGCCAGTCCACCTTTGGACAACAACTACACAATCAGCTCTCTTGGTTCTCAAGCCTCTGGACTTGGACTGGAAGTAAACCATCAGCTTTCTTGGGGTCTCCACCTCACCAGCTCACCCTGCAAATTTTGGGACTTGCCAGGTACCATGAACATATGTGCCAAGTCCTGATAATAAGCAGTTCTTTCTCTGTGTGCCATTTTGTCTGGAGAACCCTGACTAATACAGGTGCCAATGAACCCTCTGAAGCAGACAAGAAGATTCTATTAACTTCCATTTTACAGATGACAACAAGACCTGGACAGGTAAATCAACGTGTCAGACTGATAAGGGTTAATATGCGGGCTGACCTGCAGGTGTGGCCTCTGCATCTGTCATACAGAAAACCTCAATCATAACTTCAGGCAGTAATTAAGGAACGATCCCTGTCCAGAAAAGCAGTTTTATTCCAAAATCACACAACTAGTAAAGTTCTTTCAGTGGGTGCAGAGAAAGCATTTCTGTAGGAAGTTAAATGCTACCCAAATTCTTTGCAGATATCTATGACCTAGAGTTAGGTCAATTTTTTAACACTCAGATTTGCCTATTCTGTTCCCAAGCTACCTCCCTCCCCTACTGTCCACTGAATTCAAAACCAAACTTGCTCACCATCAGCTCGGCTCTGAGCTAAAATGGTCACCGTTTCACCTTTGGGGATTTCTAACAGGTAGAGAACAGCATCCTCCCGAACGAGTCCTCTGAAATCCTGTGTGTTCACCTGATAGAGGAGGGGCAAACAGAAAAAAAGCAAGAGAAAATAAGAAGGTGTTTCTTAAAAGGTGCTCCCTGAGCTCTTGATCTGTTTTCATCAGGGCCTGCCTATGTAAAGACGCATACATCAGGGCCCCACAAGAAGCCCTTGGTGCCCTGCTGAGGCCCGCCAAGCACCCCGCCTGGACTGTGGGCACCGCCACACCCTCCTGTTCCCCACACTGCCCACCACCCCTCAGGAATGTGTCATTCCACCAAAGACTCATCACTGGATCAGGTGAGGATTTCTAGGAGTGTGTCAGTCTCCCTCTCTTCTTTGAGTCTCCTGCGCAGGTGGCCAGCGAGGTAATGTACCATTATGAATCCAAAAACTAGAATTCAATAGGGAGTGGTGAGGTCTATGGCGACTGAGCATGCTGGCTCAGCTTAAGGCATTACTACTTTTTAAATTAGTTCAAATAGAAGCCTGCAAATAAGGATTCTGCCCAAATCCACCTTTTTCTTATAGCTTCTATCATCTGAAATTGAAGAGCATTAGTTTTACATGGTAGACCATCAACCTAATGTAGGCTTTTATATTTAAGCTTCTGCCACACAATAGGTTAAAAGCCCATGTTTATCTACCGCTGATCAAGTAGGGTACACTGTAAATAGCTTTTGGAAGACAAGTTAGAAAGAGTAAAACTCAAAAATGGTACAAAGAAAAAGACATTTTGACATCTTTGCTCTGTACCTTGAAAACCATTTTAAAACAGAAATACACATAAGTAAAATGCAAAAATGATTTTAAAGTACCTTATGTTTTAAAAGGTATTACAGAAGTGAAGATATAGAATTTCTCTGAAATATTTTCTTCAATCATTGAAGACTTGTAGAATCTTTTAATCAAAGAGTAATGCCTTACTACTGAAAAAAATACTTAATTGAGCCTAATTTAATTAAGGTTGGAATTTACAATGAAGTGAAAACATTTTTTCTTCATGGAAGTTTTCAATGTGGGGAGATGAACCAAGCTATCCCTTTTCAAAGTGTAGGTAGACACAGGGACTTGGAGTTGTCACTAACTCGGCTCTTTCTGGGAATGTTTCTCTCAACACATTCTGCATCATGCTTGTGTTATAACTATTCTGGAGACAGTCTGGCTGTGTCTAAACTGCATTACTGTTTTGTAAAATATAACTGTATAAATACAAGAACAGAATGTTGAAAAGAAAAAAAAAGTGAAACCAGGCATGAGACTAAAACTATATTTGGTACATTAAAAACGGTAATTTACTAAACCAATCGTGTTAACTTTTCCTTTGATACAGTATTTAGCATTTAAGATAGCTCATCTCCATCTCTTTGTCTCTGAATTAAGGATATATGACCTTTGGTATTGAATCCTTTCTCGCGTGCTATCTGCAGATCTACATTGGTGTCTATATACGGCTATGAATATGTCTTTCTATGCACTGTACACGCTTGCATTTGTTTATTTAAATAAAGCAGGGCCAAAGGGCATGGGGGAAGACCTTGGAAGTCCCTCTGTCCACCTCTACAAACTGAGAATGACTTTCCATCAAGCCAAATACTATAATGGTTGAAAGCCTACATGGTAGCTAAAATCCACAGTTAATAAACTTAGGAGGCTCTTTTTTCTGTCTTTCCTCTTCTCTAATAGTTTCTGAAAATGAAATGACAATCATAGCAGGTAACCCAAGCACTAAAGCATGTGTTATTTCAGTTATTTACATGGCACATAATTCGCCACCCAACACACCCATGTTTTCATTCCACATGTCAAGTTGTCACCTTTACAAAAGAAAGAGCTGCCCTTAAAAACCTGCAACAGAAGAAAGTGCTTGGTCTATGTGTATCGGACCCTGGTATCCTCAATCTGACAATGAAAAGAAGTGCTGAGACAAACTAAAGGAAAAAAAGGCCAAGACAGCACTTTGGTGAGGTTGTATAGCCCTCTCTAATAAGTATTCTCTTTTATTATCTATTTAATAGTCTACACGGTCCAGCTGTGTCTGTTGTGAGCCTGAAGAGGACTCTGTGTCAGCTGCACTAAGACTGTGTCACAACCTCAGTATGCGAGCTCAAGCTTTTTCACCTCTTTGCAGAATGGAGGGCTCCTTTCGTAGTCAACAGAAAGCTTATTCATGCCTAACAATGAAGACATCTACTGTCTGACCTCCCCATGAGACTACTGCAAAAGAGGTGGGTCCCCACAGTTTCTTCCCTGTTGCCAGGGTGATAACAGGAAAAAAGATACTTTCTTAAATAGCAAACATTGCCTATCATAATTTTTACCCATGGAGGTGACTCTTTCTGTCTTTAACTTAGAGAGAGGTCTGTGAAGCCTTTAAATGAATTTACTTTTTTTTCCATGAAAATTCTGAAAGTCTATCTCCACGCCACCCTACTCCCGCCCCCGGGGTAGGTAAATATTTTATCCTTGAACCTTCAGAAGCAAAAGCTTTCAAATTCCTCCCTGACTTCCTGTGGCCCCACATCATTTAGGACACATGCTTCTTCTTTGGCATCAGCCCAAGAGTAAACTGGTATGAGCTGGCACTTGAATGGAGTTCTTATCGGTAGCACTTGGTAAGCAGTGTTTCCTAGGCTCATGTGGTACCCTGAGGTTCACTCAGGTACATTTTGTCTTCCAGGATCCTGGCTAGAGCCAAAGAGGGTCTAGAATGTCACTGCAAAGCTTCAGAGAACCCCGTGGTCAAGGTCTGCCCTTCATCTGCTCTGGAAATGAAATCTGAACTGCCACCATGAGGTCAAAGGCCAGGAAGGAAAAGGACCATTTCTTTCTGGGCTCTGCTGCCTGCTGTCTTGGGAATTCTGCTTTTTTCCCCCTCTCCTTTGAGGTTAGATGCTCTTCTTACCAGATCCCCTAGGAACTCATGATAAGAAAAGCAAGTTTACAGAAGCAGAAATTCCAGTGAAGACAATTCCCGAGCATTCTATATTTTTATAGTCACAAGGTACTCAGCATGCCTGAAGTTAACGCTCAAGTCAACAGAAAACACATGGTATGTTTCTCATAAATGTCAAAGCAGGACTTGCTTATCAGTTGTTTGTAAACCAACAAATTATACAAACACATACACAGTAGCTTTAAAAGTATCAATATTTGGTTAACCAGGTGTTCCCTTTCCTGAACAATTTTAGATGTAAGTGACACAGAGTGGCAGCAACCTGTTATCTTTCACTGGGAAAAAGAACAGACTCTGACCCTCCTCCTCTGTGCTAAGAACTCTGCTGAATTCCTTGTGAGTATCATCTAACTTTCCCAGGATCCCTGCGAGGCAGGTATGCTTATCCACATTGAACAAATACAGAAACCTGAGTCTCAGAGCTGGAGCCAGGGCCACAAACTAATATGAAGCTGGGACAGGATTCAAATCAGACGATCTGATGGCAACATTCACCTTTGTTCAGTTACAGCACACGGCCTGAAGAGTGATAACCACGCAGGAGAATTGGCTAAAAACCATTAGCAAGATCTTCCACCTAGGCCTTTAGTTAAAGTCTCACTTGTTTTATGAATCAAACTAATAAAAATCTTCATGAGGGTTCTGAATGCTATAAATTCCCACAGACATAAGGATGAGTTTTGGGTTCCAGGACTGAGGAGACAGGGTCCACTGGAACGCAACAGGGACCTGATGCTCAGCAGCAACAAACCCGCAGCTGGTCTATTTTCACCAGAGAGACCACTTCTTCATCCTTTATGTAAGACCCTCCAGGACACCCTACTCTTTCCCAGTAACACCTACAAACAGGGCTGGGATCTCATACCTTCAGAATCTGGTCCCCTTCTTGAAGACCTTCTTGTTCCGCGGAGGTACCCTCTTGAATGCCGGCCACAAATATCCCAACGTCATTGCCACCAGCCAGCCGGAGGCCCACACTGTCTCCCTTCTTGAACCTCACCATTTTGGTATTGGGGCTGCAATGGGTTCAGTTTCAGTAAAGAAAGATGGGAGGTTTTCTTATTTTTTTTCAGTAAAGGAGAACCAACATTAGCAGTGAGAGATTTAATTTCTTCTATCTATAGAGTGAGTTACCCTTTATAAACTCTCTCTTGCCTTTCTTATACAATCTATAATTTTATCTTCCTTGGGGCTGTGAGATGAATATCAGGAGGCCACTTTACCAGTGAAGAACAGAAACAGAGAGAATGTCTAAGTAAACTCATTTAAGATAAAAAGCAAATAACGAGCAGGGTTGGGGTAAAAATTCAAGGCCATCTGATTCCTACTTCAGGATTTTTGCAAAGAAAATCCTGCTGATCCCACAGGGCTCCTGTTGAATGGAGACAGCCCAAGTCCAGGGGAGCAGGTTCCTAACCCACGGAACACCACGGAACCAGAGGTTCTCTGTCCAGTGCAGAGCCCTGCAGCACTCCCCCCGCCCTCCACACCAGGGCCACCCATCACTACAGCCCCTACAGAGGCACCAGAGCTAAGCAATTCTTCACTCATCTGGGCATTCTTGATCTGGCAAACTCAACTATTCAGAATAACATCTGCAACACTAGCCAGCTAAGCAGACAAGCAGGCAAAGTTAACACTCACTTACTTCCACATTTTACTCTTCCTACGAATGATTTCTCTTTCTTAAAAACACTAGCAATAGAGATGGGTTAAAGGCAGCTGATTATATACAAAATCATCACCATTTAATGGTATTTAAGAACACCATTTTTCCAGATTTAAGTTGACAGAGCTGTGTGGAGGAAGAAAGGGGAACAGGAAGAGATGCCTACCCATATATTGCTAAATCTTCAGGACTTGGACGAAGAACAGCTCTCGGGGCTGGTTTTGGTGGAGGAACTATGGATTAAAAAACATCACTAGTTACAATGCTGTTTTTTCCATGGATAAGTATTTATGCATTTAAATTATGATGATAATTTCATTGTGGTGGGGGGTAGGGGATGGAGTTGAGATCAGAAATGCGACATAGGGGCTTCCCTGGTGGCTCAGTGGTATAGAATCCATCTGCCAATAAAGGAGACACAGGTTCCATCCCTGATCCGGGAAGATCCCACATGCCACAGATCAACTAAGCCCGTGTGCCACAAGTACTGAGCCTGTGCTCTAGAGCCTGGGAGCCACAACCACCAAGTCAATGTGCCTTAGAGTCTGTGCTCTGCAGTAAGAGAAGCTACTTCAGTGAGAAGCCATGCACTGCAACAAGAGACAAGCCTCGCAGCAACGAAGCCATGCACCACCACAAGAGAAAAGCCCCAGCACAGCCAAAAATAAATAAATAAAATTATTTCCGAAATAAAGAAAGGGACATGAAAGGACTTTAATCAAATTTGACAAAATGCGACTGTGGGACATAATTAAGTATGTATCTGGTCTCTGCGCCACCCCCAGGTCCTGATACAGAGATCTTAAAACCCCTATAATTTCTGGAGTGAAAGGGGTACCAGGAGTATCTCTTGTTCTAATGTTTGGTCTTTAACCCTAATTTCTGACACAGAGCTCCTGCATCCTTTGGAATTTGCTGGGTGATAGAAGCATCCCTTGTTCTAAAGAGATGACTCCTAGTAGCCTTCTGGACAGCCTCAAGCTGGGGCTGGTCACCAGGAGGAGGAAGTCATGCTCATGACAAAGCCTCTAAAAACTAGGGGATTAAGAATACTTCAGGATGGATGAAATCATTGAGGTGCTGGCAGGGTGTCCTGCCCAGTGAGGGCATGAAACCTCTCCACCCTCTCCTCATACCTTGCCCTAGGCATCTCTTCCATTTGGCTGTATCCTTTATTTAAAAAAAAAAGATCGGTAATAGTAAATAAAGAGCTTTCCAGAGTTCTATGAGCTATTTCAGCAAATTATCAAACTTGAGGAGGGGGTCGTGGGAACTCTCAGTTTAGAGCTGGTTGGTCAGAAGTAAAAGCCGCAACCCAAGGCTTCTGACTGGTGCCTGTGGTGGGGGATCCTGTGAGACAGAGCCCTTAACCATCAGGCTCTGCAGGAATTCGGGTAGTCAGTGTCAGAACTGAACTGAATTGCAGGACAACCAGGTTGGTGTCTGGAGAACTGATAGTTGGGCGGAAGACAAAACCCATGCAGTTGATGTCAGAAGTGTTGTGAACAGAAAACAGTTCAGGTTGGGGTCAGGGATGGGAGACAAAAGGACCATGACTAATGAAATATAACAGAAAGTGACCAACCTGTTGGCACATATAAAAGGGAAATTCTTTCTTTTTTTTTAATATTAAATGAGTTAGGAGTGCCTCTTCTATACATGAGAATGATTTTAAATATTTTTTCTCTCTCCTACCGGCCACCCTCTGGAATTACCAAGCACACACACCTGAACACGACTGTGTAAAATGAGCCTCACCTGGGGCTTCCTCTTGGTATTTGGGTTCCTTGCTGGGCTCCACGCTGCCCGCAGCCGCCATATCCCCAGTGGACTTAAAGGGAGTGGGTGTGGCGCCCATCCTGGACCATCTGCTCTGCATGTCCTCTCTTGAACTTAAGCACACAGCATGTTAATGTTTCATCACGTGACAGATTTGCCAACAGGTATGCGTATACACAGACAGCGACATGTGCAAAGGAAAACACACATCATCTTACTTTGGTCTCTCCTTTAGCTTTTCATTTGAGGAATGGTAATCATAATCGGAATACTGCTGCCGCCTCTCCTCTGGAGAAAACGATCGGTTGGACTCTATTTCTGAGATATCTGGTTTCAAAAATAAGAAAAGTCTTTTTAATAAAACATTTAAGACCTGTGCCAGAAAGTATTCAATTCTCTGAGCAAGGAAACATGGGAAGTGGAAGAGAGGGCAGGCAGTAAATGTGCTATTAAATAGTCTGATAGTCTTCCCTCTGGGAAAAAAAAATCTGATAGCTTGAAAGGAAAGACATTAATTAACAAAGAGGAATCCAAATTCAGAATTTTATGATCCTCATTCATTATTCTTTCCATCAAAGTTGCCACTGAAGAGTCAAAAGCCAATGATGGGGATTTTATAGATGAAAAGATACATAAACTCATTTTTACCACAGAACAATGCTTCTCAAACTTTAATGTGCATACATGTCACCTGGCATCTTGTTAAAACACAGTTGTTCTGGGTAGGGCCTGAGATTCTGCAATTCTATCAAGCTCCTGTATGACACAATGCTATTAGTGGATTGAGGCTGATACTTGGAAAAAAGAGGTAAACTGCAAGCCCCTAGCAAGTTGGGATTATTTCTCATGCTCTCCTTGTTCTCCTGTACTCCAAGCAGTAACCACTTGATTAAACATTTTATATAATAGAAATTAAACGAAGTTTTAAGGTTTTATGAAGTAATTCTTTCAAAAAGCAAGTCCATTTCTAAACTTGAGCACTTAATATTTTCTAAACTTTTCTGCACAAAGGCAATACTAGATGGTTACATAGGAAATGCCATGCCTAGTTATTTTTATTGGTAATTTTTACATGGTTAAAATGTTATCCTGTGTGTTGAATATCAACTATATCTCAATTTAGAAAGAAAAAGAAAAAAATCATAATAAAGACATGCCTAAGAGCCAAAAAAGAATAATAAAGAGTAGAATATCCAAGACCAATTTGAAGGACATGAAGTTGGACTTGTTTGTGGAAATAAACAAAGACTGACCAACTAAATAAATGATGTTATCCTATGTACTATTCATCTTCAAGTTAAAACTAAAAGAAATGAATATATCTTCATAGAAGAGGTGACACAAATTCCAAATCAATGAATACTGTAATATTCAGTTATTCTAACTGATTCATTATTATAGTGTCTACCAGTTTTAGCTATCCTCCATATTGTCTTCTCTTTGTTGGAAATATTAATAGCCACTTCAAAAATATCACGTAAGAAAGCCCAAGAATGAGTAATTTACAAATGTATGTGGTTAGTTCTTTTTTTTGTTTGTTTTTTTTAATATTTATTTGGCTGCACAGGGTCTTAGACGCAGCACACAGGATCTTTAATTGCTGCATGCTGGATCTTAGCTCCCTGATCAGGGATTGAACCTGGACACCCTGCATTGGGAGGGCAGAGTCTTAACCACTAGACTGCCAGACAAGTCCTGTGGTTAGTTCTCTGAGCCACTCCGATATACATCTGTTTACTCACAAGTTTTGTATTCAGTGGCCTTAATCAGAGTCCACTGGGACTCTTATGCTATGCTATGCTATGCTAAGTCGCTTCAGTCGTGTCCGACTCTGTGCGACCCCATAGACGGCAGCCCACCAGGCTCCATCGTCCCTGGGATTCTCCAGGCAAGAATACTGGAGAGGGTTGACATTTCCTTCTCCAGTGCATGAAAAGAGAAAAGTCAAAGTGAAGTCGCTCAGTCGTGTCCCACTCTTCGCGACCCCATGGACTGCAGCCTACCAGGCTCCTCCGTCCATGGGATTTTCCAGGCAAGAGTACTGGAGTGGGGTTCCATTGCCTTCTCCACTGGGACTCTTAAGTGCCATCAGAATTCCATACTGGAATCCTAATTTCAATAGACTCTTTAATAAGAAAACAACAACTTAAGTTGGAATTAAAGTTTAAAAGAGAGGTTTCTGTTAGGAATTTAACTTCCAGCTGAATGGCTATAATAAATAGAGATGAGAATGCAGAAGCAACAGCCTTTCTCACTCCCAGCTAAGTTCACACCCTCCCCTTTCTTTACCTTCTATTTCTGAGTCGCTGTCATTTAATGAGGGGATGTTGATAAGTGTCTGTTTGCTGTCCCTCAGCACCACGAGCTGGAGTTTCCCTCTTGACTTTTCTATCAGTTTTCGAGCATCCGTTAAAGACATGTTCTCAGTTACGGTTCCGTTTATCTGTGTATATGAAGAACAGTAATGTTCCATGTAATACAATTATTAAGAGTGAAATAGAAAAGTTCTCATTTTCCCCTGCTAAAAATGTAAAGGCTTTGCTCAGCTATTCAAAGAGACATGAGCTTTAAGAGGATAACAAAAATGAATTATCCTTTAAATTAAATATAACCCTGCATGTCTGAAATCCAAACAGGCGTGAGAGCTATAGTGTGCTCAAGTGACTCTGTGAAATTAATGAACTTCCAAGTTCAAGACAATGGCTTGGTTTACTACTGGAACATGTTTCTTGACTGGAGAGGTTCACAAAAACTATTAAATATTCAGCATTCATATACCACCAAGTCACCCTCTCATCTTTCCTTCATTCAGAAAACAGGAGCTTAAACTTTAAATAAACAGGGGAAGAAGGATGTCTTTGTTGAGATTTTTTTCTTTAAACTGACATTCCTCTATTACAAATCTCTAAGTCTGGTTTTCCTGATAAAAACGATCTCTCTGCTGTTCTTCCTGGCTTTGTCTTACTATTGAGACTCCCATCTCAACAAAGTTTCACTGTGTTGGAACTTAAGTGTGGAAATGCAGACTATGAAGCCGAGCATGAACCCGGTTGTTCTCTGCCCTTATCTGCCCACCTTGAGAATTATGTCTCCTTCATGCAGGTTGCCATCTTTAGTTGCTAGACCGGTTCTGGTCATTTCCTTTATGAAGATCTGACTCCCAAGCCGGAGACCATATTCTAGGAGACAAACACACAAACATATACATATTTCATTAACATGTCCAGAACACTGAGCCTGGCTTCCAGGACTAACTACTTAAAAATATGTATGAAAAGTTAATTTTGCACGTGGGAGAGTCTGTAAGACCACTGGCTTGAACTTGTCGAAACTGTCAATGTCATAAAAAACAAAAGAGGCAGAGAGATTGTTCTAGATTAAAGGAGATACCAAAAAACAAACACGCTGCATAGGTCCTCACACACACTTCACTAGGTCCTCAAATCAATGTGCGTGATACAGAGGGGGTGGTGTCGGGGGGAGGGTGGATTACATTATTTTGGAATAACTTTGAAATGAACTGGGCTATAATATATTAAAAGGCATATTCATACTAATTTCTTAACAGTGATGATGGCATTATGGTTATGTAAGAGAATGTTCTTGTCCTTGGGAGATACCCACTGAAATATTTAAGGGTAAACGTCATCTTGCCTGCAACTTATTTTCTTTCTTCTTTTTTTTTTATTTTCAAGTGGGTTCCAAAACACCAATTAGAGACAGAGAGGAGGCAGGGGAAGAAGAGGGGGAGAGAGAAAGGGGGAAAATAGAAATGGAACACATGTGGCAAAATGTTAAAAACTGGCAAAACTAGATGAAGGCTATGTGAGTATTTGCCACAAAATTAACACTTTTCAAAATAAAATGTTGGGGGAAGAAAAAAAAACACAATTCGGTACCAGCATGTTCTATGGACAATCCAGTTGCCTATAGCAAGGTACCACCAATATTATACTCTCCATCTGTAACAATTAAAATTGTGTAGGGTTTGGCACTGAAAAAACTTCAGTGTGTGAAGAAAAGGGATAAATAAACCAGCAAAGCAACAAATACAGTATTCAGCTAAAACTGGCACAGCTCTGGGAATTCATGGGCTTAGTGTTGCTCTCAAAAGAAAAACCACTATATTTACTAAGTATATATATACTATAAAATATTTAAAATCTTGTTCTGATTTTACTAAACTTGTAAACAGACATATTTTGAGGATGAATTTCAGTTATTTTAGGAAGCTACCTAAACCTAGCAGGTTTTAAAAGAGGCACATTCAAATTTTCATTATTATTGTTATGGGCTAAAATCTTATCAATTCAAAATCTCTTTTTACTACTTAGACATAGATTTAAAGATCAGTTTTAAGTGACTTACAGTAAGTATGCATCAGATCTTACAATGATTAGTGTTGAGGTCCACCCCCACCTTATAAGAAGATGACTCTCAAGAAATAATAAGGGTAAGACGGATGACATTTTCTTTCAATGATGGCAATTCCTTACTGGTTAAACAGCCTCACAGTCCAGCACAGAAGACTGAGACAAACCTCAGCCATGAATTCTCATGTGTCAACAATTTCTCTATCTTCTTAAAAACTGTACTCTTACCGTAAAGTTAACAAATAAGTTGCTATTGATGTGTTTGTAGGCATCTTTCAAATGAAGAAAAAAATCAGCTGACCAGCTTCTAAGACTTTTACCAGCAAGTCTATCTAATGCCCATGAAACATGGAAATGCTGGCCATATGAGTGGATCATATTTATCTTAATCAAATGAAGATCTTACCAACAGCCAGATATTTTTAAAGATTAACTCTTACGGAAAACTAGCCAGTTATGCTTAATTATTACATAATCTTACCAAAAGGTGGCTTTAAAAATCTTTTTGAAAAAGTAGAACTTTGGGAGGAAAACAATAAACACTGAATTCTAACTTTAAAGAACAAAATGGCCCAGAAGGAGTAAAATGTCGTATCTGCAAAGGGGCATGAGCTCCCTTTGTTCCTCGATAGTATTACTAAGACCAGGCATGACTTGGGCAGTTTCTTAGGCCACGCAACATCTTTTTTAACTGTGGATCACAACTCATGAGTGAATCTTGAAATCAATTTAGTGAGCTGTGACCAGTATTTTTTAATTTAATGTAATTAAATGTAATGTAATTTAATTAAATGTAATGTAATTTAATTTTAATTCAAAAACCAACACACAGTAAGGATTGTTCCACAAAACATTTGGTCAAGTTTTTCACATATTGGTGCACCCCCGATTATTTGCAGGATGTGGTTCTGTGGCAGGAGTAGGAGGGGGAAGAGAAGGTGAAAGAGGAAGAAGCAGGAGAGGAGAAAGAGGAAGAGGAAAATACTGAAGAGCACTAGAGCGGGGAACTCCGGAACCTGGGTGCAAGTCCTACAGAACATACAGTAGACCTCCGTGAAGCGTGCCTCACATCAAGCCATCTTTCGCAAAACTCCTCAACGGTCCACAATCTGGAAGCAGAATGGTTTTCACTCTGTAATTCTTGGGGGTTGACGATGTCATTATCTAGGATGGTAAGATTCTCTAGAATCCTTAAACCAGCTAAGATGCACATTCCTCAGAGATCATACAATCTCAACCTTCACCATTACTTTCTGGGCCTGTGTTCCAGGTATCCTGTTATTCACATCCTTGCAATTATTTCAATATCTTTTCAGTATCAGGTCTTTCAACAGGTACCCAGTTCTATAACTCAACTCTTTATGCACCTCTAGAAGAGCTAAAGAAAACAAACCCTTTCATCTGATAGGCTCTTTAAAATGCAAATTCCCAACCTAAAAAGCAAGTGATCTTACACATTACACTCTTGGACACTCATCTTTTTTCCTCTTTGAAGAAGAATTAGAGAACGAAAAGAGATAAAACGTATATTACAAGGAATTTATAATGTTGAATGCCAAGAATCAATGCAAGGAATATCACAACATGGGGCTCTAAATCCCTGCTCATTCACCTACTTTTTCCCTGTCATTTATTTTCAAGAGATGAAGTTTAGGTTCCAACACTACCACTTACTTATCAGCTTCAAGATGTGGGCAAGTCACCTCCCACCTCTGAGTTTCACCTAAACTGCAAGTAATACTGCTTTGTCTACCTATCACCCAGGGCTTTAGTGAATTTGGACACGATTAAGTGTGTGCAAATGCTCCAGGCTCATGACATGGATCACCAGTGCAGGACAGAGCCCACCTCATCTGTGGACACCATAAATCTCTCCTCACATACCATAAATCTATCCCCACCTGTAAAAGAAGAGGGAAGTTTCCTACCCATCACGCAGGCTTCTAGTGAGGATTAAATAAGAAAATATTTATTCCACAGAGGCCCTGGCATTGAGCAAAAACTCAATCAAGACTGGCTGGAGTAGCATCCTCTACTGTGGTTTCATTACTTTAAGCTCCTCTGGGTTCACCAGGGGAGCTTGTTAACACAAGGGGCCACCCCAGTGCCTCTGATTCAGTAGGGGCTGGGCTGGGGCCTAAGAATCTGCCTTTCTAACAAGAGTCCAGGTGATACTTATGCAGCTTTGAGAATCACTGGCCTATCCATTTAAAGCCAAATTTCTGCCACCTGGCTCTGCCATTGATGATATAACTCTCTGCAAGTCAACGGACTTTTCTGCGCCTCAAGTTTCCTTGTCTATAAAGTAAAAATATGAGTAACACCCACAGGAGGTGGTGGTGAGGATGAAATGAGCTAATCTGTGCAAAGCACTTAGGTCAGTGTGTGGAACAAAGCAGGTACCACGGAAGAGTTAGCTCCTGTTACAGTGCTTTTCTTCATCACGCATGCCTACCTTCATTTGCTTTGCTTTTCATCAGAAGGACCCCGATAGGCTTGTCCGAGTCCGGACGCCCCCGGGGCTCCGGGCTGGGGCTGCGGGAGTGGAGGTGCTCACGGCTGCGGCTCTGGGATGCCCCATACCGGGCATCAGGCTGGGCCCTGTGGCCGTACTCCCCCTCAGGGGTGTAGGCGCGATCGTAGACCGGGTCAATGCTTCGGCCGCGGCTGCTCTCCCGGGCTCGCCTGTAATCATCGTGGTCTAGGCCCCGCTCGAGGCTGCGGCCACGGCTGCGCTCCCGGGCTCGCCCGTAGTCGTCGTCGTGGTCCAGGCCCCGCTCCAGACTCCGGCCTCGATCCCGGCTGCGCACCCGGTCATGGGGACGGCCCCTCTCTGGGCTCTCCTCCCAGCTGCGGCTGCGCCCTCCGCGGCTGCTGGGCCGGCTCCTCTCGCTGTAGCCGCTGCGGGCGCTTCTGCCATCAAACTCGTCCATCACCTCGAAAGCCCGGTCATCTTCGTGGACAGGAGGACTGTCCTGCAGTGGGGCCAGCTGGACCTTCCGGGGCCTCTTGACCACCTGTCACCAAACAAACAGTGGAGACACAAGACAATCACAACCAGAGAAAATACAGTGGTTAAGAGCCCGGGTTTCCTTTCCAGGAAAACTGTGTGTTCCTACCCAGGCTAAGCCTCAGGTTCCTCATCTTTAAAACAAGAAGGATAAATACCTCAGAGTGTTAAGAAGAAAGTAAGACAACGAGTATAAAACGGAGCACAGTTTCTCCAAAAATCTGCTTCTACTCAAAAGTGTGAAAAGCACCAAGAGGCTTTAAATCAATAAGTTACAAAAATGAAAATGTGGTAAGTGAGACATTCTGTATAGGAGTGCCTAGGTTCATCCATAAATCATGTCATTCAAAGTGGGGGGATGTCATGGAGGAGAGAGGAGGGAAAAGAGGGATCCTTCTAGACTAAAAAGGACTGATGAGATAAGGACCAAATGTGACTCATGAATTCTGACTGGCTCCTGGATGGAGAACAAAAACCGTCTATCAAAGTCACCTTAGGACATGGACTGCGTACTAAATGACACGGTGACATTATTATTACTTTTCTTTTTTTTTTACTTTTCTTAAATAGGATAACAGTAGTATAGTTATGTAGATGAATGTCCTTATTTAGGAGATTTCAGAAGTAAGAAGGGTTAACTGTCATTTCTTGCCCCTTCCCCTCAAATAGTTCACTAAAAATAAGTATGTCTTTATATACACAAAGAAAAATTAAGTGAATATGGCAGAATATTAACACTATAGAAGATATGTGTTGGTTATACTAATCTTTGAACTTCCCTTTTTGTTTGAAAATTTTTATCATATAAAGCTGGAAAAAGAACATCAAATACCACACACCCCGTGTATCCCCCCAGCACTGTCCCTAACACACCATGTTCCAATTCTCACTCAGTGTGTCTACTTGCCCTGCTGGAGTGAACACTCCTTACAGCTCAGACTTGCTCCAGGGCCAAGCAGATTTTCAACCAATGTTTGCTGAATAACTGAGTGAGCCCATAAATGAGTGAATGGCACAGACTGCCAGTTATCTCCAAAGAAATGCGAGTTTATGAAGAAAGAACATGATCCTGTGAGAGCTGTTACAGATGAGTTTTATGAGCTCATAATTGAGTTTCTAAATTAATGTGGTTTTACCATTGCTCGCAATCTAGCTAATTCTCTTAGAGAATAATTATCTAACCTGGCTCTTCAGGCAGATTCATTCAGGTAAGAGAAGCACTGGTCTTAAGTTAGGAGAAGGATGAGACGGCGAGAAGGGATCTTTACATCAACCTTAGCTGGCATCACCCTCCCAACATACTGAGGATACAGAGGGAGCGGTCCCTGGATTGTGCAATTCTGTCCAGTGCTAAAGAGTAAGTAGTAATTTTCCTCTGGGCAAAAAACAAAGCTCTACGGAGTCAAGCTGAAAACAAACCCAGGACGTACAATGGCAGCGATCTTCCCACTTTTCCTCAGCTGCTGAACCGCAAATGAATGGAGCACGTCTTCCATAGGGGTGCCATTAACCATGACCACCCTGTCATTCTCTCTGCAAACAAAACAGAAAAATGGGATATGAAAAACTCCCAGCTCGCCCCTCTGTATCGTTTATTTAGGAACAAATAAAAGCAAAAGATTGATCCAAAATTCTTATTAAAGGGCTCAGTGTCTAATGACTCCTGAGGTTTAATCTGTCAACTTGGTCTGAGCTCTTCAGAGGAAGGAACCCAGGAGACAGACGCTCAGAGTGCTTTGGACAGTGTCTCCTGGAAACTACCTGCAGAGAAGGACCCAAACCCATGGGGTCCCTCCAGGAGTCACTGGACAGCACTAAGGTCTGAGCACAGAAGGAACTTGTACATCAGGCCCTCCTTACCCATGGTGTATGGTGGAACACAGCACATGGTATGCTCCAGCAAATCTACAGATGCCCCCAAAGGAGGCTGACAGTCACTTGTGTTTTGGAGGGGATGAAGTCAAGAGGTTGTCTCAGCTTCTTCAAGAAATTTTGAGGTCATAGAACCCTAACTCTTTATCTCATCCCAAAAATGATGTAAAAATTCTACCATGCTCTCTGTATGACAGAAAACTAACTTACATATATATATTCCTTTCTTTTTTTGATTTTAAAAGTGCACACCACCAAACGCCCCCTGTCCAGGGCCAACCAGTGGACTGGCAGGGATTGGGAGCAGGAGGAAGGACACTCACTGAAGCAGCCCATCGGCGGGCCCACCCGGGAGCACATCAGAAATGACGATGGATGTCTCCCCATTTTCGAAGTGGGGGTTGTCTCTGCCTCCGGATACTGCAATTCCAAATCCTCTCTTGGAATCCTGGTCATTGAAGTTACAATAAAAATAAAAATAAAATCCTCTATAAGTGGCTTTCAGGATTTATTACCAGCAGTCAATAAAATAAAGGTCAAACCAATAACCAGAGACAGTTCAGAAACAGAGGGCTTAGAGAAACAAGTGAGAAACGGAACACAGCATCATCGTGACTAGCCGACAGGTTTATAAAGGGAAACACCTTATCTAAAAGGAACAGCCTTGTGAAAGCTGGACAAGATTAATAGCGCAGACTGGAGTTATCACTAGAAGCTGGCAGGGGATGGAAATTACATCTTCTGTCCAAATAAGTATGTGCTATTGGAATCACCAATCACACCTGTTCTCGTATCCAGGCCTGAACTGGAAAAGCTTGTCACAACTGAATCTGTGCAAAAATGGTATTTTTAAAGAATACCTTTAACTTACAAGTTAGAGGAGCTAATGGTCTCATTTTAATGTACAGTGAAGAAGAAGTATATGGATTTTAAAGACAAAATCTGAAGATGAACTTATTTTTGACATCTTATGAGAGAGCAAAGTATTAAATTCTTTTCTACATGCATTTAGGATGGAAATAGAGATGAATGAGATTCAAGATTAATCTAGAAATATATAAGGGTGAACTCAAATAATACAGAATCTTAATGCATTTCAGTGTTCAAAAAAGCTAAGCTCCTGGATTTCATCCAGGTGACTATATGAACTATACGTGGACTATATTCACACCCAGGGATATATGTGGCTATAAGGCTAAATAAGGGTTTGACTATATAAAAATCTATTCAGAGAATAAAAGAAACCTTCACCCAAAAAAAAGTTCCCACTTTTTTGTGTGTGGGGCCCACTATGCCAATTGACAGCAAACAGAAACACAGAACAAGCTGGGCAGCTGTCCATTAACCCCATGGCTTTGATTTGGCAGGACTGTCGCCTGATACCAGTTTCCACACAGAAAAAGCTCTATCCTCTGGACCAGGCCTAAAATGTTTCTCACCTTTGCCAATTTGTGGTTCAAATTCAAGTGGTATATGGCGAAAGGGCAGAGAAAACAGTCAGAATAGAAGCCCCAGAAAATGACAGGAGGTGAAAAATAAGACCTAAAGGGGGAGGCCCCTCAACTCAAGAAATCATGATTACTGCTCCAGAAGTTTCAGCACCTGAGCATCCATCTGTGTTTTTCTATCTAAATTGATTCCATACACATTTATTCAGAAACCAGTTTCCACTGAAGTCAAGGTCTGAAGTTTATGGTTGTGATGGTCAAAGGAAAACTCCCCCTTTGAGGAACGTAGACTCCATTTACATGGTGACAGAGACTGGAAGGACTCAGAGTGGGAAAGACCCATACAGGGCCCAAGAAAATCATGAGGCTGACCAAGGCAGCTTGATGAGTAAGACTTTGGAATCATGAGTGTGTGTTTAGTTCATTTAGCCACACACAAATCACTTACAAGTTCCTAATGGCTGCACTTGTCTTAAGTGGTGCTAACACCTATCATGCCTACCTCGAACTCTGCTGTCAGAATAAAAAGGAATAGAGCTAGCATTTATTAAGCAGCAGTTACTAATGTGTATTAGACTCCAAGTTCTAGAAGTTCTTTGTATTACCTAATTTAACCAAGAGGGGTAATACCTGTGACATAACTTTAAAAATGCAGTAAAATACATTGATGTATTTTATAATCTAACTTTATGATATTACTTCTACTTTCAATCCCATTGCGTGTCGGGGGAAGGGTGAGGGGGCATCATTAAAAATCTGATTAACTTAGCCCCATTAATACAATCAGGAGTGGGACAAGGAATACAACCCATGTCTCCCGAGTGCTAAACCAATGATTTGAAGTCTAGTTTGGACTTAAAACTTACTGAGGGAACGATGTTATAAATGCTATACTTAAAATTACAGATGTTGTAGAAGCTGCCTTAACATTAAACAGAACAGATTATTTCCATTCCTCCTTTTCTTTCCTCTTTTTCCTGTAAAATATTCTATCTGAAGACATGTGAATACATTAATGAATCTCTATGATTCTTCTATATTATACAGATCTTAGCCAAAAATAGAACATACAAATCCTTATTAATGCAGTAATTGTGTCTGTGTACAAAAAAATAAGATCCATGATCTGTTATGGTATATATAAATGGAATAACAGTCATTATATGTCCACTTGTATTGGAGAAGGCAATGGCACCCCACTCCAGTACTCTTGCCTGGAAAATCCCATGGGCGGAGGAGCCTGGTAGGCTGCAGTCCATGGGGTCGCTAAGAGTCAGACATGACTGAGCGACTTCACTTTCACTTTCCACTTTCATGCACTGGAGAAGGAAATGGCAACCCACTCCAGTGTTCTTGCCTGGAAAATCCCAGGGACGGGGGAGCCTGATGGGCTGCTGTCTATGGGGTCGCACAGAGTCGGACACGACTGAAGTGACTTAGCAGCAGCAGTCCACTTGTATGTGGAATCCAAGAAAAGATATTAATGCAAATGAACCCATAAAACAGAAACAGAGACATAGAAAACAAACTTAAGGTTACCAAAGGGGAAAAGGAAGGGGGAATAAATTAGGAATCTGAGATGAACAGATACATACAACTATATATAAAATAAACAACAGAGTCCTGCTAGAAGGCACAGGAAACTATATTCAGTATCTTTTAATAACCTATAACGGAAAAGAATCTGAAAAAGTGTGTATGTGTTTCTGTATACATATACACATGAATCACTGTGCTGTATACCTGAAACATAGTCAATCAACTATACTTCAATTAAAAAAAGATCCATGATCTGTAAATATAAGAACAGATTGTAGCAGATATGACATACGTTACACTCACCTTCTGTAGGGTCACAGTGTACTGTTCCCATATCAGTTCTTCCATGCCTGGAGCCTGTTTTAAAAGAATCAAAACCAATTTGATTAAAACCACAAGCATTTCAATGCTACAAATAAAACTGTAATTCAAAATGTCTCCATAGAAAGGCCAGCTCACACATTCCACACATCAAAAAGAGTGGGAACATTATACTACTTGTTTTCAAACACACTTTCCTTCAATGAAATGACAGTCTTAACAATACAAGGAAAATTAGTGAAATACATACTGAGAGATAGACCCTAAAAAGGAAGAAATATTAAGTGTTAAGCTTTTTTCTTATCACCACTCCAAAACATGGTCATAATAAAAGCCCTTATCTAGAGTTGGAAACAGATATATTTCAATTAAAAAAAAAAAATTCCCCTTCCTCCTGTCAAAAGCAACTTCCTAGGCAAGTTTATGCATTTTTAAGTCTAAGGGAATCTTTGGCCTTTATCAAGAGAGTGCCAAACTTGATACTATTTGTATCAAGGTGTGTGGGACCCCTTGGCCTTTTCCCCATCAGTATTATGGGTGTAAAAGATGATAATACCAGCATAAACAGACCCCCTAGGTATCAATTTCTGACAATATTCTAAAATAGATGTATAGACAAACCTGAAAAATAGTGGATATCATTTCATAATCATAATAATCCATTAAATGCATGCTAGCTTTGAGGGGAAATCATTAAAGACAAGAAATGCCAAGAAAGCTCAAAACCAGAGAGATAAGGCAGCACTGCAGCAGGCATTTCAACAGGAGGCTGGAAAGAGAGAAAACTGCAGATGTAAACAGGGTAGAGATCAGATCAGAGTGGATGTATAAGGGGGAAAAGCACGCGAGGCAGATGGAGACAGCAGGCACAGCTGCCTGTCTCATTCTTGGCTCTGGGCAGAGTGGAAAGAACTAAAAATATCTCTCTGGAGAATTCCTGTATTGAGAGACCTGTACTCACTCAGGCTTGAGACTGAAATTCATATTATAGATGTGACGACACCCTCCCCTACTAAAACACTCATACCCAAAGTGGTTCTACATTGGCGGCACCACCCAGGTACATGGAGTGAATGAAATATTCCACGAACACACTAAAAATACCCAGGAACACACTAAAAAACAGGCTTCAGAGAATCCTGCAGACAAGTATCTGTGGAACACAAATGAGTTCACAGTTTAAACACAAACACAAAACAGGTCATCATTAGTGAGAGTTAAGAGAAATAAACTGCAGAATCAAAGGCTGTGCATTTTGGAAAAAATCAATCACAGACCAAAAGAAAAGTATATGTTTCATGTGTTTTTCATAAGAAATTAAAAAGGGGGAATTCAAAGCGTAATCAAAGAATAGTATCAAAAATGATCAGGCAAATCTAAAATTAAAAAAAAAAAAAAAAAAAAACGATAATAAAATTAAGTTTAAAAATGGATTGAACCACATAGCATAGAAAGTTGAAGATAATAATGAATTGGAAGAAAGATGTGAATAAATTACCTGGTGCAGCATAAATCATTAAAAAAGTGAAGCAGGTGAAAGAAATTGAAAGTGAGATAGTCTTACAATGTGTCTATTTAGATTTCCAGAAGTTAAGAAAATGAGACAGATGCAATACTCCAAAACAAGACGACCTGATGATTCCTCAGGTTCAAGACTGATACATCACAAACAGGGTAAATTAAAAAAACAAATTAAAAAAATCACTTTGAAAAACATGGTAATCTTACTACAGAAAAAGATATAAGACTTGAGAGCAGCTAGGCAGAAAAGAGAAGGCAATGGCACCCTACTCCAGTACTCTTGCCTGGAAAATCCCATGGACGGAGGAGCCTGGTGGGCTGCAGTCCATGGGGTGGCTAGGAGTCGGACACAACTGAGTGACTTCACTTTCACTTTTCACTTTCATGCGTTGGAGAAGGAAATGGCAACCCACTCCAGTGTTCTTGCCTGGAGAATCCCAGGGACAGAGGAGCCTAGTGGGCTGCCGTCTATGCCGTCTATGGGGTCGCACAGAGTCAAACACGACTGAAGTGACTTAGCAGCAGGCAGAAAAGAGTACAAAAGAGCGATTAGAATAACATTTGACTTTGAAACAGCAATAATGAAAGCCTGAACTTAGTAGAACTATATCTTTAAAATAGTATCTGTTGATTTGGGGGACGGACATTTTTTAAAAAACAAAATTAAGACAGACTATTACCACAGACAAGCAGTAAAAGAACTTCCAAAGGACAAATTTAAGAAAGGAAAATAATCCCAGAAAGAAGAATAAAAGACAAGAAGGGATGTACATCTGGATGTATATTGGCTATAAGCAACTGTAACAAATGTGAAATTTCTGAGAGTTAACTAAGACAGAACTAAAATTCTGTGAGCTTCCCAAGTGGCTCAGTGGTAAAGAATCCACCTGCCGAAGTAGGAGATGCAGGAGATGTGGGTTCGATCCATGGGTCAGAAGATCCCCTGGAGGAGGGCATAGCAACCCACTCCAGTATTCTCACCTAGAAAATTCCATGGACAGAGAAGCATGGCTGGCTACAGTCCATGGGGTCTCAAAAGGTAGGAAACAACTGAGCACACGCACACACACACACACACCCAGGCAACACAGTATATAAATCTAGAAGACTGTAACATGATTTAATTATTCTAAATATTGCATTCAAGAGCAGAATTAAACTGTTGATTAATTTTGAACTTCATTGAGTAAAATCCACATATTAAATTTTCTGGTATAACCACCATAAGAATAATTAGAATATATAACTTCCAGAATAGCAAAGGGAAAAATAAAATGAAAAGTCAATCCAAAAGAAGGCAGAAGAGACAAAATGGGAAATTTAGTAAAAGGCGGGCAAATATTAGTACAAAACATAAACTATGATTGTAGAAATGAATGTAGAGTTATCACAACAAAGACAGATGGTCAAAATGGATTAAAAACAAGAAGATCTAGTTACATGTTTTTTTAACAGACAATATCTAAAACATAAGGACTTAAAGAAATTTAATTATATGAATAAAAAGCTTTACTGTTCTTATTTACAAATAATTTAAGAAAAACTCTCTAGCTATTTTACATTAAAATTTTTTTAAACTCAAATTTGCCAATTCCCGCACTGCTACTAATAAGACTGAGAGAAGAGAATCAAAACATGTGCAGATACTGTCATCCTGTTTCACCCAGTTAAACTCTTAGGCTTGGTGGCGGGGGGTGGGGGAGATGCCACTTGGCAGATAATTTCTTTCTTTTGGTAGAATGGGGTTAGAAAAAGGCAATTTTGTTTGTAAAGATGAGCAAGACTACTTTTGAGTGGCTGCCACTGATTACTCAAATCGAGAGGAGTTTATAATCCTTTAGTTCCCTCCTCCCTCTATGTACTCACTGTGGGGACATTTCCCTGGTTAATACCATCTGGTTCCAAGAGATCAGAATTCTCAGAAAGAGATTTAAAAATAGAACTTAGATTGTCTCTAGGGTTAGAAAGAACTCAAAAAATGGTGCCTGGAAAAGGTGAGAATTAGTTTCTGTGCTACCAGCACACCTGGGACTGAGTGCTTTTGGGGTGGGGTGCATTAGTGTCCAAAAAGGGGTGATGCTTAGGCTAAATGAAGGCATGGCAACACAATGAAATATGTAAGCGTTCGAAAGAGGTGACTGTCTCAAATATGTAAATCTCTCCCACTGTTTAAGTTTATTCACCATGATCACTGTTATTCAATTAAAAAAAAAGAAAATGGATTTTTCAAGTGACTTTTTTCTATCTCACTCACTTTTGTCTCATATCTTCTAGAACAGTGTCTGGCACACAGAGTAGGCACTCAAAAATGTTTTCTTTTCCATAAACTAATGGATATATTATACATTCATCACCCAATTAATATGATGAAGGCACCGATTTCTATTACATACAAGTTTTCCTTTAAAGTAAATTTCTACTCCATTCAGTGGCTCTCTGCTTTTTCCATATCACGCTTGAGGTGGTTAGCTGGAAACTCAGGTGCCTATGGTCTGGTGTTCCAGAGAGAAATAGTTTATGGCCATTTCTCTCTGGATTTTTGTTTTCTATAACAGCATTTTCCAATTTGTGCCAGTATAACACAACTTTCCTATTATTTTTTTTTAAAGTGTTTTTTCTTAAAGGGAAATAATAAGCAGAAATCCAGCTGATCAGAACCGATCGTCCCTTTCCATTTTCACAGAACACTTCCTAACATCTCGACACCTGTTTTCAATGTGGCTTCAATACAACCAATCCACCATTACCTGGAAGTAATCTTACTAACACGTATGTTTTCCAAGTTTCTTCTCTGCACTTTACTTTAAAGCTGACAGAGTCCAACAGTGAATTACTCTGAAAGTTGTGGTAAAATAAATACAGTTGCCAACTCCTCTTTGAACATAGCTATACTCTCATGCATTAAGAAAAAACATCATTCAGTATCCTACCCCAAAAATGTGTTTAAAAGTCATCAGGAAAGATGACAATGACCCCGAGGACTGGACAATGCTATGGGGTGGGTGGAGAGTATAATTCCCAAAAGGACAGTGATCTTTAGGTTAAATAAATCAATTCACAGTGAAACACACAGGCACTGAAATAATCATTTAACTTCTGTCCATTTCTAAAGTTTTTTTCATCATGATGACCATATTTTCAATTAGAAAGAGAATTAGTTTTATGTTTTTAGGCCAGCCTGTTCTTGGGAAGCAGTGGGGATATAAATTGGAATAAATCTTCCAGAAGGCAAATGCCTAATTTATTTCAAAATGTAAAATCTACATGCCACTTAATCAATCAGTTCCAGTTCTAGTAATTTATTCTACAGAAATACTTGTACAAGTGCACAAAGATATACATATAAATTTATATACATATACAGCTGTTTATAGTTTTTAATAATCAATTAAGTGCTCAACAATAAGAGACTGGTTTTATATACATATATATATATACACACACACACACACTTAAATGTCAATTAAAGGAAAAAGAATCAAGGTACAAAACATCATTGTTTGTTCTTGTTTCTTATTTCCCTGACTTATTTATTTTTGTAAGCATACAGGGAAAGGACTGGAATTTCTCCAGAAGTTGTGAGGGTTTAGAGAATATTTTTATGAGCACATTGCTTTTAGAATATATGTCAAAAATAAAAACAGAAAACTCTCTATTAACAGTTTAAAATTTTTTATCAGTTAGCAAAATAAATATATTACTTCAAAACATTCTCCAAGTATGAACCTGGCTTTTGTAATTCGCTATTCTTTCTTAACAAGATTAAACTGCCTTTAAGTAATCCTGTGCTGCCTGCAGGAGTAATTTAAATTTGATTTGTCAGAGAAAGGATTAATCCCTTACCACTACTGTGCCAATCACAGGAATGAATCAAATTTTTAAATCAATCAGACCTTGCCAAACGCCAAAGACTTTATCAACTTGTTATGAAACCACTCAGATTATAAGCAACCTTTTCTTACCTAGAGTTAATGGGCTGTGACACAAACCATTATTAACTACTTAAATTTTAAGAGACTATATTAAATGATAAATTTCAAATTTTAATTTTAAAGGTGAAGAAATTAGAGTGAAAATAAATTTTAATAGCTCTCTTGAGCATTAAAAATAAACCATGTTGCATGGAGACCCGGGTTCGATTCCTGGGTTGGGAAGATCCCCTGGAGAAGGAAATGGCAATCCACTCTAGCACTCTTTTGCCTGGAAAATCCCATGGACGGAGGAGCCTGATAAGCTATAGTCCATGGGGTCGCAAAGAGTCGGACACAACTGAGCTACTTCACTTCACTTCACTTCATGTTGCATACAACCCATAAAGCTGTGACTTTTTACAAAGGTCTCACAGAAAACCCTTCATTCTTTCATTCGTTCACTTATTCACTCACTCAAAAATACTTATTGAGCATCCATTATGTGCCAAGCATGTGGGTTTGTGGTGCCTGGACTACAGGTGAATAAAACAGCCAAAGTCCACATAGAGCTTACCAACCACGGGTGTGCCCAAAACAGCAAATCACTGAGTGTCTTCTCTGCCTCATCTGGATAACTATCTTTCCAGAAACACACAGCACCCTACACAATCACAGAAAATCAGCTCCCGATACATCCCCAGGGACAGCCTGCAGGCATGCGTCGGCTTAGTTGACAGCTGAGACCATGCCTTTCAAACTGGGCCAACGGGCCCCACCTAACCTGTGCCCAGCTGTGCAGAGATCCGAGAACTGCCATCAATATTTAGACACTGCAAATGAACACGGGCAGGGCGCTGCTTAGCCTTCGGAGAGCTTCACATGCAAGGCCATAGTTAAAGTACACACATATCAGGCAGGGTAAAGGGAGTCATATTCACGATGCAATGATTTCTCTCCTGGTCAGAGGCCCAAGAGAAATGTGCCAGTATGTGCGCACGCACAGATCCACAGAGTATTCACAGCAGGAATGTTTCAAGAGCCCAAACTGAGACAACCTGAATGATCTATAAAGGGCAGAACAGACAAATAAATTGTGATATATTATTAAAATGCAATGCTGTACTGCAATGAAAACTAGAGCCACACATCCACAACACAGAAGCATCTCAAACATCCTACAAGGATTTATATAGAGAGCTATCATTTTACATAATTCAAAGAGCAAACACGATTTTGTGGAAATGTGAATATATGGGACACCACTGCACTGTACACTTTTGTTTAGAGGTGTTTGCGTGTGTGTGTGACCCAGGATGAGGTAGATAAGTGAGGCAGGACCTGGGGTCCACCCTAGTGAGGGTCCATGGGTATCGTGACGGGCTCACGAGTGTATTTTATGATTACACTTTATGATTTAGATACATAATTCTCTTATATACCAAACACTTTGAGAGTTAAAAAACAGGGAGGAAGAAAGGGTGGGCTCATGAGTGAACACCAAAGCGTACCCAATGATTCCTAGCCCAAGGACTTCATACCAATATTCGTTAATGCAGTACAGATGGCAAAGCCAAAGAGCAAAAGTGCGATCATTCAGACTGCCAGAGGGCAAGGAGGGGATGGGAGCAGTAATTTGAGAGGTGCCTGAAGGCAGGCAAGGTGCAGAAGCAGGCTGGCTCCGGAGGAGCAGAAGGCTGCAGAAGAAGCCAAGTCTCCTTTTCAACCCAAGAGACAACATTCCAGCAGCAGGAGGATCTCCAGTGCTCTTCCCTACATCACTTTCACTTTTTCTGTATGTAAGGTGAATAACCACCCCTACGAAATTGTAATGACTCATTCCTAGACAACGCAGAAAGATAAAAGGGGGCCATTTTTTAAAAACTGTAAATAAAAAGCTTTGTGTTGGCAGAAACGTATATACATGAAGAATGAGAACGGGACAAATAGTTATTTGATTTGTCTCTAAAAATACTCTCTAGTTGTTAAAGTTTCTTTCCTTTGAAAAATCTTGGCCAAATAGGTAAATCCCATATTTTACATAAAGAATATCAAAATGTGATAAAAAACAACTAGGAGGCAGTCACTAAAAGTCTTCACTGCCTTGACTCTCCCGACAGGAAATTTCTAAGCTTCTTATCTACAAACTGTTGGTTTTCAGTGATGGAAAGTCAGAGCCAGAGATGAATCAATATCTGCCCATAAGGGACATGTTTGATAAAAATCCCGTCATAGAAGTAAACGCTTATACATGCTACAGTGCATTCCATGTTCAATCTATTGGGGGAAAAAAAGAACAAGGGAAAAAACTTTTTTCTATCATTTAGAAACCAAGATAAAAAGAATACTAAAAAATAATAGTAAGAAGAAAAATATAGATTTCTGCTAGATAGGGAAGCAGAAAGCTTTTTACCCAAAATAAGAAATTACAATTACCCAAATATAAACAAACATCTTTCCCCAGAAAGCAACACCGTGCTCGCAGATTCCCAACACAGGGAAAACAGCAGCCTTTGATTCATAAATCCCATTAAGAGGCTATCAGTTTCACATAAGTCTGCCTAATATAAGACAAGTATTTTTTAAACCCACCAATGACTACAATCTGCATCTCACAGTTCGTTCCTGAGGGCTGCCCAAAGCACAAATAAATCAGAGGAGAAAGGAATCACTGTGAGAAGGCTCCCCCTCCCAATTTCCCACAAAGAAAGGTTGGGGAAGAAAAGGGGGAAAGGAGAGCTTGCGGAGGGACTCACATGGCCTTTCAATCTCCCCAACTTTTTAACAGCCTGGACCCACATCCTCTGGAGGAACTGTGCGGTCTTCATGGCCTCTGGAGGGTGACTAGCCAGGGCACTGCCTACATCCCAGGCTGCTCGCCCATTGCCACCACTCCACGTGGTTACGTAAGGCGGATACAATAGTGGCCCACATTCCCAGCAAATCCTGTTGTCATCTCACACAGTGACACATCCATACAGCGGGACACCAAACACTCTGAAAAGCACTACTTATGAGGAAAAAGAGAGCATTCTGGATTTGCACCACTCTGCTGGCTTTCTTTCCCTCCCTCTCTCCCATGCCAGAGAACTAGAGAATTAAGAGTAAATATTCCTTTTAGACATGTAAAATGATTCAGTATCTGAGTAGAAATTTTTAAGTTAAGTAGGACATTCTAGAGCAATATTGTGGAAAGGAACACTTAGAGAAGTATTTATTTACATAGATGCTCCCCCTCGCTGCCCAACCCGCCCCACACATACACGAAAAGCATAAGCTGGCTGAACAGCAACCGGTAATGTTTCAGGTGCCTAGGATTGCTGTTATCACCTAGAAAATTAAAAGGCTTGAAGATACGAAGCTGCTCATCCTTGGAGATAACTACGTCTACACTCCGGCAGTGGGTACAGTCAGGGCCATAGCGGGGGCAGAGTGCTCACTCAGCAGAGCCTCCTCCTCTCTCGCCCCTTTCTGTAAACTTCACAGATAAAAGAATAACAAAGAGCCCTGCTCTCCATTTCTCTGCCTTCACCACTTGCAGAGGGTGGGGGTGGAAAAGCACATTTTGGGTTTTTGAACATCTAAGAAAGCCTGTATGGGATGCTGGGGGTTTGGGAGCTAGGTTGGGATTTTGGAAGCATGGTCTTGCGGAGTGGTGGTCCTTGTCACCGTATATTGTATGTTACACCAATGGGCCAGACTGAGCTGGCTGCAAGGAGGAGCGTGCCCTCTACATTGTTTGAGGTTGTGTGCTCCATCGTGTCTGACACTTTGTGACCCCGTGGACTGTAACCCTAACCCTAACCCTATGTAGCCCACCAGCCGTCTCTGTCCATGGGATTTTCCAGGCAAGAATACTGGATAAGGAGCAACTTGACGCACAGGCAAGGACAATCTGGGGGCCATCTCTGTCCTGTCACCGAGCTGTGGGGCCTGGGATAACATAACTAAATGAGGAAAATATACCTACACCTCAGAGGGCCAGTGTCAGCCTGGAACGCAGCAACCTCTCCCTACAAAGCGCAAAGCGCACATGCTGAATGGGCTCTCTAAAGTGTTCAGGGCCTTCCCTTGGACTCCGTAAGAGTAGGTGCTTCAGAAGTGCTGGGCCAGCAAAACGGGATCAGAAATGAATGAAAGTTTGTTTCAAATCTTACACTGAGAGGGCACGGAAGACAAAGGAACCCTACTGAAGTGGGACCTTGGGAGCTGAGCAGATGCCCAGGACTCGACCCCGGGTGTGCAGGGTGTGCAGGCGCCCCACACCAGCAAGGCTCAGCCCAGGCCCCAGGCACAGAGGAGCATGGATGGAGGGCACAAAGCAGCTTGCTCCTTTCCTGTGACCATCCTCAGGAAAACACTCCTGCTGCCCTGATGAGGAAATAAATACTTCTTTCCCTTAAATGTATGAACATTACCTAGAAGTCACTGGCATTCTACAAGTTAACAATTCCAGATTTTTCTTCAATGATTTCCAGAACTTACAGTTTCTGCCATCACTCACTCTTTTTTTTAATTATGCAGGAAACATAAGAGATGTGGGTTCAATCCCTGGGTTGGGAAGATCCCCACTCCAGTATTCTTGCCTGGAGAATCCCATGGACAGAGGAACCTGGAGGGCTACAGTCCATAGGGTCACAAAGAGTCAGAGATGACTGCAGCAAAACAACATGGACACAACTTAGCAAAACAACAACAACAAAAACACTGCGTAACATAAATTGTACCATCTTAACCACTTCTAAGTATTCAATTCAGTAGTGTTAGGTCTGTTGATATTGTTACGCAGCCAATCTCCAATACTTTCTCATCTTGCAAAACTGAAACTCTAGACCCTTTCAACAACAACTCATTCCTCCTCCTCTCAGCCCCTCACAATCACTATTCTTTCTGTTTCCATGAACGTAACTATTTTGAATATCTCATGCAAGTGGAATCATATAGTATTTGGCTTTTTTGGTTCTGGGTTATTTCATTTAGCATAATGTCCTTAAGGTTAATCCTTGCTACATGTGCCAGATTGTCCTTCCTTTTTAAGGCTAATATTCCATTGTATGTGGTATGCCATATTTTATTTATTCATCCATCAATGGACACTTGGGTTACTATTACCTCTTGAATTGTGAATACTGCCGCTATGAACATGGGTATGTAAATATACTAATTTTTTAAAATCTATTTTTAATTGAAGGATAATTGCTTTACAATATTGTGTTGGTTTCTGCCATACCTCAGCATGAATCAGCCTTAGGCATACATATGTCCCCTCCCTCTTGTACCTCCCTCCCACCTCCCACCCCATTCTACCCCTCTAGGTTGTCACAGAGCACCAGTTTGAACTCCCTGAGTATTACAGCCATTTTCCATTGGCTATCTATTTTACATATAGTAGTGTATATACTTTCATATTAATTCTTTACTCACTCATTCAACAAACGTTTACCAAGCGCAACATGCCAGATCCTGATGTTCAAATGAGGATCAAACCATATATAGCACTGTCTTCAGGAAGTTTGACAGGAGCTAGCACCTGATCTCATTGGATGACTGGGGAATAGGAGCTATTTCCCATAAACAAGGCCACTGAGATGAGGTCTGACGAATGAATACAACTGGGGGTGGGGGTCAGTTGTGCAGGGTTTACAAAGTGGTTCAGTGGTAAAGAATCTGCCTGCCAATGCAGGAGTTGTGGGTTGGATCCACGGGTCGGGAAGATTTCCTCTAGAGAAGGAAATAGCAACCCACTCTGGTATTCTTGCCTGGGAAATCCCAGGGACAAATCCTGGCGGGCTACAGTCCATGGGGTCGCAAAGAGTCAAACACAACTGAACACATGTGCGCTGGATTGTGCAGGACCCAAAGAGCAGCAGAGGGCACAGACCCTGAAAAAGAAAGGCAGAGGGCCACTGGTGAAAAGGCCATCAGAACCACTGCAGCCTGTTCTGACGAGCAGATGTTCTATCAGTGGCATCTAAAGGACATTTGGCGGTGGACAGCTGCCTCCATGAGAAGACCAAGAGTTTAGGGATTTACCTCTCCCAAGATCCATAGTCACATATTTGAAAAACATCTACTGAGCAATTAGCACCCACCCTGTGGATAAAAGAAAAATCATCCTACATCATTACCCTCAGGCAGTGACAGTACAGGGGGGAACCAGGACATGTAAACAGTAATCCCAATGCAGTCCAACTACAACAGTAGATGGATAGACAAGGCTCATAAACTCAACAAATACTCAGGAAGCTAGGACATCTCAGACACTGCTGGGGGTACACGAATCAGTTCTCCCCACACAGGAAGGATTTTAACAGAGAAAACAGACAACAGACAAGTAAACATATAATCTCTAGTAGCAGTAACTGCCATGGGATGTGACACTGGAAAGAAGGAATCCTAAGAAAACCTGGACCTCTCTCCAAGTAGAGGGAGCAGTAGACGCAAAGGCCACGAGGTGAAAAACAAGCTTATAATCATGAAAAAAAAGGCCACATGGGGCTGGAGCAGGGTGATCTCCGAGGGAAGGGCAGGTGTATACAATGCGGAACTGATGGCGTGGGTGCATGTCATGAAACGGCGATGAGAGGTCCAGGGTGGACAGCTGTATACCCCAGAGCTGTAAGATGACTGACCTGTGGGTGGGTGGATATCCGGGGAGGGGGCCACAGGCAGAGCAGGAGGGATAACCTGTAAGGTGTGTCCAAGACAATGTGGAGAGGCACTCGGTGTAGCTGGGAAGTAAGCACTGGATGCTACACTCCCAGCATGGAACAGAGGTGTTAAATAACTTAATCTACAGCTTGGGAGTCTTAAAACACACACCCACCCCAGAAATAGGAGACAAGATGAGTGTGAGAACTGGAACAGAAGGAAGCTATCAACACCAGCAGGTACCTTGCTCACAGCGCTCTGTGGAGTTTTTCACAGATGCCCACAACCTATAGAAACTCTTTTTTCCCAGAAAAGTTTGAAAATGAGCTTCACTCTTGCTCTTTTTAAATTATAAACCAAGATTTTGGCTTCCAGGCACTTGCCTGTGTCTCTTCAAAGCTAAACCCTTCCAGTAGCAGTAACCAAGTCAGCAGTGAGTTAAACAAACCCTTATGTAATTCTTTTTTTTTTTTTTAAGTCTCTCATAGTTGATTCCATAAGCATTTCACGTTCTTGATGATAACAAGATCATCACCAGCTCTTTACCCTCCCTTCACAACTCACTAAGGTGCACGCTGACGGGGAACAGTGACAAATAGTGTACTCAGTGTGCTCACAGCACACAACTCACAACGGACACAGCTGAGTGTGACCAGGGTGAGCAAAAAAACCTACACACAGCAGTTTAAAGAGGGATTCTCGATAGCTCAACAGTTCCCAGGACTAGATTCCAGACCTACTGCTGATGGGTACCGGAGTTATGAGGGTTTTGCTGCTGTTGTTATTTTAACCCGTCACGTTTTGTTTACCTAAGGTAAAGTTTCAGCGCATATTTAAGTAAATAATAAAGAACAGAGAGAGGACAACAATTCGCCTAGAGGTGCATTTCAAAAGCCGTTGTGCTGAAATGCAAAAAGCAATGAACCCAGGCTCCAAGACGACACTTCCAGCCAAGACTCTGCCCCTCCCAACCGACCCAGGACCTTGGGCACCCACTCAATTCCACTGCCAGTTGGTAAAAACAAGGATCTCCTCATCTGTTTGACAGGGCGAATTGAAGCAAACTCCCACAAAAACACAGTAAATACCAGGCCAGTAAACTTTCAAGGAGGAGGTGGGATGGTCATAAATGCCTCTGATAAACATGGCCACAAAACATAGTGGGAACAGCCCTCTACAGCCCTGCACATGCCAGGGTCCAAGCTCAGCTCCCACACACCTGACAAGCTCCACGAGCTGGAGCAGCTCCCTTGCTGCACATGCCAGGGTCCAAGCTCAGCTCCCACACACCTGACAAGCTCCATGAGCTGGAGCAGCTCCTTTGCTGAGGCTCAGTTGCTTCATCTACAAAATGGGCTCAAAATCCCTACCCTTTATAATTGTTGTGAGGACTGAACGGAGAAATGCTTATAAAGAGCTTCACCCAGTGCTCATCACACAATTAACACTCTCCATTAAGGTCACCACCATAATTCTGCAGCAGCAATATAAGGTGACCACTCCCGTTTAAGAACCTGTTCTTTTCCCCAGAAGACCACAGTATGATTAACTAAGAACACATCATGGAACCCAAGGGAAATGAAAATATATGTCCACACAAACACCTGTACACAGATGTTCACAGTGGCATTATTTATCGTAGCAAAAATGTGGAAACCACCCAAATGTCCATCAACTATAAGTGTGTAAACAAAATGCAGTATATGAATACAACGGATTATTATTCAGGCTAATAAGGAAAGACATAAAAATACATGCTATAAGGATAAACCTTAAAAACATTATTAGCAAAAGAAGCCAGATGCATTATATTTTGCAGAATCACAAAATATTATGATTCCATTTATGTAAACTGTCCAGAAGAGGCAAATCCACAGAGATCACATGTAGATTAGTGGTTGCCTAGGAACAGGGGAATATCGGTAAAAGTGGGGAGTAACTTGCTAAATGGGTATGGAGTTTCCTTTACGAGGTGATAAAAATGCTCTCAAACTGATATGGTGTTGGTTACACAACTCCGTAAATATACCAAAACCCGCTGAATTGCACTTTTTTATTTTGATATGTGAACTGTATCTCAATAAAGCTTCTTCTTTTTTTTAAGACTTAAAAAAATGCACCATGGATTCTGCAATCCAAAAGTGAGGATCCTTTTTTTTATTTTTTGGCTGTACCACACGGTTTGTAGGATCTTGGTTCCCAACCAGGGATTAAATCTCGGGCCCTCACTCATGAGCGCACCGAGTCCTAACCACTGGACCCCCAGGGAATTCCCAGAAAGTGGGGATGCTAATCCTTGTTCTACCACTTCCATTACTTAACTTCTCCATGCTTCAGTTTCCCCCACCTGCAAAGCAAGGGCAGTTACAAGACCTACTCTGCTAGGGTTGTTGTGAGAATGTAATCAGATTACTTATATCCAGAATTCAGGGTGATGCCCCCCCAACAGCAAATGCTCTGTCATTTTCAACTATCATCATTATCATAATTATTGGACTCATTTTACAGAAAAGACTGAAGTCAGACAAAGTAACTTGTCTGAGGTCATACAAGTTCAAGGTAGCAGAAGACAGATTCTACCCCACGTCAGCATGGCTAGCACGCCTGTATCCTTTCCACTGTACAGCCTCTGTGACTTTCAGAACCTACCCATGAGTGACGAGTGATCTCAGGCATGCAAACAAACAACCCACCCCAAAAACATGGCTGGTGGTGCTTGGACACCAGACCGGCAATGGATCCCATCACTCTGACAACTCAGAACATCTTAACAAGCATGAGAGTCACTTTCAAGCAGTTGGCCTGGGTTCAGTCAACCTGGCTCAGTAACTCATCCACAGTGACTTGCTGAGAAGAGGGTGCACGAAGGGCACTGGGCTGGACTTTATTTTATTTCTGGTTCTTCCAATAACCAGTTATGTATAGGTTCCCTAATGACTGTGCCCTTGCAAACACATGCTTAAATGAGGGGCCTGATATATATCATCATTAACTGAATGTTACAATGTGCCAGACACTGTGCTGAATGCTTTATGGCTGTTGCCCAGTAATCCTTCCAAAAACTCTACACAATTTCTCCCTTTTTTAACATATGAAAACAGAAGTCCTGATGATCCACAAAACAAGGAATTGAAAAGCTGAACTTCATTAAAATAAAAAACTTCTGCTCTGTGAAAGGCAATGTCAAGAGAAGAAGAAGACAAACCACCGAGTGGGAGAAAATATTTGCAAAAATTACATCTGATAAAGGACTGTTCTCCAAAATATACAAAGAACTCCTAAAATTCAACAATAAGAAAACTACTGGACTAAAAAAAATGGGCCAAAGACCTCAACAGAGAGAAGATATATATGCAATAAGTTCTGTTCAGTTCAATCGCTCAGTCGTGTTCGACTCTTTGCAACCCCATGGACTGTAGCATGCCAGGCCTCCCTGTCCATCACTAACTCCCCAAGCTTACTCAAATTCATGTCCACTCGGTCAGTGATGCCATCCAACCATCTCATCCTCTGTCGTCCCCTACTCCTCCTGCCTTCAGTCTTTCCCAGCATCAAGGTCTTTTCCAATGAGTCAGTTCTTCGCATCAGGTGGCCAAAGTATTGGAGTTTCAGCTTCAGCATCAGTCCTTCCAAAGAATACTCAGGACTGATTTCCTTTAGGATGGACTGGTTGGATCTCCTTGCTGTCCAGGGGACTGTCAAGAGTCTTCTCGAACACTACAGTTCAAAAACGTCAATCCTTCAGTGCTCAGCTTTCTTTATAGTCAAACTCTCACATCCATACATGACTACTGGAAAAACCATAGCTTTGACTAGACAGATCTTTGCTTTGACTAGACAGACCTTTGCTGGCAAAGTAATGTCTCTGCTTTTTAATATGCTATGTTGGTCATAACTTTTCTTCCAAGGAGCAAATGTCTTTTAATTTCATGGCTGCAATCACCATCTGCAGTGACTTTGGAGCCCAGCAAAATAAAGTCTGTCACTGTTTCCATTGTTTCCCCATCTGTTTGCCATGAAGTGATGGGACCAGATGCCATGATCCTAGTTTTCTGAATGTTGAGTCTGAAGCCAACTTTTTCACTCTCCTCTTTCACTTTCATCAAGAGGCTCTTTAGTTCTTCTTCACTTTCAGTCATAAGGGTGGTGTCATCTGCATATCTGAGGTTATTGATATATATGGTAAATAAACATATGAAAAGATGCTCTATAACTTAAGTCATCAGGGAAATGCAATATATATATACACACACACACACACACACACACACGTACACATACATAGGAAATAGCAACCCATTCTGGTATCCTACTCCAGTATTCCTACTCCAGGGTATATTCCCAACCCAGGAACTGAACCTGCATCTCCTGCACTGGCAGGTGGATTCTTTACCAGTGTGCCACCTGGAAAGCCACATATACACATATATATGTATATGTATATATACATCTCCTGAGGTATTAATTAACTTGCACATAACCCCACAGCTAGCAGGTGAATGGTCGCTATCTGAATCCAGATCTGTATGAGTCCAATTTTAATAAGATATGAGGCAAAAAATAACAATACCATCAGCAGATAATTACACTTAATACCTCTATGGTCATAGTTCTGGATACTAAGCTATAAATTATAATTACAATTTAACAGGCCATTCTTATTTGTAATCACAAAGAAGCCATTAATAAGCCAAAAAAGGAAGAGCTAATTTGGCAACACAGTCACAGTCCTGTCTACTCTATGATTTTAAATCTGACTAAGCCTGTATAACCTTAAAACACAGCCTCACTTTAAAAAAATAAACACACATACAAACCACCACCCATGCTGGTACCAAGATAAAGAAAATTATAAACTGCTCTGTCAAAAGGTAGGCTAGGAAACCAATTAGAGTGCTCAGCTAAATCCTGCCGGCAGGATTGGCCCTGTACTCAATACCCAAGGTCAACTGTCACTCCCTGTCTCAAGGCACCATCAGAGGGCAGCTCACACAGGGTGCTTCCACCATGTATCAGTGTGCCTGGCTAATCCCCAGCAAGTTAGGAAACCTACAGAGACCTGCACCTCAAAGACAGGCCTTTCCTATGAGAATCAGGGAATGAGCACAGGAACTTAAAGAACCTCCCATTTCGATACTGTATTGCCAACACCTGGAAGCAGAATCTCAAACCCTACCTTGGACCTATTGATAAGAATATGCATTTTAACAAGAGCCCCCATGTGATCAGTATGCACATTAAAGACGCACACTCAAGTGTTCCCAAGAGAACTTTGTGTCATGCTAGCAGAGCTGTCATGAAAACCATTAGCTACTTGCATCTACTGAGCACCCAAAATGAAATTAAGGAACCAAATGTTTAACTTAAATTTGTAAATAGTCATGCTTACCAAATAATTAGCCATATCCCTAGTAACCAATTTTTTGCTACTATAACAAATACTATAGTTAACATTCTTGTTATGTAGCCCCTCCCCCATAATTTGTGGTATTTCTGAATTAAAGAACATGCTCATTTCTAAGTCTTTTCATGTGTAATAACTTAAATTCTAGCAATTTACAGCACTATTAAGATGAGTCAAATGCTATTTTGAGGACAAAACACTGCTTATTTACAGAAGCAGTGCTTGTTTTCATACTTTGAAGATTTTTCTGGTATTCTTTTGGTAAACTTTTCTGCAAAAACGAAGAAGAGATCGTGGAGAAAAAATATTCTGAACTCTTTCTGTAGGCACATCAGTAAAACTTTGCAAATGACCCTTCAAAAACACTAATTCAACCAGCTCTCAGTAAGAGACACAATAATTTTCTATTAAGCCATTATCTATGGATGAGATTTAAAACTTTACAATTTATGGCTTCAACTGCCTAAGTACTTCTTATACATTTTTATTTTTAAAATTGAAGTAAAGTTGACTTACGATGTTGTGTTAATTACTGCTGTACAGCAAAGTGGTTCAGTTATACATATGTATTTTTTAAAACATTCCTTTTCATTATGATTTATCATAGGATATTGAACATAGTTCTCTAAGTAGAACCTTGTTGTTTATCTATTCTATATATATAAGCTTATATCTGCTAACCGCAACCTCGCATCAATCCCTCCATTAACCCCCTCCCCCTTGGCAACCACCAGTCTGTTCTTTATGTCTATGTTTCTGTTTCATAGATAGGTTCATTTGTGGCATATTTTAGATTCCACATATAAGTGACATCATACGGTACTCGTCTTTCTCTTTCTTCAGTTTAGTTCAGTAGCTCAGTCGGGTCCGACTCTTTGCAACCCCATGGACTGCTGCACACCAGGCCTCCCTGTCCATCACTAACTCCCCAAGCTTACTCAAACTCATGTCCATGGATTAAGTCGGTGATGCCATCCAACCATCCCATCCTCTATCATCCCCTTCTCCTCCTGCCTTCAATCTTTCCCAGAATCAGGGTCTTTTCCAATGAGTCAGTTCTTCACATCAGGCGCCCAAACTATTGGCGTTTCAGCTTCAACATCAGTCCTTCCAATGAATATTCAAGACTGATTTCCTTTAGAATGGACTGGTTGGGTCTCCTTGCAGTCTAAGGGACTCTAAAGAGTCTTCTCCAACACCACAGTTGAAAAAAAATCAATTCTTCAGCGCTCAGCTTTCTTTATAGTCCAAGTCTCACATCCATACATGACTACTGGAAAAACCATAGCTTTGACTAGATGGACCTTTGTTGGCAAAGTAATGTCTCTGCTTTTTAATATGCTATCTATGTTGGTCATAACTTTTCTTCCAAGGAGGAAATGTTTTTTTAATTTCATGGCCACAGTCACCATCTGCAGTGACTCTGGAGTCCAACAAAATAAAGTCTGTCACTGTTTCCATTGTTTCCCTATCTATTTGCCATGAAGTGATGGGACCGGATGCCATGATCTTACTTTTCTGAATGTTGAGTCTGAAGCCAACTTTTTCACTCTCCTCTTTCACTTTCATTAAGAGACTCTAGTTCTTCTTTGCTTTCTGCCATAAGAGTGGTGTCATCTGCATATCTGAGGTTATTGATATTTCTCCTGACAATCTTGATTCCAGCTTGTGCCCAACATTTCTCATGATGTATTCTGCATATAAGTTAAATAAGCAGGGTGACAATATATAGCCTTGACGTACTCCTTTCCTGATTTGGAACCAGTCTGTTGTTCCATGTCCAGTTCTAACTGTTGCTTTCTGACCTGCATACAGATTTCTCAAGAGGCAAGTATGGTGGCCTGGTATTCCCATCTCTTTCGTTTTCCACAGTCTGTTGTGATCCACACAGTCAGAGGCTTTGGTGTAGTCAATAAAGCAGAAGTAGATGTTTTCCTGCAACTTTCTTGCCTTTTTGATGATCCAATGGATGTTGGCAATTTGATCTCTGCTTCCTCTGCCATTTCTAAATCCAGCTTGAACATTTTGAGCATTACTTTGCTAGTGTGTGAGATGAATGCAATTGTGTGGTAGTTTGAACATTCTTTGGCATTGCCTTTCTTTGGGCCTTTCTCTTTCTGACTTTACTTAATCTTTAATTGCATCCATGTTGCTGCAAATGGCATTATTTTGTTCTTTTTATGGCTGAGTAGTATTCTATTGTGTGTATGTACCAAATCTTCTTCATCCATTCATGGATATTTAGGTTGTTTCCATGTCTTGACTGTTGTGAATAGCGCTGCTATGAACACAGGAGTACATGTATCTTTTTTTTTTTTTTACATGTATCTTTTTGAACTAGAGTTTTGTCTGGATATATGCCCAGGAGTAGAATTGCTAGATCATATGGTAGTTATATTTTTGTTTTTTTAAGGAACCTCCATACTCTTCTCCATGGTGGCTGTATCACTTCACATTCCCACCAACGGTATAAGAGGATTCCCTTTTCTCCATATCCTCTCTACCATTTGTTATCTGTAGACTTTTTAATGATGGCCATTCTGACTGGTGTGAGGTGGCACCTCATTGTAGTTTTGACTTCCATTTCTCTAATAATTAGCAATGTTGAGCATCTTTTCATGTGCCTCTTGGCCATCTGTATGTCTTCTTTGGAGAAATGTATATTTAGGTCTTCTGCCCATTTTTCGATTGGTTTGTTCTCTTGTTGAATTGTATACTTGTACATTTTAGATATAAACTTGACAATGGAATGTATACTTGCACGGTACATTCATCACGATGAGTGTGCACCATCTCAGAGAATCAATGGAGGAAAACAAAGATCCATCCGATTGTTGAAGAAAACACTCCATTAACGGGAGGGGACAGCAAAGACCAGAGACAGGAAGGGGAAAGGTGAGGTTTCCTGCATCCAGCTCCCAAACCAATGAAAGGTGGGAGCTCAAGCCAAACTATTAAAAATAATCAAAGTACACATCAGCAAGCCTTAATAATGATTTTGACTTAATAATAAAACAGAAGAGATGAAACTGAAGCAAGTTTTATCAAAACAGTTAGCCTTCTTTTTCTCATGACAAAACTGAGAGAAAAAGTTCAGATGTTTAGAACAGCCTTATTGCTAAACTTAGAAGGAGACAACCTTCTTTGATCTAGTATCTTTCATGGCATTATTATATAAATTGAGTTAAATGGACAGTCCATAAGAATATGTACAATACCCCCCCCACATTCTATTTTCCTTTACTGGTGACATGGGAAATTTCAGACATAGGTCAGTATTATTTTTTAAATTCTGAATTAAACAATGTTGAGCTCCTCTCAAAAAACTTGTCTATGCCTAGTAACATAAATTATTGGCAGAAACTGTATGCAATCTTTAAGCATAAGAAGGCACCCAACATTTGCTACCCTATCATGGAATTTGTTTATCAGGAAATCGGCAAGGCTACCGCATAGTAACAGACGTAACCCACTAGGTGGCGCAATGATGCAGACATGAAAAAGGAGAGATGGAAAAAAATTAGACTTTTACACGTTTAGTTGTCATACATATACTATTAAAAAAAAAAAAACACTGGAATCTATTGTATAACACATGGAACTCGGCTCAGTGTTATGTGCCAGCCCGGTTGGGAGTGGGGTTTGGGGGAGAATGGATGCATGTATATGTGTGGCTGAGTATCTCCTCACTGTTCACCTGAAACAATCATCACACTGTTAATCAGCTACACCCTAATACAAAATAAAAAGTTTAAAGTCTGGGGAAAAAACAAAACAGTAGACGGACTCCAGGGGGCATGGGTTCGATCCCAGGTCAGGGAACTAAGAACCTGCATGCCACTTGGGGCAGCCAAAAACAAAACCAAACCACTAGAGCATGTTACAGTCAGCTGACACCTTACGAGGTTTTTGACCCTGTTCTGGTTGTGGGGTAGTCAGAGCAAGTTAAACCATGTGGAAGGTAGAAGACAGCACTTTCTCACTGTTAATCACTGGACCGAATTGCTGAAATATAATTTCTAGGAATAAGAGTTATTGGAATTGAAGTTTCACACAGAAGGTGGAATCCATTTGTTGATTCACCCAATAAATGTTTATTAAACACCTTTTCCATGCCAGGCTTTGTACTGAGCACTAGAGATTAAACAGTGAGAAAAATAAACAAAATCCTGCCTTCATGGAGCTTACAGGCTGACGGGGGCTCAGCTGTAAATCAAGGAGTCTGTCAGCAACTATAGAACTAAAACTGTGACACACGCCATGAAGGGAAAGTACGGAAAGGTCTAGAACAGGAGGAGCTGGCCTCTCCAGGGAGATCAGGGAAGTCTTTCCTTTTTAGTGACCCCGTGGAAATAGGGACTTCAATCCACTGAGAGAGGACACAGCAAGAAACCATCACAGCTGGGACATAGAGGGGGAGGTCGATGGGGGAACCTGGCTCTCAGTAAGCATCCTAGTCTCGTGCATGAAAAAAGTAACTAAAAGTCTGAGGTGGGTCAAGGGCACGAGTGGATTTGTATTTTTATATATTTGAGACCAGACTCCTCATTTTCCTGAGAAGCAGGAAAGAAGTCTAAGCTGAGGTTGACAGCCACAGAGGGTTACTGAATACAAGAGGTGGGAAGGTCGAAGAAAGAGAGGGCTGCCCTGAATTCCGGGGTTTCAGTCTGGGGCAGTAGTGGCCTTCTCAGAGCAGTAAGGCTGAGGGCTTACCCTAGGGTTTAAGCCCCAGTCAAGATCCCCCTTCTACTGTGAGGAAAGTTTAAATCAAACCACCATTTCTAAGCCAAATTCCAAAGTCACCTTTGCAAGTACATAACTTAGGAGTGGGCAAAAAACTGCTATCAGGGCCTGCAACAGGAATGTTTACCGGGCATTCTGAGAAACCATGGGAACAAAATGCACTATCAGGAGTGCTTCACTGGGGAGTTCCCTGGCGGTCCAGTGGTTAGGACTCAGTGCTTTCACTGCTGGGAGCCCAGGGTTCAATTCCTGGTGGGGGACTAAGATCTCAAAGCCACCACGCGATAAGGCCAAAATAAATAGATAAGGAAATTTAGGTAAGGACTTCTACGACATTTGCCAAGAAGACTCAGGCTTCTGCTTCCCTGGAGGCTGGGGGCCAGACAACACTCTGGAGCTCTCTCCAGCTGTTCCAGTTTGTCAACAGATGAGCCCCTGGTTTGTCACTAACCAGCTGTAAAACCTCTAAGCTCGCTGCACAGCTCAGGTAATAGAACCCACCTTACAGGGTTCTTAGAAGATCAACTGAGAATTTTACATGGAAGTTTATACAAACTGTAAAGTGTCACACAAACGAGGGGATACTTCCTCTATTAACTAAGTCTCACTCTAAAAAAGGCGATATGGTATACATTTAATAAAAGATTTTTCTTTAAGACCTCATTTAGTCATTCAGCATTTAAGTATCTACAGTGACTCAGGCTTTGAAAACAAAGGCCTATCAACATAGAACAACAGTCCCCACCCTCAGAGGATGCCTTTTTTTTTTAGGATGTAGAAAGGCTTGGAACAGTCTGGAGAACAATGGCGGTGAATGCGTACTGAACTGGGGTGTCAGTCACTGATCTGGCAGCCCCAAGTTTTTCCAAACCCAAAGAACAACATTAATTCCTCTTCTGTGCAACATTTCTTCACAACTTTGACCATGGTGATGGTTTATTGTATCTTTGAAGTCCCTTCCATCCCCCAGAAAAGAATGAATTGTTTAGAAATGAAACAGCCAACCACTTAGAAATACAACAAACAGTATTGGTCCCAAAGCTGGAAATCCAGAGCATAAATAACAACATCCAAAACTCAGGCAGAAACGTTTTATCATTGAAGGACATTTCAGTGTTACAGCCTTTCCACATCTTACAATGCGCTTTGACGTGTACTTTCTCCACATTTTCTTCTACTTAAGTTACTTCTTAATGTGGAGGAAGTCTACAGGCATAACTTCTCAACTGGCTCACCATCTAGTCACTGTTTGGGGATACTTTTGTTTTCTTGTTTCTTTTTAATTAATAAGGTGTTAGTTCTTAGTGAATAGGGGCTTCCCAGGAGGTGCAGTGGTAAAGAATCCACTTGCCAATGCAGGAGACACAAGGGACGTGGGTTTGATCCCTGGGTCAGGAAGATCCCCTGGGGTAGGAAATGGCAACCCACTCCAGTCTTCTTGCCTAGAAAATTCCATGGAGAGAGGAGACTGGTGGGCTATCCTTCATGGGGCCACAAAGAGTCCAACACAGCTGAGCACACATACACACATGCAAGGTCTTAGTGGATACATAATTGCAAAGTTAGGTCAATTCAAAGTGAACTACCCTTGGTTTTGGTAGCAATGGAACTTCTGGTTATATTTTACCTAAACAAAAATCTGAACTTGTTAACAATTTCCAATCACATACCACATGGGAAGTTGGCCTGAGATCAAAATCTTGCTTCAGATAATCCAAGTGGATAATTAACTACAGGTGGGAGCATTATCAACACACTTATTGGGCAAGACACTGTGAGGAAACGTGCTGAACACACAGAATTGAAAACTTTGGTTCTGCTCTCAAGCTGGGCTGCTGCCTGTGTACCCCCACAAAAAGACAATGAGCATGCGGCACCTTCAGACCACGACCAGTGCCACTGGAGAAGAGATTTTTTAAAGAGAACATGCGAACACTAGAAGTTTCCATCACCCACCACAGAATCTGGTCAGAATTATATATCCAGCTTTTGTCATGGCTGAGCTTCGAACCAAGAACCAACATTTCAAACAATGTCAGCCTTATTAGACTGTCTATGGAAGCTCATGGAACTTCTCAATTCTGGGTCCTCAGGGAAGAATGCCATGTGGTGAGGCTGTGAGGATGACAAAAATGCCCCTAACAGGACTCCAGGGGGAACAGGAGAGAAACAAAGTTTGCATTTGGAGCCTGTCTAGCTCTTTCTACCCCTTGTGCTGTTGCTCTGGTTTTCAACGTCCTCTTACCCCAAAAGCCTCCAAAGGCGAACCCCCCAGCACTCCATCGCCAAATGTTCTGGCTACAAAATTCCTTCTCTATCTTTAACCCAATCTCTCAGTTTTATATATCAATGCTTTCAGTCTCAGCTAGATATCACAAAAAGATGACCTACCTGCCACTGAACTGTGCTTGCCTGGTGACCTACACCTCTTAGCGTTATTTAAAAGATGTACTTTGATCCTGATGAAACTAATAATGGAATTCTGATCCTTAACAGGCAAGTTCCCAAACACAGCATATCAAAGATGAACATTCTTTCAAATTCTATAACTCATATGCTTTGTAGCCACCAACAAGTTTTTCTTGACATTAACAACAACTGTTGTTTTCTGTGGGATGGGATTACACAGTTATTTCTAACTGGAGGCTGTGGACTTGAAGAAAGCGGACACTCTCACCTGAGAGTCTTAATATTTCTATAACAAAACTATGATTTTCACTAGTAGCCTAAAATCGACTTCCCCATAAAACTGTCTTGCTCACCTTATCGTCTTTGGGGCTTCCTACAGTAATGGACACATATGGGTCATTGAAGAATGATAACAACTCTTAAAAACATTGCTATTTCATTGTGACTCCCTGGAGGAAAACTTTCTGTATACTTTCAGTGATAATTTGAAAAAAATCCTACAAATCAACAGAGAGGCCATTAGCTTCTCCCTCTTATTTCTCTGCTCAGCTGATTCTGGAAAGCAGAGCTGGGAGCTGAAAGCACCTGTAAGTCTCAAATTAAATGGACCTTGACTCAAATTCCCTCCCTGTCACACAAGCTATGCGACACTGGACATGTTTGTTACTTAACATTTCTGAGCCTCATTATCCTCACCTATAAAATTGAGTTTTAACACCCACCCCCAGTTGGTTGGGAGGATTCTCTGAGGTCTGTACCAAGGTCTGCTGCTGCTGCTAAGTCGCTTCTGTCGTGTCCAACTCTGTGCGACCCCATAGACGGCAGCCCACCAGGCTCCCCCGTCCCTGGGATTCTCCAGGCAAGAACACTGGAGTGGGTTGCCATTTCCTTCTCCAATGCAGGAAAGTGAAAAGCGAAAGTGAAGCCGCTCAGTCATGTCCGACTCTTCTCGACCCCATGGACTGCAGCCTACCAGGCTCCTCCGTGGGAGGAGGGATTTTCCTGGAGTGGGTTGCCATTGCCTTCTCCGGTACCAAGGTCTAACACTGTACTAACACTGCACCAGCCGTGTGGCTTCTCTCACTTCACCAGAGAAAAGTCTGCCTGCATCTTACTTTGTGTCCTGGGGTCCCCTGACCATTAGGTATTTTACAGAGACATGAGGAATTCTACTGGACACTTGGGTGGAACTTTAGTAAGCCAGCCCCCAACATACCCATGTTTGCAGAAATCAAGGACAGAGCCTCAGAGCCATTCTATAAAGTCCATTAATGCCTATTTTACATTTGTTCATCCAATAATGAAATGGAATGTTGCAGCTTCAGTCTCCAAGCCACCTGCATGGTTTTGGGGGGGAGGGAGGCCAGTGGGAAACACAGTGAGCAAGGCAAGGGAATACATACCCAGACCAATCTCATTTCAGTTTTTTAGGACTGTCTCCATTCTCCTCCTTTCACTGTCCTTCATTTACTGAGCAACTATTCTATGCCTGGAGTAGTAATGCCAAGAACCAGACCTGCCCGCAAAAACTCACAATCACTGCACCCCCACCCAGTGTTAAAAGTGACCCTCTTTCCAACACTAGGCAGAACCCAGGCCTCTCAGAAAACACACTGCTCTTCCAAAAGGATAAACACAAGCAATGAAGTTTACATCTAATTGAGGACATTTATATTGAGGACACTGTTTTCCAAGCATTCATTTTGACAAAGCTCATCCCAATCAAAAAGCTTATGTTGCCTCTCACGGAGAAAATGAACTATCCATGTTGCAGACTACACAGATGGAGCCGACAATATCCAAGCTGGAAGAGACAGAAGAGACAGACAGACAGCAGACAGGCAGAATATCAGCTCAGTGTCGAGGGCACCTCACTGCATAAATCATTATCCCAAATGTAAAGCCGAAAGGACAAGTCTGGTGACTATCTGGAGTGATAGGTGAGTGACTGTCATTTTCTCAAGACAGTTCATCACTGGGACATAATCCAATCGGGCCAACATTTATATGTTACCAACTAATCACACTGGGGCTTCCCTGGTGGCTCAGAGGTTAAAGGGTCTGCCTGCAATGTGGGAGACCTGGGTTCGATCCCTGGGTTGGGAAGATCCCCTGGAGAAGGAAATGGCAACCCACTCCAATATTCTTGCCTGGAGAATCCCATGGACGGAGGAGCCTGGTGGGCTACAGTCCACGGGGTCGCAAAGAGTCGGACACAACTGAGCGACTTCACTTCACTTAACTTCAATCACACTTAAAGACCACTTAGAACAGCAACGCCATTGTTCCTTGGAGCTTATTAATACACCAAAGCCAAATGAGCTTCCTCCCTTCCCCAACCCCCAAGTGACATGTGTATTCTCCTCGGTTCTATTAATAAGCGAAAGAGATTCTTTAAGGCAGCACATACTGCCTGCAAATATTCTAGGATAACAGATAGTAAAAACATTGCTGACATGTGATTTCTAACGTAAATCATAAACATGATACATACAAAGTAAATCATAAACATGAAATTTAAGAAATTCAGAAAATTTGGCAATGCCTGAACTAAGTTTACTTTTAACTCAGCTCTATTTCCCCACGTTTTACACAGGAACGGCCCCCAGGGAACTTTATCTTTAAAAAGCTGGTGACTAACCAGTTCTCAAATGTGAGGAGGTTTCAAGGACTGAGAGGGGTGATGATGCAACGCCAGCTGCCTTTCTTAATTGCCTGCCTTTTGTGGAATTATCATTTTATGCCAGAATTTGACTTCTTGTTTTAAGTTTAAAGGACACTGTCAAATAAAAATAAGGCTGCTTTGTAAAAATACACAAAGCAGCACTGAGGGACCCTTCCTCAGGCTGTAACACTACTAGCTGAGATATAGACACCTGGATCAGAAATACATATGTGTTTAAAACCAATCATTTTTGTAGTAGGAGTGAAATTAGGTCAGTGCCCTAAAGAAGCCCCCCTTCAGCTCTATTTTCCACTCTCCAAACAAAGCAAGCTTTTGTGCATTGTATTAGCAACTGTAAACTGTTTGGACATCCACTGTTAGCCCTCGTCGACTAAGTCAGGCGAAAAAAGAGATAAAACAGGAGATTCTGTCAGTGTATTTCTAGCACATTCAAATTTAAGTGAGCTTTTGCACAGAGCCAGCTCGCTCTGCTAAACCAGTGGCTGAAATGAAGTTACTGCTCATGCTTATCTTGGCACTTAGAACATTTGCTTTCCTTACCATGTCAAATTTCTCTGCAAGTCTTCAGAAGCAGTACTATAGATCTAAGCCTAAAATAAAATATGGATCAATAAATCACTTGGCTAATCTGTTTCTAGCTACTCACCTGAAAGCAACAGGAGTAACGTCCCTAATTAGTCAGGGTCACAGGCAAAATTCTTTAAATGAGAGAGAAGATTCACACACATTCTAAATGAAGAAAAACTCAGTTCTTTCCACATGGGGCATCATTATACAGGGAGGGTTTTGCAAAAACCAAGTCAAGATTTTTAAACGTCTCAAGAGCAACACTTTACAGCTCATATTTTGCAAATAAGAAGTGGGACAGACACTATTGCCAAATGTTTTGATAGACTAGCACGTGCTGTCAGCATGAGACGTGAGGCACAAAATAGGATCAAGATTGAATCTTTTCACTTAGCTTGTCAAAAGACAGAAGTTAGACAGAGGGAGGAAAAGGGGACAGACTCTTCAGGGGATCTTCCCAACCCAGGGATCGAACCCAGGTCTCCTGCACTGCAGACGGATTCTTTATCATCTGAGCCACCAAGGAAGCCCATCAATCTATAAACCAGATTTACATATCACCTTTTACTTTATTAAAAACTAACAAGTCAGGGGGAGGGATAAGTTAGGAGTTTTGGATTAAAACATACTACTACACAGAAAATAGATATCCAATAAGGGCCTACTATATAGCACAGGGATATTACAGTATCTTGTAATAACCTATAATGGAAGAAAATATCTTAAAATGTCTATATATATTTATCTACATGTATAACAGAGTTGCTTTGCTGTACATCTGAAACTAACACAACATTGTAAATCAACTGTATTTCAATAAAATTCTTTAAACATTAAAAAAAAAACTAATAAATCAAAAAGACTTCAAAAAGAAAATTCTTGGACTTCCCTGGTGGTTCAGTGGTTGGTTAAGAATCCGCCTGCCAATGTACAGGACACAGGTTTGACTCCTAGTCCAACAAGACTCCACGTGGGCAACCAAGCCCACACGCCACAACTCCTGAGCCTGCACACCACACCAGAGAGAGCCCACGGGCAGCAGCCAAGACCCAGCGCAGCCAAAAATACATACATACATTTTTTTTTTTAAAGGAAATATTAAGTTTCACAAAGTTATACATCAAAGAGCAGCTCTTAGAACCAAGTCACTTGGCAGCCTGTATTAATTTATAGGCCTGCAAATTAAAACTCCTCAAGCTTACTCATACTGAAAAGTATCAACCATCACAGAGCAGTTGAGAAACACAGGCCCTTCAGAGACAATACTTTGGGATGACTTAACAGTGGCATCCACACTCCAGCAGGTGATTGTCAAAGTACTGATTCTGAACACAGATTACAAAAAGCAGTCCTGTGACTACTGTGGCATCATGTTCTTCGGTAATAGTGATAATACAAGCAAATTATAGCCACTGCAATGAAATTGCCATTGCAACCCTAGGAGGCATCTATGCCATTTCTTGTTTGCTGAAATTTCTTGTTCAGCTTCCCCTAGTCCCAGAGACTAGAAGGCCCAATATCTTTGCCCAAAGGGTACCAATGAGGTGCAAGTATTTACTTATGATCTAAAGGATGAAGGGAAACAGATGCCGTTAGTTTTCCTTTTTCTTTTCCTGTAGCAGCAGTCATAGGCAGAAACTTACTTCCCAGACCTGAGTTTTGCAGCCGCCTCCAAACTCCCTATCGTTTCAGCCTCCTCTTGGCTACAGAGGCTGATAAAATCAAAGAGGTCCCTGGCTCGGGGCAGAAGTAGCTTTCTAACTTTCTAGGAGGCAAATCAGAGACCTAGTGATGGGCCCTTGGTTTTCATCCCTCCAGCCATTTGTTCTGTAGGCATCTAATTCCCTCCATTAAGTCCCTTTCCCCTTGAAAGGTCTAGAATGTCTGTCTTCTTCACTGAGCCCTGACCCAGAGGTATATGATGCCCATTTCACAGCTGAGCAAAGTAAACTGCCTAAGGCCATGCAAGTTTCAGGACAAAAAGAACTCACACCGAGGTATGCCTGATTTCAGCAGTCACAAAAGCAAAGTTAAGCATGTCTCCAGCCCATGACCTAGCAATTCTACTCCTAGGAATTTACACAAGAGAAATGGGTGCATAAGCCAACAGAACAAAGTATTAGGTGACTTTCATAGCAGCTTTACCCATAATAGAAACAAAACAAAAACCTGACAACAACCCAAATATCCATCAACAAAAGAATGAATAAACAAACTGGGAAATTCATATAAGTGAAGTATATATTATTGAGCGAAAAAAAAAAAAACTACTGAATCACATAACCACACAAAGGTTATGCTGAGGAAAGAAACCAGATACCAAATGCTGATTTCATTTATACAGATCCTATCAAAGTGAAGCAAAGCTATACGATGGTAAGAGATGTCAGAAGAGAGGTTCCCTTGTTGGTGGGGTGGTAACAGTCAAGAAAGTGGCAAGAAAGAAGAACCTTCTAGAGTGATGGAAAGTTCTGTTTTTTGATCCAGGTGGCAATCACACAATGCATACATTCATGTAAAAGTTCAGCCAGCTGTGTAACTGGATAGTGATGGTGGCTGCACAAGCAGATGCCACTGAATTTACACTTAGAATGGTTAAAATGGTGGGTCTTACTGTGTTTTACTACAATTAAAAAAAAAAAGTATCAAGCTCCCCACTTCTGTATATATTACTATACTTCTGCATATATTACTATATATGCTATACTTCAATTTTTAAAAAAAAATGAACATAATAATATAGAAAAAAACTTCACTGTGAGTAAGCAAGCTTTTGAGACCACCGTTCCCACAGGAAAATTTTCCTCAATTTCAGGCAAATATTTTTCACCTCACTTCTTTGGTAAATTCAGTCTACCTTTCCTGTCTCTTCCCAACTCTTGAGTAAAGACATCTGCAAACTACACTTAAGAACTATAAGCTGATCAAGTATTGCTGCTTCTACTGCTGCTGCTAAGTTGCTCCAGTCGTGTCCAACTCTGTTCAACCCCATAGATGGCAGCCCATCAGGCTCCTCTGTCCCTGAGATTCTCCAGGCAAGAACACTGGAGTGGGTTGTCATTTCCTTCTGCAATGCACGCATGCATGCTAAGTCGCTTCAGTCATGTCCAACTCTGTGCGACCACCAGGCTCCTCTATCCACAAGATTCTCTAGTCAAGAATACTGGAGTGGGTTGCCATTTCCTTCTCGGCCTCTGATTAAAATCTGAAAAAACACTGATGTTCAAAGTGAACTCATTACCTCTTGATTTCAACATATTGCCACTTGCCTGTTTTTAGACTCTTCACAGTAACAGAAGGAAAAGCACAAATGCTTCCAGTTGCATTTCTGGAAAATTTCAATGCATGTCTGAGATGCCACAAATCTCTCTCCCCTCTTAAAACTCACCCAGACACTAAACAGACCCGACCAAGGCAGGCGAAGTGCTCTCCCTGAAGTTAGGCAGAAAAAATCCCATGTGCCTGAGGCATCTATGAAATGTGGCTGCCGGAGAGTGACTTCATGTCAGTCAGTAACAGTGAAAGAGGTCTTGCAACAGTCACCAGGAGGCCGTCTCCAGTACACTGGTGAAGAACAAATCAGAAAGGGCTCCTAGTGACAGGCCTGCCTTACCTTCTGTGCCCATGCTACAGGCATCGTGGCTCCTGGGAGAGGATTCCATAGGGAAGGGAGTGGGTACTGGAGGCTCTCAGGATTCAGCTTTCACTGGGAAGGGTGGAGGGGAAAAGGAAGAGGAAGGAAAAAGAACTCTCAAGAAGTTCTGTGAGATGGTTGCAGCTGCTGACTTGGGGCTGCAGAGTGAGGAAGAGAATTCAGTACCTACTGAGCTGGTACATTATTTAAGCTGCAACTGAATAATAGATCTTTCCATCACTTCATGAGCTAAACAAGACAGCCACTCTTAAAACACTGCTTTGCAGACAGACTGCACTGAATCTCATCTTCAAAGAGAAAACAAAGAGAAAGAAAACACACACAATTTGTCTAAGGAGTATGAAAGCACTTCAAGGTGACAAGAACCAACAGAAATTTAGAATGTTCTCTAGCTTTACACTGGACACTGAGAATCTTAAGCACAGTATGAGACTTCAGAGATGATCAAGTATAGTTATCCCCAGAAAGTAACTGACAATTATTAATAGAATTACATGCCTTAGCTAAAGTCACCAAGCTAATTCTTAGTACAGCTTATACACCATCGAAGAAAGGATGTGTATATTAATAAAAATTCTACATTATTTTTTTCTTATGGGCAAACTATCATCCAGTCACTCTATCAATGTCAGGAATCTAGGAATCCACTTTTCTAAGTTCTCAATGAGTCTTTCATTCTTACTATTTTATTCAATAAGGCTTCCCCAAATCAAGTCAGTAAAATGTGGTCAGTACTTCAGTGAATGTGCGTGGTGACCCGTCAGTGTCTGGGATGACGCAGACCAGGGAGGGGCTCATGGCTGACAGGAAATGACTGGCATAAGGCAGATGTGATAAGGGCTCAAATAAACACTGGTGTGTGTACACTAACCAATCACAGGCCAGGAGATAACTGACTCAGCCTGAGGGAAGAAGGACAAGGGAGCAACTAAAAATGAGCTCACCAGGAAGTTTCTTCTGAACTATCCTTTTCGAAAGCAGAAATGGCTAGTTTGGCTAATACTTATTTCTTCAAAGAACTTCATTCTGCTTTGCTAGATATATTTGGAGACAGTCGTCCAAGGATGGAGAATGGGCTGGTAGCCCCTGATGGGTACATCATCCCTCCTCCCCATTGCTGAGCCCAGCACACGCAACCTCTCAGATGCCCGCTGCAAAAGAAGGCAGAGAAGAAACCCCACAACCTAGGATGTCTCTCAGTGAATGGAAACAAACAACCACACACGGAACATTATTTTATCAGAACAACAAAGGTTCACGAAGCTACAAGTCCTAGAAGAGAAGTTCACTAAATCCTATTGATGACTAGAATGCATTATTTCCCCAGTTCACCTTCAACTAAGTGACAAAACCTAGAGTATCTGCGGTATTCTCTCATCTCTAACAAAGCTTTTTCTAACATATACAATGGCAAAGATACAACTGGATTCTGGGACTCTCCTGGTGGTCCACTGGTTAGGACACTGCACTTTAACTGCAAGGGACCCAGGTTCGATCCCTGGTAGGGGAACTAAGACCCTGTATGCCCCGTGGCCAATAAAACAAAACCTACAACTGGATTCTAATCGTTACCTATTAATTACAGCCTAATAACTGTTAGTGAAAGTCGCTCAGTCCTGTCCAACGCTTTAATGACCAGCAAGACTATCCCAATAATTTTCTTCCACAGTGTATTACATATGTTTCTTCTAAATGCCTCTTGACTTCTAACTATATTGTCACTAACTATAAAAACATAACTATATATTTAGTCCTGTGTTTATATAGGGTGTCAGATGAAGCATTCTACAATTAAAGTTTCCAAAGACGACATCATTTTTCTCTTGTGAACATAATGCATATATTTCATATGGCTGAGTAAAGTCTATGACACAAATAATAATTACTGCATTGATTAACTCTGAAATCCGTGTTTACATGTGCATATGGGTAAAATTCAGTAAACAACTGTACTCAAGGATGTGACTTGAGATTTTTGCCATGATTAATAGTATAATTTGACATCCTGGGGTCAGAAGAGCTTCCTGTAATACCCAACAAATATTTTATTTTCAAAAGATCTATCAATAGTCTTTTACCACTACTATCAATACCCCCAAACTCTCCCCCATCCTCCCCACACACACACACAAGATGATGGGGGAACAGAAATATAAGTAGAAACTATAATGTATAATCTAATCAGGCAAAATATTTAGCCTGAAAGCTAAAATAAACACTCATTATCATCAAAATGTATACTGCTATGGTTTGCAACACACCATGATGTGTAAGTGACAGAGAAGCTGCATGGTTTTTAAGATTAAAGACCTGATTTAACTTTAACCATCTGGCAGAGGCACTAAACAAATATCTTTACTGACTTTAAATGACTAAAGAACAAGTTACTAATTGAAGGCCTAGGATTTCTCATGAAAACTGTGCACACCCACAGAATTAGGGATTCTGGTGACTGAAACAAAGTGTTTTCTGTCGTGGTTTTATTCACCGACCACGAAGAACCTCAATTGCTCTTTTCTCCAGGTCATAACAAGGTGCTTTTCCCCTATCTCAAGACTTACAATTCCAATGACAATCCTTGTTAAAGTATAGTTTACAGACCATAGGCTTCCCTGGTGGCTCAGACGGTAAAGCGTCTTGCCTGCAGGGTTGGGAAGATCCCCTGAAGAAGGGAATGGCTACCCACTCCAGTACTCTTGCCTGGAAAATTCCATGGACTGAGAGGCTCCTCAGGCATGGTAGGCTACAGTCCATGGGGTAGCAAAGAGTCAGACACAACTGAGCGACTTCACTTTTATGAGCTTCATTTTTAATGAGTTAGATGCATTGCATGGGAGGCTGCTTGGGTCTCTCTACTCTTAAGCACTGATGAATGGTGACTAAGATGCATTTGGTAACAGAGGTATGTCCTCCAGGAGTGCCAAAGCTCTTCCCCTCTTTTCATGCTGCTGCTGCTGCTAAGTCGCTTCAGTCGTGTCCAGCTCTATGCGACCCCAGAGACGGCAGCCCACCAGGCTCCCCTGTCCCTGGGATTCTCCAGGCAAGAACACTGGAGTACGCTATCCTATTGCAAATGTCACACCAACAGACCTTAAAACTGCAGAATGGCTCATGGGAAGCAGAGAAGGGAATGAAACTTATGGAATACGTTAAATAGCTTCACAAATACACTGTCTGGGTAGACAATGGCACAATACACACATTAAGACATAAAGCCCATCAAGTTCAACTTTCCTGTCTTTTCTGGGCCATGTTGTGGTGACTTTTCTGAAGGTGTGGTTGAGGTATACCTAGCTCTCCATACCTAAATGTCACACTCACAATTTAAGAGTATTTTCCAAATCTCAGATTTCAAGGGCTCTCTTCACAATTTTTTATCTTATTCTCACTCCACTCATCCTGATAATTTACTATTTTTCTTAAATCAAACTCACTGTTTTACTTAATACTTATTTTTGCCCCATTCTAAGCAAACTATCCATGAAATAAATGAATTTACAGACTGGCTTTTCGTTTTTTATTTACACAAGAGAAATGCACGGTAATTAAAGAATGGGCAATGTTCCTCCCTGTACAGTCTGTCTGTACAACACACTTGGGGAAAAAACAGATCAGATCAGATCAGCCGCTCAGTGGTGTCCAACTCTTTGCGACCCCATGAATCGCAGCATGCCAGGCCTCCCTGTCCAACACCAACTCCCGGAGTTCACTCAGACTCATGTCCATCCAGCCGTCTCATCCTCTGTCGTCCCCTTCTCCTCTTGCCCCCAATCCCTCCCAGCATCAGAGTCTTTTCCAACGAGTCAACTCTTCGAGGTGGCCAAAGTACTGGAGTTTCAGCTTTAGCATCATTCCTTCCAAAGAAATCCCAGGGCTGATCTCCTTTAGAATGGACTGGTTAGGAGATAGCAAAAAAGACAAGAGAAAATGCATAACAAACTTAATCGATGGTTTTCCAATGACAGTCCTGCATCGCCCTTTTGAGCTCACAGGTTATTGAAGCTGATGTGGCTTTGGATAAAAGAGACTCTGCTGCTGCTGCTGCTGCTAAGTCGCTTCAGTCGTGTCCGACTCTGTGCGACCCCATAGACAGCAGCCCACCAGGCTCCGCTGTCCCCGGGATTCTCCAGGCAAGAACACTGGACTGGGTTGCCATTTCCTTCTCCAATGCAGGAAAGTGAAAAGTGAAAGTGAAGTCGCTCAGTCGTGTCCGACTCTTAGCAACCCCATGGACTGTAGCCCACCAGGCTCCTCCGTCCATGGGATTTTCCAGGCGAGAGTACTGGAGTGGGGTGCCATTGCCTTCTCCGGAAAGACTCTAGTCCCCTTAAAAAGCCAGTATGAAACAGTCACTATTAGGGGAAGGCCCACGCAGGCCTGCCTGGGTTCTAACAGTCAGACGCCACGTTCTAGGAAGGGCATTTCCTAACGAAGCTGCGAAAGTAGACGCTGGTACTTTCCACCTCAGAACTCTCTTCCTCATACGGTGACATGGGCAGCATACAGATTTACTTGGCTCCTTTCCTAGGTAGCCTTCAAACCTGGAACTAGCTATTGCCAATAGCAGATAGTGGGACTGAGTGCCTGATAACCTTTTTCCATTGCTATTATATGACTTTTGCAAAATTTTTAATGGAGGTACCATATCAGACCCTCATAAATTTGCTAGCTAAAGGAGCTTCTACTCATAAGGGTAATCATAAAAGTTCCTGTGGGGATGAAGTAGGTTCTAAATTGCTTTAGGGAACATTTCTTTTCTTTCTGAACCTTAAAAAGAGCCCGTGTAGGACTTCCCTGGTGGTCCAGTGGTTAAGAATCCTCCTGTCACTGCAGGGGACAGGGGTTAGATCTCTAGTCTGGGAAGATTCCACATGCTGTGGAGCAACTAAACCTACGAGCCCCAACTACTGAGCCCACGTGCTGCAACTACTGAAGTCTGTGCGCCGACAGCCCGTGCTTCTCAACAAGAGAAGCCACAATGAGGAACCCGTGCACTACAATGAGAACACCGCCCCCGCTCACTAAAACCAGAGAAAGCCCATGCTCAGCAATGAAGATCCAGTGCAGCCAAAAAATAAAAAATAATTTTTTTTAAAAGGGCCATGTAAAACAAGTTTTTAACCCACAAAACAGGTGTTGAATCTGACCTCTGAGTCTATGTTTCTGATCCTGACCCTTGGATTTGGGATGAAGACATGAACTCAGTAGATAATCATTAGATAATCATCTTAGATAATCATTCTACCATGCCCACTTAATTTTCAATGAAAATTCTTCTCAACCCCAAGGCTGGCTGGTCCAAGGCCATTCTGGCCCAGCACTTGCCCTGTGATTACCGCCTCAAGTCTGATCAACAAGGCATTTTATAGGGTATCAGCTCTCAACCTAGATAAGCAAATCTACAGCCACAGCTCCTCAATGGGATTTGTTTTAGGGATTAGGCAAGGAATTCCCTGATGGCTCATATTTTTGGTAGAGGTATGTGGAAAGTTTCAGCGTGATTACTAACCCTTCCTAACTCTTCACCCCACCCGCCCTTCCCACACACATCAAGCTACTCTTGCACCAAATCTGCATGACTTTTTCACCTATAGAATATATGACAGCATACAAGACTCAAGCGGCCCCGCCTAGTTTCAAGGACTTATCTGTCTCCTAAGAAGAACTTCTTCAGAAAAGAAAAACTTGCTAAAGTCACTAGGGATTTTATCATCTCCCTCAAATTCCCAGGCACTTCTCCCATGGAAGAGAAATGTCTGGCTGTGACCTTTTGTCAATATACAAAGAAACAGACTAAAAGTTAAACAAATGGAGGCAGAAATCCTTGCAAATGGAACTCCCCAGCAAGTGGTGCTAAAAAATTTAGGATCTTAAGCATATGAGTGGCCCCAAATAGTTATATTCCCTATGTAGGGGGTGTGGGGTAGAGTGTTTACTAGGAAACTGGCTCATTCCTTTGCAGGAAAAGTCAAGTCATTAATACATGAGGGATTTCTGTGGCTTTTTCTTAAAGTTCTCTTACTGGCATTCAAGGTCTTTCGAGTGTGAGCATCTCTTGTTCTTTCCCCCAGCAACTGCCCTGATACCTACCTGGCATCTCCTATTTGTGCTTCTAGGTCCCACTTTGGAGAAGGCAATGGCACCCCACGCCAGTACTCTTGCCTCCCATGGGCGGAGGAGCCTGGTAGGCTGCAGTCCATGGGGTCACTAAGAATCGGACACAACTGAAGCGACTTAGCAGCAGCAGCAGCAGCAGGTCCCACTTGTCTTAGTAACCCAGGATCCTGCACTTAAGAGTTTTCAGCACCTGTTTTGGTTCCTATTACAGTCAGCCCTCCATATCCTGAGGATTCAACCCATCATGGATCAAAAATGTATGGGGGCAGGGGAGAAATCCCAGAAAGTTCCAGAAAGCAAAACTTGAATTTGCCACACCAAGAACTATTTACACATCATTTACATTGTGATTACAACTATTTACAAAATATTTACATTGAATATAGTATTGTAAGTAGCCTGTGCTTGCATGCTCAGTCACTTCAGTCTTGTGGGACTATCTGCAGCCCTGTGAACCCTATGGAACATAGCTGCTAGGCTCCTCTGTCCATGGGGTTCTCCAGGCAAAAATACTGGAGGGGGTTGCCATGCCCCTCCTCTAGGGGATCTTAACCTAGAGATGATTTAAAGTGTACAGGAGGATGCCTTGAGGTTACAGGAAAATACTATGTATGCCATTTTATATTAAGGACTTTGAGCATCTTTGGATTTTGGTATCCTATGGAGGTCCCAGAACCATTCTCCCCCTTCCCATGATACTGAGGAATGACTGTACAAGCTACTGTTTATTTAGCACCCACTAGCCAGGCACCCTGGCACATTTCATTCAGTCCTCACTCAACCCTGTGAGGTGTGTTATTAGCCCCATCTTCCTAACCCTTCCTAACCCTCCATTTGTTTAACTTTTAGTTTATTTCTTTGTATATTGACAAAAGGTCACAGTCAGACATTTCTCTTCCATGGGAGAAGTGCCTGGGAATTTGAGGGAGATGATAAAATCCCTAGTGACTTTAGCAAGTTTTTCTTTTCTGAAGAAGTTCTTCTTAGGAGACAGATAAGTCCTTGAAACTAGGCCTTGAAACTAGGCGGGGCCGCTTGAGTCTTGTATGCTGTCATATATTCTATAGGTGAAAAAGTCATGCAGATTTGGTTCAAGAGTAGCTTGATGTGTGTGGGAAGGGCGGGTGGGGTGAAGAGTTAGGAAGGGTTAGGAATCTGTTCAAATGGCAAACTTTCTTCCCCAAAAGAATCCCTGAAGGGAGTGTGCAAAGGACAATCCCACACTTTGTTCCATTTCTGTACTGCAGAGTGTATATCTGTATTTCATACTCCCTCCTTCAGCCAGGGTATCCCAGCAGAGAGAGTCTACACAATCTAAAAATACACCTAAAATTTTCAGCTTGCATAGCAGACTCTTGAAAGACAGAAATTGAGTCTTGCTTATCTCATGCACTCACCTCTTCACAATGGACCGGCACAAGCAGGTGCTCATTACGTTATTAGCTGCGTGGTCCTGAAAAAGTTGCAGCAGCGAATCGGGGCAGGGGAAATCTCTGACAGCAGCTCAGAAAAAGCGCAAGAAAAACCTCAAAAGCCACCACCGCCTTATTAAGGCACCCCCACTCCTCGCTTCTTTCATCTCCCCAAAGAGGGAAAACGACAGCATCCTGTTCATCTCTCTAATTGGAATACATCAGAGTCTTAAAGATTTGCATTCTTCCCCAACAAGACAGGGTGACAGAGCCATCCCCACACTGAAGTGAAGCCAGTCATGAAAATTTATCGAATAACCAAATTTCATTCTCTAAGGCAGGATATCACATGGCACTCTGCTACAAATGCAATCATGACCACTAACTCCTCACTTAAAAAGAAAACAGTCTGATTCCAAGGTCTGTGTGCAGAGTGTCTCGCCCAGGAATAATCCAGACACAAGTGGACCTGTTCTCCCAGAGTGTCAGCACAGCTGGCCCAGACCACCTAAAGATCTGAGGACAAGGGCCTCTTGCCTTCTCTGCTGGGATTCCCCCAACTGAGGAAGGGAGGGCAGTTTCTATGACGGGATGAGGGCAGTTTCTATGAGGGCAGTTTCCACTGGGAACTGCAGGGAAACCACAACCATTACTCAGGCTAGACAGCTGCCAAGGCGGCAGCGCTGCCTAAGAACTGAAGCTAAAACAGAGGTGGGAGGCTGTATTCCTTTCCATTACTAAGCCCTGGAGTATTCACTCCCAAGTTCATCCACATTTCAAGAATGTTAAAACCCTGTAGTCAAAACCCTGATTATTTATAATTTAAAATAAACTACTGTGTAAAGCAGAGACTTCACAAATGAAGACAGAAAAGGAACTGGTGACAGGTAAGATAATACCAGAGTACAAAGCATTCATCACTCTCTTCTCGTGGCGTCCTCCCAAACCCCATCTCCATTTCCTACAGCAAACAACTTTTACTTCTACCGCAAATGTAACTGATTAAAAGGGAAAATGGGGGTTCTGGTCCAAAGAGTTGTCAGTGTGTCTCACGCACACACGCCTGTAATTTTGCATCAACCAGAGAGTGAGGTTTGGAACAGAGAAGGAAAACACAGGCACAGGGCAGGCGACACAGCAGGCACAGCGAGACGCCCCCGAAGTAGTAGGGATCCAAGACAGAGTTCAAGACATTTTTTCCCTACTCGCGACTTAACCCGAAATCCAAGTGACTTTGGAGAACAGAGAGAAGGATCCAGGAGCCTGGGAGGCTACGAGCCACCACCCCCGTCCGGTGAAACCTACCCGCTGCCCTCAACCCCACCTCCGCATGGGAGAATCCCAGTCACCCATGGCGCATCCGGGAAGCCCACCACGCGCTCCCAGGCTCTCTCCTCGGGACCCTTCTCCCAACCAAGCGGAACGCAAGAGGGAACTTACAGGGAGCCAACCTGACATTTCCCGCCGAGATGGAAACCCGCGATCTCCTCGCACCGGCATCTTCGAGCGCGGGTCCCGCGTGGGCACGCCTGTCCTGGGCCCCGCTTCTCCTCCTTGTCCAGGCTGCAGGTCAGTCCCCAGCCCCGCAGCCGGATTTTAGCCCGGTTTTAGTCCGCGGGGACCCACCCCTTTGTCCCTCCCTCCACGGCAGCGGCGGAGGCGGCAACGGCCCGCCCCCTACCCAACGCAGCGCCTCAGCGCCCGCCGCCTGGCCGCGGAAACTCTCAAATGGGCCGCTACCACCCCTGCACGGCCGGGGGGAGGGCTTGCCTTGCCGGCGCCGTGCCCCCGGAGTCCCCGCGGAGCCCCGTGCGCGACTCTCGGCCGAGGACCTAAGAGGGGAGAGGCAGCAGGGAAACCCCGAGGACAGAGCGTCCCGCCGCTCCCACGCCCAACCCCTCTCCGGCGGACCCGATGGTTCGCTCCGCGGCGCGCACTGGGGGCAGCAGGTCCGGCTCCGGGCGCGCGCCGGGGAAGCGCTGCAAATTCGCGTGTAGCAGTGAGTTCGGGGTGGTCTCATTGTCCGCGGGGAAAGAATCAGCATGCAAGGCGGAAGACAGGTTCGGATCCCTGGGTCGGGAAGATTTCCCTGGAGAAGAGAATGGCAACCCACCCCAGTATTCTTGCCTGGAGAACCCCCAATGGACAAAGGAGCCTGGAGGGTCCATGGGGTCGCAAATAGCTAGACGCTACTGAGCGACTGACACTTTCACTTTCTTTCTGCCCCCAAGGTCGCGTGCGCATCTTGTACGAACACTTTTTGGAGAGGTTTGCAGAGCCTTCTTCCCAATTCTCTTCCAAAAGAAAGGACCGGGGAAGCTCCAAAGTTTCTTTTTGTCCTGCCTAGAGACCAGACCGGCCAGCCAACACAGACACATAACCCAGGACTGTACCCCACCTTTCTCGGCTCAACAATTGATACCCTGAATTCGGAGAGTGTGAGATGTTCGTGATAATAAAACAAAACTTTTAAGGAAAATATACTCCAAGTTCTCTCTTTGGCACATTCCCAACAACTCCAATAGGGATTAAAACTCCTCTTCCGTCAGCTTCTGAGGCTTTTTTTTTTTAAGTGAAAGTCGCTAAGTTGTGTCCGACTCTTTGCGACCCCATGGACTATAGCAGTCCTTGGAATTCTCCAGGCCAGAATACTGGAGTGGGTAGCCTTTCCCTTCTCCAGGGGATCTTTCCAACCCAGGGATCAAACCCAGGTCTCCCGCATTGCAGGGGATTCTTTACCAGCTGAACCACAAGGGAAGGGAAGCCCCAAAGTAGGTCACAAATGCTTATTAGGAAGAATTCATCAAATTCAACTCAGTACATTTATTCATTGTAGAGTCCTCTGTTGTGTGTTAGTCACTCAGTCGTGTCCAACTGTTTGCGACCCCATGGACTGTAGCCCAACAGGTTTCTCTGTCAACCGGATTTTTCAAGCAAGAATATTGGGGATCTTCCCCACCCAGGGATGGAACCCAGGTCTCCTACATTGCAGGTGGATTCTTTACTGTCTGAGCCATCAGAGAAGTCTCAGTTCAGTTCCGTCGCTCAGTCGTGTCCGACTCTTTGTGAGAAGAGAAGTCTACGTATATATAATTGTGCACAATAAATAAGTTTCCTTATTTTAAAGGCATGTAAGTTATTTGGATAATCAAAACAGGTACACTGAATGAAAATATACCTTTGGGTTTGAAATCTTAAGGAAACCGCATTGTGAGAGAGAAAAGTTCAGCCCATCCTTCTCTTAGGTAGGCCCACCAGAACTTAGATAGAGGAGAGTGTGGCAACCCACTCCAGTATTCTTGCCTGGAGAATCCCTATGGACAGAGGTGTATGGTGGGCTACAGTCCATGCGGTTGCAAAGAGTTGAACATGAGTAAGCGACTAAAGCACAGCACCTCAGAAGGTAGAAGGGTTGATGGACCCACTGAGGAGATGCAGATGGCAGGCTCTCTCCCTGAAAAGTTGCTTCATTTCCTGCCTAATGAAAACAAGTTTGGCAACTTATGTGGAAAAACAAGTCGAGCAGATGCCTCTGAAAGTGTTAGCTTCTGGCCTCCTTTGGAATGGCAAAGTGCCTGCCTCTGAATAAAAAGCACTGTGAGTAACATTTCCCAGTTTTAAGTCTCCAGAATTAGATGCTTTGGTTGTATTCCTGAGGTAAGGTGTTACTCTCCTGATGAAAGCACCATTAAAAAAAAAAAGTTTCCCAAATTAGGCAGTGCTAATAATAACAGTGACACCATTTGTGAACTGGTCACACCTTAGTGATGTGAGCTTATACCACTAGCATTTAAAAAGAAAGGCACCCAGAATGTAGCAATTATATCTGCTGGATGATTTTCCTTTTTCTTTCTAGAGTTGCATTGTCCAACATGATAACCACTTGTCACATGTGAGTATTGGATACATTTAAATTTAAATTAAAACTAAAAGAAACTAAAAGTCCAGTTTGTTACTCATGTTAGTCATATCTCCAGTGCTCAGTCAGTACCCACACAGATGTCCATCGCTGCATAAAGTTCTATTGCATTGTGGCTATTCATTAGTTGCTAAGGCGTGTCTAGCTGTTTTCAACTCCATGGACTGTAGCCCGCCAGGCTCCTCTGTCCCTGGGATTTCCCAGGCAAGAATACTGGAGTGGGTGGCAATTTCCCTCTCCATGGGATCTTCCGGATCCAGGGATCAAACCCAAGTCTGCTGATTGGGCAGGTAGATTCTTTATCACTGAGCCACCAGGGAAGCCCTTCTAATACACTACAATACTCCAAATGATGACATACTTTTATAGTAGAAATACCAACATTCTGACACAATACATAGTTCTGACTCATGTTGAAGAAAGTCTTTCAATTGATACAGTACCATTGCTAGTGGCAGTATAAATCTATACAACTCTTTGGAAAAATACTAGTATATATTTCTCACAAGTGGGCTTGCACATGTGAACCCCATTCCTAGAATTTTGTTTCTCCAAAGAACTTCTATCCAACAAATAATTACTAAACACTTTTTTAAAGTCAGAACCCCCTGATACAAGACTTAGTTAGGCTCTGGCCCCAGAGTTCAGCCTACTAACTCAGACAATTAGTAAATTATAAGAAACCGTTTAAGATTCCTGGCAGCTCAGAGTAGTCTAGGGTCTTTCTGGAGGGGGTTCCTCACCCAGATAGGGGTGTGGGGTTTAGCGAAGTCTTTCCAGAGATGAGACAGCAGCTTACACATTCTAAAGGACAGAGAGGAATGACTTTGTGAGACAAAAAGAGGAGAAAGCTTTCCAGGTGAAGACAACAAATAACAAGTGGAGAAAAAAGGAAGAGATCACAGGCTTGCTGCTGAGGTAGCAGGAGGTAAGGTTGTTCAGGTTGTTTGTGTTCTACTGTGACCCTGCAGAAGTGGGATTAGACTGGCATTTTTGAAGATCACTCTGTCAGCTTCTTGGAAAATGGATGAGTTGGGTAGGGGTTGCAGGGAGGGGCATCAGTAAGAATGACAAGGCCAACAACAACCAAAAAAAGGATTTTTGTGGGAATGCAGGTGAGAGATGATTTGACTATGAAGTTAGACAAAATAAGCCAGTTCAAGGGATGAAGGAAGTGGAATCAGCAGACTGGGTGACTGCCTGATCAGATATGAGGTAAGGAAGAGGGAAGTGAGTCTAAGGTGACTCTTAGGTTTCTGGCTTAACTAAGTAGATGACAGTGTCTTTTGCCAAAAGAGGAAACAAAGGAATGGGAATAGATCTTGGGAGGGGCTTGAGGAAGGATGGTGAATTTAGTTAAGGACTGATTGAGTTTTGAGGGTCATGGGTCCTCCAGGTGGAGATGGTCAAGTGTCTACTATGTGCCAGGCATTAACGAGATCTTAGGTAGAGAGGTTTGTGGTAGAGGAAGAGATTTGGAAATTGCCAGTGTATCAAGAAAGCTGATGTCATGGGAGGTAATGAGAGTATTCAGAGACATAACAAAAACCGAGGCAGGAAAAGAATAAGGGTATGCCAATATTTAGGGAAGATCCCAGGGAATGCCAATACTTAGGGAAGATCCCAGGGAATGCTAATACTTAGGAGGCAAGCTTAAGACCCCAGGGTAGAGATAAAAGAGGAACTGCCAGAAGGGAAAGAAAGAAATCCACTGCAGTAAGGTGTCCAAAAAGTCAAGAGAAGAATGAATTTCAAGAAGGGAAGAACAGCCAACATGGAACTTTGAAGAGTTCAGTTAAGAACAGAAGATGTTCACCAAGAAGAGAACCACAGATCATCCTGGCCAGAGCTGTCTCAGTAACAAGATAGGCTTGGGAGGTTAGATGACAGCACGTGACTGGGAGGTGGGGCAGCGCTTCATCGTATGCCTGTTTATAATAATATAGGATGGAAACCATCGCTCTCCAAGGCTGGAGAACTGTTAAATTACAGCAGTTCAAAATTATATAAGGGAGTCTGTATAGCAACAAGGATAATAACAATATAATAACCCATGAGAAAGGGTACAAATAGCATCTATCCTCGGGAGTTCCCTTCAGTCCAGCAGTTAAGACTCTACACTTTCACTGTCACGGCCCAGGCTGACTGGGGAACTAAGATCTCACAAGCACACAGTGCGGCAAAAACATCAACCAAACGAAAATACTATCTATCCTGATGACAATAACAAAAAATTACTATATATATAAAAGAATTGGAAAGTATATGAGAACATGATTTGATGAATGGTTAGGACTGTGTATACTTTTCTTTTTTAATTGTAGTTATTGTCTATGAAATGTTTTAACACTTGTCATTATGTATTACAGTGTATAAAGTCTTTAAAGCAGGGTCAGAGGACCTCAAATAACTGTAAAAACCAAACACTTTTAATCAGATTTCCTCAAGAACATTAAGATTTGGGGATAAACACACACACACACACACACACACGCACACACACTTATTTGCAACATGATTTTATACAGTATCATTAAATGGGAGCAAAGGACCCCGACATGAAAACTTTCCAGGCTACCTAAGCAACTGAGTTGGGCTGCACACTGGTTGGTGGATTAGAATCATGAAGGCACTCCCAGGACTTCCCTGGTGGTCCAGTGGTTAGGACTTGGCTTTCCAAGGCAGGGAAAGTTTCCAGTGCAGTTTACCACATGCCTTGCAGGCAAAAAAAAAAACAACACAAAACATAAACAACAAAAGCAACATTATAACAAATGCAATAAATACTTTTTAAATGGTCCACATTATAATGATACTTTCCTTCAATAAGTGTTTCTTGAATGGCTAGCAGGTACGCTGGGGTAGGTATATAGCAGATAAAGACAGTATACAACAAGGGGCTTGCTCAGAGCATGATGAAGAGAAAGACATGTACACAAATGATGACAGGGCACAAGAACTGCTCGAGTACATGCATGATTTAGGTGCTGACAGGTAAAACTCTGCCTGAAGGAAGGGTACTTTTCAGGAGAAAAGGCCTGGCATTCCTTTCCCTTCCCAAGCCAAACAACCACACCAGTAATTGTGCATATTCACTTAAAGGACGCCTCCTTCCATAAACAGTCACCTCACATCCCCTAAAAGAACATCCAGGAGAGAAGCATTCAAAGTTCTGCTCTGCCCCAAGCCTTCACATTTCGTTATTTAATGTTACTCTCGCTAACTTTCCAAGTTCGTTAACTCCATGTGCAGGCACCTAGGAATGGCCCTGTGAGCACACAGCGAGAAGGCGACTGTTTGGAAGCCAGGAAGGGGGCCCTCACTGAGGACTGAGTCTGCCAGCACCTTGATCTTGGACTTCGCAGCCTCCCGAACTGTGAGAAGTAAACGTCTGTTGTTTAAGCACCCTGTCCGTGGTGTCCTGCTGTGGCAGCCTGGGCTAAGGCAGCCTCCGTGTCCTCTATGCATGGACCCTGCTGCTTTCTCCAGGCTCAGCTCAGCCTGCACTCTCCCAAGCTCACTTCCTGGAGCTGCACTGGCCTTTCTCTGCAGTTGTTGCTCTTGAGACCCTGCCAAGCTCATTCCTGCCCCACAGCCTTTGTTGGAGCTTCTCTGCCTGGACCACAAAGGCAGCTCCTGCTTAGATTTCTCTTTCCATCTAAAGTAGAAAGCATCCCTTGAGGTTACTACCAGGAAATGATGCCCTCAGGAGAAAGCCAAGTTTAAATTAAAGCAAGAAGGTGGAGTTCAGCTGAATGTTTCATTTACAGTGAAACAAGGGTTTCAGAGAGCCCAGTGCAGGGTATGAAAGGGTGGGAATGGTAGACGGTCTATTTAGGGGATTGGAAGACCAGAGAGGAACAATAGCAGGAAGGGAGAGTAGCCCAAGAAAGGGCTCCCTCTTTTTAATCACCATCATCATTACCACTGATAATATGTTGGCATTGCTGCTATTATCACTGCAATGAAAAGATATTACAGTAAGTACAAAGAGGATGAAAATATCAGTAATCAGACTTACAGGGAAAGAAAGCTTTCAGTTCTAAATGGATGGTGGCTTCTACTTGCCTCTCCTCTCACTGCCAATGGTACAAACTCCAAACCCCAGCATACCCTACCCTGTTCCTACCCTCCATCCTGTGTAAGGACTGGGCAATGTTTCTGGCCATGATGGGTTCACCTGGCCACAAAGTTGATAGAAGAATTAGCTGTGCAACTCAGAATCAGCTGGATGGATTACAAGTCTGAGGAGGCCCTGGAACGGTGCTGGGGGGAGTTCTGGTTGGAAGGAGGTGGCTGTGGTCTGGGCTGACCTCAGAGTGCCATACTGTGGATGGGCAGGCTTCTAGGAAACTTATGGAGCTGACCTGGGTATATTCAGCCTGCTCAAAAGGAGTTGAGATACAGCATAATCCAAGTCCAATCCTGGAGATCATAGAAGCACTTTCTGGGATGTGGTTTCATCTGGACAGACCCTGCTACAGAGCACGTTCTGTCTGTGGAGAGCCCTCTCCTCCTGATAAGGTGCCCTGGATCCTAAAGGCACTGTGCTCTGTGTTTGACATCTTTAATTATTTTTACTACCATTTATATTGCTGAGCACCGAAGAATTGGTGCTTTTGAACTGTGGTGTTGGAGAAGACTCTTGAGAGTCCCTTGGACTGCAAGGAGATCCAACCAGTCCATTCTGAAGGAGATCGGCCCTGGGATTTCTTTGGAAGGAATGATGCTAAAGCTGAAACTCCAGTACTTTGGCCACCTCATGCGAAGAGTTGACTCATTGGAAAAGACTCTGGTGCTGGGAGGGATTGGGGGCAAGAGGAGAAGGGGACGACAGAGGATGAGATGGCTGGATGGCATCACTGACTCGATGGACGTGAGTCTCAGTGAACTCCGGGAGTTGGTGTTGGACAGGGAGGCCTGGTGTGCTGCGATTCATGGGGTCACAAAGAGTCGGACACGACTGAGCGACTGATCTGATCTGATCTGATATTGCAAAATATATAAAATCCACACTCTTCAGGGAGAGGTGCCACTTGTTAACACCCCATCAAAAAACTCAGAAACCTGGATTAAAAAGTAATTGATTAAATGCACATTATGTGCCACAAATCTTTCAAACACTATTTTAACTCATTTAATGTAAATCCTTCCATCGCCCCTGTATATTTGGTATTATTGCCCTGTTTTAAGACGAGGAAACTGAGCTTCCCAGAGGAAAACAGCTTGTCCAAGGGCATCACCGAGTAGATGATGGGTAAGACTCCAAACCTATCAGACTCAAAATCCATTCTCATCACTGCTCTCCTGTCCCTCAGTTCATTGTCTACAGCAATAAGACAACTGCACAGAGTTGAGGTAGAGGTAGGTCTTTGGTTGTTATTATTGTTGTTCTCCTTTTGGTTCTTTTTAACAGATGTAAGAGGGCTTCTGCTGACACAACAACTGAACAAATAATGCTGGGGAATCATATTTGTGAAAATCTTCCTGTGCAATATTAAAAAGGTAAATACCACAAATGTCATTTGACTCCACCAATGAACTAATAGCTAGTACGGATATGAGAGGTGGACCATAAAGAAGGCTGAGTGCCAAAGACATGATGCTTTTGAACTGTGGTACTGTAGATGATTCTTGAGAGTCGCTTGGACTGCAAGGAGATCAAACCAGTCAATTCTAAAGGAAATCAACCCTGAATATTTATTGGAAGGATTGATGCTGAAACTGAAACTTCAATACTTCGGTCACCTGATGTGATGAGCCAACTCATTGGAAAAGACCCTGATGTTGGGAAAGATTGAGGGCAGGAGGAGAAGGGGGCAACAGAGGATGAGATGGTTGGAGGGCATCACTGACTCAAAGGACATGAGTTTGAACAAATTCTGGGAGACAATGAAGGACAGGGAAGCCTGGCATGCTGCAGCCCACGGGGTTGCAGAGAATCAGACACGACTGAGTGACTAAACAACAACACTGAGCTAGGAATTAGAATCCTGAAATCAAATATGATTCTAGCGTCTAAGAATTCTCGAATTTCCTCTCCCCAAATAAGTTTCTTAAAAAAAAATAAACCTTTAATAAGGCAAAATTTTTCCTTTTTAAGGGAAAAAAGTCCTCATCTCCCATGCAAGGGAGGGAATCTAAGGTGAGAGTGGCCCAGGGGACTGTCTGTGTGATATACAAGTCCTCCAGGGAGCCCCGAGGGGCCTCTGGCAACTTGAATTGGTTAATCCTGTAGCACTAAGAATTCAGTACCCCTGACCAACACAGATGATAATTGTTGAAGTGTCTCCTTGATTGTCAAAGAATCCTCAGATCTGAAAGGGGCCTTAGAAAAAAAGCTGTTAAGTTTTCCAGGGCAGCCATGCAAAATAGTACAGGCCTCTGAAAACAAAGGAAGCCGGTCCTGGGAAAGGCAAATCCAAGAGGCATTCTATAAAAACTTGAAAACACATAACATACATTTCTATGAAGACAGCTTCTTGATGATAAGAATCACCTGAGGCATCCCAGGTCCCTCCCTGAGACCCTGATTCAGTGGGGCTGAGAAGGGCCCCGGGGAATTTTACATTTCAGCACTGTACCCAGCAGGTGAATCTTATCATCAGGGAATTCTGCTAAAGGGACATTGTTACAATTCTCTGACAAAAGATAACAAGGTTTCCAAGGCAGGTAAAACATTCATTTTGAAGGTCAGAAAATAATTCTCCCGTGGGAAAGGATCAGGGGAAGGGATAGTTAACTGATTTGGGGATAGACATGTACACACTGCTATATTTAAAATGGATAACCAACAAGGACTTACTGTATAGCACATGGAACTCTGCTCAATGTTATGTAGCAGCCTGGATGGGAGGGGAGTTTGGAGGAGAATGGATACATGAATGGCTGAGTCCTTCTACTGTTCACCTGAAGCCGTCACAACATTGTTAATGAGCAGTCACAACATTGTTAATAAGCTATGCCACGCGAGTTCAGCCATGTTCGACTCTTTGCGACCCCGCAGACTGTAGCCTGCCAAGTTCCTCTGTCCATGGGATTTTCCAGGCAAGAATACTAGAATGGGTTGCCATTTCCTCTTCCAGGGGACCTTCCCGACCTAGGGATCCAATCCACATCTTCTGCGGCTACTTCATTGGCAGGCACATCCTTTATCACTGAGCCACCAGGGTTATTAATACCATTGTTGTTAATCCCCAAAACAAAATTAAAATTTTAGAAAAAAGAAAAGAATTCTCTTCTTGCAAAATGTCTTTGGCTTACAAAAGGGTCAGATGTTATAATCCTCTTGGTATGTTGATTTGCATACATATTTGTATATACACGTATGTTTGAGTTTCAGTTATTTTAAAATAAACGATGCTTGTTTATTTACACAAACCATACCACAGATCACACACACACACACAATAGTAAAATGCAATTAAAATGTCACAATCCAGAGCAAACTACTGTTAAATAACTGGATGAGCATCCTTCCAGGTACCTCCATGCATAGGTAAGCATGTAGATATCATGTATAACATTATACATCTGGGGCTATACTAGACATGCCCTTTTGCTACCTGTTTTTTCTACAGAGGAATAGGCAATTTTTTCATGGCAATATAGTTCTTTTCATAACTTTTCCGTGTGTGTGTTAGTCACTCAGTCATGTCCGACTCTTTGCAATTCCATGGACTGTAGCCCACCAGTCTCCTCTGTCCATGAAATTCTTCAGGCAAGAATACTGGAGTGGGAAGCTGCATAATATTCCCATTTGTATGAATATACCATAATTTGCTGAATAAATACTTCAGAGTTCTTTTAAAAAATGGTATAGAGCAGAGACCCCTAACCTCCAGGCTGTGAATGGGTATTGGGCCACAACCTATTAGGAACCAGGCCACACAGTAGGACGTGAGTGACTGGACAGCTAGCAAAGCTTCATTTGCTGCTCATCATCACTGGTATTACCACCTGACCCACCATCCCACCCCACCACCATGGTCCATGGAAAAATTTTCTTTCACAAAATTGGTCCCTGGCACCAAAATGTTTGGGGACCACTGGTATAGAGGACAAGGTAAAAATCAGATGGATGAAATTCCTAAGATTTATTTTCCATAGATAATGAGAAAGCAAGTAGTTTGTAAGTTGTTGTTCTTTAGCTGCTAAGTCATGTCTGACTCTTTTGCAACCCCATGGACTCTAGGCTGCAAGGTTCCTCTGTCCATGGGATTTCCCAGCCAAGAACACTGGAATGAGTTGCCATGTCCTTCTTTCTCCAGCGGATGTTCCCGACCCAGGGATCCAACCCAAGTCTCCTGCATTGAGGCCGATTCTTTACCACTGTGCCACCTGGGAAGTCTCATGGTTTGTAAGACTCAGGCACAATTCGTAAGATGTATATAGTATAGATAATATGTTAGTAAGATATGTTAAAAATAATATAGAATAAATGAAGTGCTTTTGTGTTAAGTATAGATGAAAATAAAGAAACAAATAAGAATGTCACTTATAAATGGAAGAGTTCCAATGAAGGACAAAGTAAATCTTAAATATTAATATTTAATAAACCCACAAGAAAAGCCCAATAAAATATTAATAAATGTACTAAATATCTAACTTACAATTTTATTTATATTAATAAATATTTCCTAATAAAATATTAATAATACATAATAAAGCCCAGTTCATGTTGCCTCTAGATTGACAGCTATGTCATCCCTAAATGGATCACCCATTGGTGACACCCATTATGTTCAATTCTGGCCACATGTATACTCTGCCCCCAAATGCAGGCAAATTACTATTGAGCTACAGATACTGGCCAAGTATACCTGACCTGCATCCCTTCTATGGGGCAAGCCTATGCTGGCTTCAGACACCTTCTATGTGCTAAGCCTCCTGTTCAACCTCACATCTGGTCTCTGTGACCACACCATTACTGGGGAAAGCTAACACCGCACAGAGACAGGACATGTGAAGACTGCAAGCACAGGATTCCAGAGTGTGGACCTTTCATCTTATTTATACCCTCACCTAATTATGTTAAAAGTGTTCGAATCCTTTCCCCTTGCATCTCAAATCATGTTTCCAAGGGGAATAAATCGTGTGACTGGAACAACTGACTTTGTTCTCTGAGCCTTTCCATCTCATAATCTCTGGAAGAGTTTCCTTGGCGGTATACTTGGAGGCTAAGACTGCATCAGGTTATTTCCCACACTTCTAGAGTAATGGAGAGAAGCAAGCAGAGTGGGGGACCATCATGACTAAAATTACACACATAGAAGGTACATCAAATTCTTTGCTAGTCTGGGCCATGAGGGTAAGGGTAACACAAAGTGCAATCTTTCGTTTAATTTCAGGAATGTATCGGGTTTTCAGCTTTTCTTGCCTCCAAAGTTATTATGTAAGCTTTTAAATAAATCAATCACAATTTATTTTCAAGGGATTCTGATATTTATATTTTATACACTAAATCACATAAGCAGTTTTAGCTATTCTTCCCAATGACATTTTATTTTTCATCTATCTTCTCTCTCCCTGATCTATTTCTAGCTCTCCTGGAACTATCCTCCACTTGCTAAAGTATTTTGATTCTTGTTCTAAATCTTGCCGTAAGTATCCTACTGAGCTAAAGCCAACAGAAGAGACAAATTTAACTTTAACATAGTATGAAGCCTCTATCAAAGTGTGTTGCCAGTTATTTTAGTTACCAGACTTCAGATCTGAATTAAAAATAATCATATATGTAATGATCTTGATTTCTTGACTATCAATAATTATATCACAAATATCCATGTCAAATATGAATAATTATAATCAATCATGTATCTTTTTCAAAAATCAATAATTTTTTTCAAATATCAATAAAATTAGGATTAGGTAGGGGAATTCCTATCTAGGGTGTTTTGTCTAACCTCACTGTACAATCAGATTACCTCTAAATAAATCAAAACTTTGGCTGAACTGAAACATGCTATCACCAACCACTCAACTAATGAAAATGTGAGGTATCAAAATCAGGACTCCAGTGATGACACCCTTCCCAACCAGAAACTAATTACATCATTTTTTTTTTTTTTTTTAAATTTTGGGCTGTGCTGAGTCTTCGTTGCAGCACACAGGCTCTAGTGTACACGGGCTCAGCTGCCCCCGCAGCATGTGGGACCTCAGTTCCTTGATCAGGGATTGAACTGGAGTCCCCTCCTTTGGAAGGCAGATTCTTAACCACTGGACTACTCAGGAAGTCCCTGCATTATTTTATTATAATAGGAATCATAAAATAAGCTGCCTCCAGTCTTCCCCACGCAGTCACAGTACCAGGGGTCCAGTACAGGTAGCACAGACACAATGTAACTGTTGATTGAAATCTCAACTGCATCTTCCAGCCAGGGAAGAGTCCTTATCCATGAAAATTTCCTGAGGCAGTGCTGTGCTTAGCCCTGTGCCTGTGTATCTAGCCCAGAGGATACCTGAAACCAGTTACTGGATCCTGAGTGGCTGGAATATGAGGAGGAAGAAGTGCTGAAGAGAGAGGCAGGGGGAGGAGAGGAAAAAGGATGGTAAGTACAGAGATTCCTTTTAAGAAATGTGGCTGTGAAAAGCAAGAGAGGGGCAGGGCTCTAGGTTCACAGGCCCCTGGTATGTGACCTAGTATGTGTCTGACTCTTTGTGACCCCACGGACTGTAGCCCACCAGGCCCCTCTCTCCATGGGGTCTTCCAGGGAAGAATACTAGAGTAGGTTGCCATTTCCTTCTCTAAGGGATCTTCCAACACAGGGATCTAACCCACCTTTCCTACATTGACAGGCAGACTCTTTACTATTGCACCATTTGGGAATCCCTTTCACCAGCTCCTGGTGGTGGTGGTGGTGGTTTATTGGCTAAGTCATGTCTGATTCTTGCGACCTCATGGACTGTAGCCCATCAGGCCCCTCTGTCCTTGAGATCTTCCAGGCAAGAATACTAGGACTGTAGCCCACCAGGCTCCTCTGTCCATGGGATCTTCCAGGCAAGAATACTAGGACTGTAGCCCACCAGGCTCCTCTGTCCATAGAATCTTCCAGGCAAGAATACTAGGACTGTAGCCCACCAGGCCCCTCTGTCCATGGCATCTTCCAGGAAAGAATACTAGAGTAGGCTGCCATTTCCTTCTTTAAGGTATCTTCCAACACAGGGATCTAACCCACATTTCCTGCATTGGCAGGCAGATTCTTTACTATTGCACCGTTTGGGGATCCCTTTCACCAGCTCCTGGTGGTGGTGGTGGTGGTGGTGGTTTACTGGCTAAGTCATGTCTGATTCTTGCAACCCCATGGACTGTAGCCCTGCCAGGCTTCTCTGTCCATGGAATTCTCCAGGCAAGAATACTGGAGTGGGTTGGCATTTCCTTCTCCATCACAAGCTCCTAGTCATGTTTTGATTCTTAGGTTTTGGGTTCTCTAAAACATTCAGGAGTATAATTAAATTTGTTTCAGAACCTAGGTTGAATATTACTCATCTCTAATATATGCTATACTTAAAATATCCAGACATCTCAGATTTCCAGAGATAGGCAAATGGCTACCATTCCATCTTGTTGACTTCATGAGTAAAGCACGCACTCTAATTTTTGTTTGGAAAACATATTGGACTATAATTATAGCATTCAAAAGTGGGAACAAACACTTCTTATTTTTATTTTTCTTCCACTTCAATGGTACACAAATTTCTCATGATGAAATTTTGCTTAAATTGCTAAAGTGACAAAAATCTTTGTACATAGGTATTTGGGGCAATGCTCTTTCATTATATATACTTAAAGAAGAAAATATGGAATTATTGTGTGAGTACTGACAAAACTACTTGTCTAAAATCTCCACAGCTAGACAATTAAGTTGCTTGAATCCCTGAATGCTGAAACAATTCCAAGTAAAGGTACTTAAAATACAAGTGCAGAAATAACACATTGCTTAAAAATATTTAGGTTGGTTTGAGAAGGAAATTAAGACTAGGACATCTATACTCTGATAACCTGTGTATTTATACGTAGTGGTGGTTCAGTCACCAAGCTGTATCTGACTCCTGCAACGCCATGGACTGTAGCCCACCAGGCTCCTCTGTCCATACAATTTCCCAGGCAAGAATAGTGGAGTGTGTTCCCATTTCCTTCTCCAGGCAATCTTCCTGACCCAGAGATCAAACCCACATCTTCTGCATTGTAGGTGGATTCTTTACTACTGAGCCACCAGGGAAGCCCATATGTATAGGGATTTAATGTTTTAATAGCAATGAATTTTCAATTTCATATACGCCAGTGGTCCCCAACCTTTATGGCACCAGGGACCAGTTTTGCGGAAGACCATTTTTCCACAGACTGAGGGTGGGGGTGGGATGGGGAATGGTTTCAGGATGATTCAAGAGCATTATATTCATTGTGCATTTTATTACTATCATTAATATATATCAGCTCCACCTCAGATCATCAGCATTAGATCCTGGAGGGCAGGGATCCCTGATATAATCTGGTAATTTCCCACCACTCTCCTTAAACAGGCAGGATAGGAAACTGACATATAAAAATATCTGACCCAGAAACTGAAGAATTAGAAATAAACAGGCTATCGGCTTGGTATCCTGATCTCCACACCACTGCTTTTCCCAGTGAACCATGAGCAGACATAGCAGAAAAAAAAAGGAAAAGCCAGTAAACAAAGTGAAGCGTTGGAAGGAGCTCATGATGAACCAGATCTGGTTTCAACAAACCCGGTTCTGCTACTTCCTAGGTTTAACGTATGCCACTGCCACTATTCGGCTGTTTCTGACCCATCAAAATGGCAAGTTACACAGCTGGACCTAACGGTCGTGAGATTTAGGTAAACCCTCTAAGTTTCCATCTCTGCATCTGTAAAATGGTACAGTGAGTTGTATGGTGTCTCCCCAAATTTCACACGTTGAAGTCCCAGCTCTCCTTACCTCAGAATATGATCTTGTTTGGAATCAGGATCCTTACAGAGGCAATCAAGTTAAAGTGAGGTCTTTAGCGGGGGCCCTAATGCAGTGTGACTGCTACCTTAAAATGGGTAAATTTAGACAGAGACACACACAGCGGGAAGATGACCACCTTCTAGCTAAGGAGAGAGACCTGGAACAGATCCTTCCCTCTTAACTCTCAGAAGGAACCAATCCTGCCAACACCTTGATTTCAGACTTCTAGCCTCCAAACTATCAGTTCAGTTCAGTCGCTCAGTCATGTAATACAAACTATGAGATGATACATTATTGTTTATACCACCCAGTCTGCGATAGGTCTTTATTTTTTTACTGCAGCCCTCGGAAACTAATACAAATTAAGATTATAGTTGGACCCATGTCTCATAGGTGGGTCTGAGAATTAAATGAAAAACAATGCAGCTAAATATTTAGTACAGTACCGAGTACACTGTAATAAGCTCCCAAATAAATATAAGGCTTTCATCTTTATTACTGTAAGTTGATACTTCATATCAGAATTACAATGGAACTCTCACCACAAACAACTTTTCTTCTCACAGTACAGCATCTCCAGGCCTCTGAGGTACAGCCTGTCCTCCCCACGTTTTTCTTCCCCTCTCTCCACACCTGGCCAACAACCTACCCTCCTCAGGAGCCTCCTCACACATAATCACTGCTCAGGCCTTCTGCTCTGCAGCCCTTTTCACACAGCAGTGTAATTACTGATCTCAAATTAGACTCCCAAGTCCCCCAGACAAGCCTTTACATTCCTCTTAGCTTTCCTCAGGCAGGGCCGTGTGAGCCTGTGAGGTGCTCATTACATGTTTGAGGAAAGAATCTCTTCACCACAGGCAGGGAAACTGGCCATACACTATCTACAAACAAGCCCAGACTCTAAGATACCTGTTAAAAGTACTGTCCAGGTTAGTGGTTCTCAAAGTGTGGTGGGGAAACCTGAAGTATCAGCCTGGATGGGAGCTTGCTAGCAATGCAAGTATCCTGGGCCTCACCCCAGGGACTGAAGGTTCCCTCTAGGGAGGGAACCCAGGAATCTGTGTTTTAACAAGCCCTCCAGGTGCCTGATGCAGCTAAAGTTTGTGAGCTACTGTTCTGTCTCCAATTCCAAGTGAAGAGGTTGGGCTGCTGGTTGTGAGCTCCCCAGAAATTCCTACAGAGGAGTCGTCCCAGGGGAGAGGGGACCACAGAGGGGCTCTCGGGGCACAGAAGCAAAAGTTTTTAATTTTCACTTTCAACTCACTTATCTATACCCATATTATGAGAAGAGCTGGTGACAACTCTAAACTGTTACTATCTAAATTACCTAGCAATGAGAATCCATGTCTAGGAAGTGAGGCTCTGTCCACACTCTGAGCATCCTTCTCGACAGCAAAGAGGCAAAGATGATTTTGCCGCATCAGAAAAGTGTACTCCAAAGCCCCTTAAAGTAGCAACAAACAAGTGCCAGGCAAATAGTGCTCTCCAAAGACTTTAAGATAGTAAAGCAGGGCAGCTGCAGGTAGAAGCTGATGATCAGAAACAGGTAAAGGGCCTTCTGGGCCCTCCTCCATCCATGCCAGACGTTGCTAATGGGTCACAAAATTCTTACTCAACAAACGTGGACAGTATCTGCATGCTAAGTTGCTTCAAGCACGTCCGACTCTTTGTGACCATATGGACATAGCCCAGCAGGCTCCTCTGTCCATGGGATTCTCCAGGCAAGAATACGGGAGTCGGTTGCTGTGCCCTCCTCCAGGGGATCTTCCCAATCCAGGGAATGAACCTGTGTCTCAAGTCTCCTGCATTAGCAGGCAGGTTCTTTACCACTAGCACCAGCTGGGACAGTATCTAGAAATCTTTAACTCCAGGCAGCCACTATCAATTGATCAGACCTGGCCCTTGCGAAAAACCCATTCCTATCCTAGTTTAGGAGTTAAATCCTCAAGTTCTGTAGCGTTAGTATGGAAAACAGCTGCTATTATAGGAATCTCACTGTACTTGGGAATCAGAGGCTGTACAATCTTGGGGAAACCATTTAAAATCTTTGAATCTCAATTTCCTTATTTGCAAAAGGGAGCTGGCAATAGCTCCTCCAGAACGGTCTGAGGATAAACAAGATGGATGAAAGCCCCTTGTCCCTGGCAAATAAAAAGCTCTTAATAAATGTCTGCTGGATTTGAAACTACAGCCATGTGGGGAAAACCGCACCACCCAAGCTTGCCTGCAGCTAATTCACCCAGAAACCCAGGTTTCAGAGTTTATCTGTGAAGGAGCTGTGGAGTCAGATGCTGGCTTGGGAAAAGAAACTGATGTTGCAGCGTATGTGGTCACTAGTATAGGCAATCAGACCACGGAGACATTTACCAGGAAGAGCTTGTTTGAGTCCTTGTCCAAAGACAATGCCAGCGCCAGCTCCTCCTTTAACGTATCCATACTGGACCTCTAAATCATTTGACTAAAGCAACAGATCCTACCCAGAAATCTACTTTCAGAAAAACCACTTCCAGGGTTGTGGCAAGCATCTGTCTTCTTATGTTTGGAATGTTTAAAAGCTCCATAGAGAACATCTCAGTAAACAAAACCCAGTCCTACCTAGCCTTGTTAGTTCAGTGGAAACTGAGGAATTCCCCACTCGAGTGTCCCCATTTGGACAACTAGATGCCAAGAAAGGCCTTGGTGGGTGACCGATGCTTGCTATATGTTAACTCATTCAGCTTCATGTTAACAAGCTCTTTTTACAGATAAAGGATCTGGAGCTCACAGACATTAAGACGATCATGCAGTCAGAAGGCAGGAACACTAGGATTTGAAGAGCTAGCTGCCAGTCACACTCCACTAAATTCCAACACTGATATGAAGCTGGAATCCACCCCAGTAAGGTCCTCAAGTTTAAACAGACAGGAATTTTGAAAGAAACACATGAAAAAAAAATTCTAACCCCATTCTAGCAGCCATGGACTACCCTATAACCAGGGGTTAAAGTGTAACTAAGAACAAATACATCCTAGCATCTGTCAAAATAGAATTTAATACCTTGTAAATCCCATTTAATTCGTACTTAAAACTGAATCAGTCAATAGATAATACTCAGCCCTTTTTCTAAAAGCCTGTACGTAATCAATCTTTAGAAGCCAGTGTGACTGATGTCTTTTTTATTTTCAGCAAAGCACTTTCCACTGTTATATAATTTTGCTATGTCGAAGATAATGGAAAAAATGTGACCTACCAGAATGACTTATAAACCCTACACATCAAAATACCTTGGTATGCATTTATTCTGAATAATGAGGGTTAGACCTAGACCATAAATGCAGGTAAGATCTTTCTCAGCTTTGGGAAACAGGCCATTACAATTCAATTTTCTTGGATATTATACAATTTCATTACCAGCAACATCGAATAGGGTGGCCTTGACTTGTAGGGTGTGAAATTATTTAATCAAACTAGGCCAGTAACTAAGCTGATGAGAGACCAAAAGGCAAGTACCGGGTAAAGCAGGCTGTCTGTTGGCACGTGTCTGTGTTTCCTGGAGCCCTTGTGCCAAGAGGTGCAGCTGGGATGCCAATCCCACTCACAAGGAGATGACAGCAAGGTAGTACTTCGCACCCTGAAAAAGACACTACTGTTAAAATTCAGCACGGTCATTCCCCGTTTGGCGAGATGTTTGAAACACACTGAAATTCACATTCTGTACAGTTTACCCACCTACATTATGGCTTTCAATATATTCACAGACTTGTGCAACCATGACCACAATCCATTTTAGGACATTTTCATTACTTCAAAATAGAAACCATTTAATCCTCCAATTCCCCCCTCCTCCTCCCAGCTGTAGACAACCACCAATCTAATTTTGTCTCTATAGAGTCACCCCTTCTAGAGATTTCATATAAATGAACTCATACATGATCTTTTGTGACTGGTTTCTTTCACTTGGTATAAAATTTTCCAGTTGCAGCCAGGGTGTAGCCTGTGTCAGAACCCACTCCATTGTATGGATATATCATAGTTTACTTATCCACTTTACAGCTGATGGACATTTGGGTTGGTTGTTTCCACTTTTTAGCTATTACGCTCAAATGTGTACATGGACCTAGCTTTCATTTCTCTCAGCTATATATCTAGGAGTGCAATTGCTGTCCTGTTCTTCAAAAAAGAAAAAAAAAAGAGTAAAGAATTCACTTTTGGTGGGGGGAGGGGGTACTTTCCTGGCAGTCCAGAGGTGACACAGTGGTAAAGAATCTGCCTGCCAATGCAAGAGACACAGGAGATGTGGGTTTGATCCCTGAGTCGGGAAGATCCCCTGGAGTAGGAAATGGCAACCCACTCCAGTATTCTTGCCTGGAAAATCCCATGGACGGAGAAGCCTGGCAGGCTATAGTCCCTGGGGTCACGAAGAGTTGGACACGACTGAGCACACACACGTCATGTCATGTCTCTGGGGGCCCAGTGCTTAAGACTCTGCGCTCCCAATGCAGGAGGAGTGGGTCAACCCCTAATCAGGGAACTAACACCCCACATGCTGTAAGGTACAACCAAAATAAACAAACAAACAAAAAATTCATTTTTTAGGTTAAAAAGAAAAATACCCAGCAGGTGATAAAACATCTAGGGAAAACTTTTTTTAATTTTGGTAAAATACACTTAACTTAAATTCACCATTTTAAGGTATACAATAGAAAAAACATTTTCAACTAAAAGGGAATTACAATACTGGCTTGTCTCTATATTTATACATGTGGGTTTCCCCCAATCAGAAAAGATGGCAGATACTTTTTATTTTAACCCCTCATCCCAAGACAATCCAAGAAAATGCTTTCTGGACATTTTTATGCATCCTGCCTGTGCCTTTCAAACAGCACAAGAGGCAAGCTCCTTTCTGGGCGGGGCTGGAAACGCAGCAGCCTCATATGGGGACACATCCAGTGGGAGGAGGAATGTGCTTCTCTCCAGTTTCGCACATACTCCTCTGTCTGCTAGACAAAGTGATATTGTGGCATCTGTGCAAAACACTCCCTACACAATGGAACAAAAATCAGAGAGTGTCCATTTTATTTGTGCAGGCAGGAGACCCATTTCCCTTCTCCAAGGACCAGCAGGAAATGTGGGCACAGGCTAATGCAGGGACATCTGGATATCCTACAAAGCGAGCAGCAGGATTAGAGCCCGGCCCATGTGCCATTTCTGTTATTACTTCCCACAATTAATAAATGCCCAGCAAATCAAGACGGACTTGCTTATGCTTTGGGCCTTAGCATGAAATTTTCCTATGTGTATCAACGCCAAAGAGAGTTTTGCCTCTTTCACTGAAATGGCTTGCTTTTGAATTAAGTCAGTTTTCTGCATTGTGACAACATCCTGGTTTTAACTATCTTTTATGATACTGCCTGAAGTTTCTGACATATATAGGAACCTCAAATAACAATCAGCCATTTCTGAAATACAAACTATTGACTAGCGGTAGTTGCTCAGTCACGTCTGACTCTTTGCCACCTCATAGACTGTAGCCCGCCAGGCTCCTCTGTCCATGGAATTCTCCAGGCAAGAATACTGGAGTGGGGTGCCATTTCCTTCTCCAACACTGACTAGGGCTACCTTTAAATTAAGGAAAAGCTTGGAAGAAAACTAAATACACTTGGTATTCAATAGTATTGACAAATATGTGAAATTTTTGTCAGGTAACATGAGTTAGTGCTGGAAAACCTCACAAAATTTTAAAAGGAAAATCCATAAGTGGCTCAGTAATCAGATGCCAACTCATGCCATACACCATGTGAGATCTTAGTTTCCCAACCAGGAATTGAATCAATGTCCCCTCCGTTGAGGGCATGGAGTCTTAACCACTGGACCACCAGGGCAGTCCCTGGATGTCAATTTTTTTAAGAGAAAAAAATGTTTTTCTCTACTTTGGCTATTTTTTAAATAATTTATTTTTATTGTTGGTTACACACGGTCTTGGTTGCTGCACACAGGCTTTCTCCACTTGTGGCCAGTGGGGCTACTCTTTGTTGTGGCGCACAGGCCTCTCACTGTGCTGGCTTCTCTTTTGCAGGGTCTGGGCACATGGGCTTCAGTAGTTGCAGCTTGCGGGCTCTAGAGCGTGAGCTCAGTAGTTGTGGCACACCAGGCTTTGTTGCTCTGCGACGTGTGAATCTTTCCAGACCAGGGATTGAACCTATGTCCCTTGTATTGGCAGGCAGATTCTTCTCCACTGTACCACCAGGGAAGTCCTAGGGCTATTTTAAAACCAAGTAAGCAATGGCAAAATATTTGCCAGTGTACCTATCGTCTTGGGGACTGGGGTCAATAAACACATGTGCAAGTTATCCAATCTGTGCTTCAATAAACTTGCAACATTCAGTCAACTGGTTGGCAGCTGGTTTTGACCTATCATATGATTACAGTTAGTAGAGTAGACGCCCCAGCACAGCTCTGTTTGCAGAAGCAAGACAAAGTACTAAAAGGAGGAAGGAGCTGGTAGTGAAAGAATTCCTTGAGGTCTTGAAAACTCAATCATGACCTGACTTCCAATTATGTTCTAAACCCAAAAGGAGCTGCTCATAATTACTATGCAGTATTACATGTATGTTGCAGCAATTGGAATAGTTCTGGAAAAGAATGAAAGGGACAGAACCCTTGGAAGAAATATTGGCCCCACTATTTAGTCAACCAGCTCAAGAGAAATCTCCAGTCAGAATGCTTGTCGGCAGATTTACCTCCGTAGAAGCACAACTTATCACCTACCTTCTAACCACTGACATGTCTAACAGCTGCAGAGAGGGTAAATTTTTAGGAAGGTCAGAGAACTGTGAGGTCAAGAGGGAACTAGTAGGATATCATGGAATGGGCGGCTCTAGATGCTTGTTCCTCCAAGTGTGGGTCATGGACCATCCACTGGGTGGGTATCACCAAAACTGACAGTATCACCTATGCTGCTGAGTCGCTTCAGTCGTGTCCGACTCTGTGCGACCCCATAGACGGCAGCCCACCAGGCTCCTCCGTCCCTGGGATTCTCCAGGCAACAACACTGGAGTGAGTTGCCATTTCCTTCTCCAGTGCATGAAAGTGAAAAGTGAAAGTGAAGTCACTCAGTCGTGTCCGACTCTTAGCAACCCCATGGACTGCAGCCTACAAGGCTCCTCTGCCATGGGATTTTCCAGGCAAGAGTACTGGAGTAGGGTGCCATTGCCTTCTCCAAGTATCACCTTTAAGCATATTCAAATGCAGACTCTCAGGCCCCACCACATCTACAGCATTAGAACCTGCATCTTAATAGAGTGGTTTATATGCACATTAAAGGGCGAGAAATAAGATATCAAGGTGCCACTGAAGGATTTAGAACTTATTTACAAAATTAAACAGTAGGAAATAAGATGCCTCCTAAGATGCCAAGAAAGGAGAGTTTACTACAAGGTTAGTGAAGGATATTAATATGTCCACAGAAAGGCTGTGTCAAGTGATAAAGTCAGCAAACAAAAAAATGAGGATCAGCAAAATACTCTTTTGTCCACGTGTATTCAAAGAACTCAAAGTATTATAAGGAAGATCTTGACCTGCGATGCAGAGATATTTCATCAGGCTTAAACAAAAAAAAATTTTTAAGGGAATTAAAAAAAAAAAAAGAGGAACACTCAACTCTCCTTATTAAGGATCACTTTGGAATGAATGCGTTGACTTCTGTTTGGCTAGACTTGGGAAACTGAGGATAACCAGAGGTGGTTCTACCTAGGGCATTTACTCATTTTGATGGCTGGAAAAGGTTATCTCCAAAAAGAAATGAATAATGTGGCAGTCAATTTATACATCTGAGTCATGCATGTTTGTTTAGAGTGAATCCTTTAATGACTGGTCCTGAGCCAGAAACTAAGAACATCCAGTTGCTGTCTGAGGGCTAAGTCTTCGATCACGATGACTCAAATGAGGCTGTTTCACACTTGTAAAATTTGAAGACTAAATTATAACTAAGGAATGGCAAAGATATATAGCATGTGTATTGCAGTTTCCCAGTTCTCCAAATTATATGTCTAGAACAAGTATCACTCATTATTCACAATATTCCATACTTGGCCTGGGGATCCTCCCTAACTTGATCCTCTCAGATGTCTACCCATCAACAGGTTTTGGCATGATATATGAAGCTTGCCTGCCATCCTTGACAAAAGGTCCTCCCAGCTCTACATTTCTGTCATTTTGGGACAAAGAGTTATGCCCAATCTCTAGGGGCTGCTTGAAGAATCACAACTGGGTCATTACAACATGTTTTCCCCATAGCCGTCATTGAACACTGACCCACATCACCTCTCCTAGGGTCACTCTATACCTCTTGCACCCTCTACACATATATACACTTCCTTTTACTTTCAGGTAGGTAGGTAGATTTAGTCACTAAGTTGTGTCCGACTCTTGCGACCCCATGGACTATGGGGACCCCACCAGGCTTCTCTGTCCATGGGGATTCTCCAGGGAACTGGAGTGGGTTGCCATTTCCTTCTCTAGGGGAGATTCCCGACCCAGGGATTAAACCCAGCTCGTCTGCACTGGCAAGCAGACTCTACCATCTGAGCCACCAGGGCAGCAAAATCATCATCATCATCATCTTGCTGCCTCAGGATTCCATTCTAAAGCACCTCTGAAATTTCCCAAAGAAACATCTAGTTTGTTTCCAATAAAAACTACTTTGTAGTGTCAAAGAGGATCTACCTAAATCAAGTGTCTCAACAGCAATACTATGCAATACTATGGACATTTTGCACTGGATAATTCTTTATTGCATGGGGGGTGGGGATTGGGGAGGGAGGCAGGGAGTGCTGTCCTGTCCATTGCAGGAGGCTGGGCAGCATCCCAGGTCTCTACCTGCTAGATACCAGTACCACCTCCACCCTCCCAGGGTTGGAACAACCAAAACTCTAACCAGAAATTGCCAAATATCCTTTAGGGGACAATTCCTGCCACTGCACCTCCTCCCTTGCGAACTACTGACTTAAATCATTCTATAGGAACTTCTAAAAGTTCCACCTTTCAGAAGGTAGAACTATGGATCACAATTTTTCTTCTATATTTCTGAATGTATATTGTTTATATGATAAAAATAAGCTAGAGACTATTTTCTATTTATTTATTTATTTATTTATTTTTCTATTTTCTTTTAAAAAGAAATACCATTAGCTACACAGATACCTCAAGCTGATCCCTGAGTGAATGCCAAGTGTTTGGCTTGTTCAGTTTAAAAACTGAATTCAGTCCCTGCATGTGCATCATACAGGAACTTTCAGTTAAACTTCTCAACATGTAAAAGACACAAAAGAGGGACTTCAGAGAAGAAAATCAGAACTGAAGCCTCTTAACCCTTCTTCAACTGGTAGATGGAGGTGGGGGGTGGGGGGTGGTGATGGGGGGGCTCTGAAGAAAGACATGTTGAAGAAAAGACTGCTGCTTCAAGAGAAGTAATTACCTGAAAAAGTCTGCATGTACACTTCTGTCAGAAAAATACTTGCATTGTCAGAAAAAAAATGAGGCACAATTTACTTCCTTTCAAGAACTGCTACATTAATAGACCATGTAAAAATTTTTTCAAAATCATAAAATTAAAATATCTGAATGCAAAAATGGGCTCAAAACACATGCATTCCTTCATCTTCTTGACTGCTAGATGAGGAATTTCCTTAGAAAATTATACATTAATTTCATTACTAACTACTTTAATTCAGTCTGGGTAGACCATATCTGCCAGGAAGAAACGATCTGCATTTATTGAGACAACACAAATTTGGAATCCGAGCTTCAGGCTGAACTTGAAATAGAGTTTAACTTTAGCCATAAAAAAAAAAAAAAAGGTAGTGTGCTTAGAAAATGAATATGATAAACAAGATATTTATATAAATTGCTTTGGGGAGTAGTGTTATTTAAAATTCTGATGAGAATTAAACAAATGGGAGGTTAACTACAAAAAAAGAAAAGAAAGAAACAAGTTCCCAATGAAGAACTCGACATCTATTACCCTCATGAGAGGGATGACCCTTGAGTCCACCTGGGCCCCCAAACACACACACAAAGCACCTTCTGGTCTCCTCTGCTTACCCAGGTTGCTGCCAAAGGTTCACGTGTCTTCTGCTCTCAGGTAGAAGTTCTCTTTTGTTAAGTGGAGTGATGCCCACTGCTGCTTCCAGAATAGTCATATATTTCTTGTACCTCATCTTGTCCCTCTCAGTACAAGGTCAAGGACATTTGGGGCAGTGTTCCGCTGAAGCAGATGAAGTAATCTTTGCAACACTGGAAGCCGCTCTACTTTTAGATGCTCAGTGCATCCCCAGCCAGTGCTATTAAACTCTACTGTGGGGGGTAAGGCATGGGGGCGAGGCCAAGGCCAAACCACAGATAAATAAATAAATAAAAGCCTTGTTCAGATTTCCCTGCAATGTCAGTATTATATAAGGCTAGAGAATTTTGAATAAAGCACTAATGAAAATGATTTGCAGGATGATGGTGGTTTTAAATGTAGCGATCTAATGTACACTCCCCAATTAATCCACACATAAATCTTTTGAGGCCACTAATCCTTCAAGTACTAATGGCACAGGAGGTGATTTATCTCAAGGTCTGGTAATAATTGATCCAAAAAGCCTGCATGCCTCTGGGTGAACTAAAATCAGAAGCAGATCTGCTCCTTCTACAAATATGCTGCTGCTGCTGCTAAGTCGATTCAGTCGCGTCTGACTCTTCGCGACCCCAGAGACTGCAGCCCACCAGGCTCCCCGTCCCTGGGATTCTCCAGGCAAGAACACTGGAGTGGGTTGCCATTTCCTTCTCCAGTGCATGAAAGTGAAAAGTGAAAGTGAAGTCACTCAGTTGTGTCCGACTCCTAGCGACCCCATGGACTGCAGCCTACCAGGCTCCTCCATCCATGGGATTTTCCAGGCAAGAGTACTGGAGTGGGGTGCCATCGCCTTCTCTGTCTACAAATATACATCTCTCTAAAAGACTGCATTTGACACTGAAGAAGGGAGTTCCAGTTGTCATTTATGGTAATGCATTTCTGCTGCTGCTGCTGCTGCTAAATCACTTCAGTTGTGTCTGACTCTGTGCGACCCCATAGACGGCAGCCCACCAGGCTCCCCCATCCCTGGGATTCTCCAGGCAAGAACACTGGAGTGTGTTGCCATTTCCTTCTCCAATGCATGAAAGTGAAAAGTGAAAGTGAAGTCACTCAGTCATGTCCGACTCTCAGCGACCCCACCGAGTGCAGCCCACCAGGCTCCTCCGTCCATGGGATTTTCCAGGCAAGAGTACTGGAGTGGGGTGCCATTGCCTTCTCCGAATGCATTTCTACATGCTATAAACTTTTTGCTTGAGTCAGTTGCAAAGCAAAGATTAATTGAGAGACAATTTTTTTTTTAATTATCTTTTTTTATAAGTTTTTTTTTTTAATGTGGAACATCTTTAAGTCTTTATTGAATTTGTTACAATATTGCTTCTGGTTTATGTTTTGTTTTTCTAGCCAGAGGAATGTGGGATCTTAGCTTCCTGACTAGGGATTGAACCCATGCTCCTACATTGAAAGGCAACATGTTAACCACTGATGGCCAAGGAAGTCCCGAAATACCTTTACCTCTAAAACCCAGCATGGGTGACCTCTGCTAGCATGAAAATAAGGCTGTTAGAAGATATTCAGAATCTAACCCTCTCCCTTTTTTAAATGTCTCCTCTTAGCCTTAAGGACTTTTCTTACCCTTTTTCCATGGGGTAAAGGTGGATGATCCATCATAGGGGTCCATCTAATGGGTCATGGTACACAGGACCCAGACTGGGTGGACTAGCCTTCCCTGGGATGAAAATAAGACTTTCAGAGAGAAATGTCCTCCTTCTACCGGTTTTGACAACCAGGGCTGATAGGAAGTTAGAGCTGCTGGCAATCATGCTCCCCACCAGGTAGAGGAGGGGGTCACCACTAGCTAATAAGAAAAACAGTATGAGGAGAAATGTGATGACATTGCTTGAGTTTCTGAATCCAGCTATGCCTGACCATGCTAGGAGGTATCTGGTACATTTTTACTGAGATAATGAATTCATTTTTGTGAAACTTAGTTTTAATTGAGTTTTTGTTATTCTGAAAGAGTTCTGATTTACATGCCTCCTTGACCACTTCTTCAAGCTATTTTCTATTTAATGCAATGTAAGTTCTACTGCTACTTATCTAAACAAATGCATACACAGAAGGGAAGTAAAATCGAGGAGCATCGTCCTATAGTACTTCTGACTAACCTAGACATTCACAATTAATAAGTGTCCCAAGTCCATGTCCCCTAAATTGTGAACTCTTCTTCCACAAAATCTTTCTTGATAGCAAATTTCATTTTTTTTTAAATCTAAGGGACCTAAAACAGTGGTCTCCAAAGTGGGTGCATATACCAACAATCTTTGGGGTGTGGAAAGAAAATATTAAACCATCTATTTCTTTTTTGTCTCTTGTCCATTAAAATTTTAGTTTGAGCATTTGTTATTAAATATTTGTAATGTTTGCTTTTGGAACTAATATATTTTAAATTACATAAAAGTATAATTCTGTGTGTGTGTGTGTGTGTGTGTGTGTGTGTGTGTATTTTGGCCACACAGCATGTGGGATCTTAGTTACCAACCAGAAGTTGAACCTGTGTTCCCTGCAGTAGAAACCTGGAATCTTAACCACCAGAGAAGTCCCCAAAGTATATAAAGTTATATACTCTTACATATTATAGAATATACTTAAAAATCTGATGGGGTGTATGAGCAAAAAAGTTTCATGGTCAGTAACTTAACCCTTCAACTGCTTTCTAAACCTCAATTTCCCTCTTGATGAGAGGCCTGAACTGATAAGCGCTAAATTATTTTCCAATAACAGTAACAGACTATGAGCCTCCACTTCCCGATTATAATATTATAGTCAGCCCTCCATATCCATAGATTACTATCCACAGATAAAACCGACCTTGGACTGAAAATATTGGGAGAGAGGGATTCCAGAAAGTTCCAAAAGGCAAAACTTGAGTTTGCCTAGCTCTGGCAACTACAGGATGTAGCATTTACATTGTATTCACAACTATTTACACAGAATCTACAAACACAAGCTGGAATCAAGATTGCCGGGAGAAATATCAATAACGTCAGATATGCAGATGGCATCACCCTTATGGCAGAAAGTGAAGAGGAACTCAAAAGCCTCTTGATGAAAGTGAAAGTGGAGAGTGAAAAAGTTGGCTTAAAGCTCCACATTCAGAAAATGAAGATCCATGGCATCCAGTCCTATCACTTCATGGGAAATAGATGGGGAAACAGTGTCAGACTTTATCATTTTGGGCTCCAAAATCACTGCAGATGGTGACTGCAGCCATGAAATTAAAAGACGCTTACTCCTTGGAAGGAAAGTTATGACCAACCTAGATAGCACGTTCAAAAGCAGAGACATTACTTTGCCAACAAAGGTCCGTCTAGTCAAGGCTATGGTTTTTCCTGTGGTCATGTATGGATGTGAGAGTTGGACTGTGAAGAAAGCTGAGCCCCGAAGAATTGATGCTTTTGAACTGTGGTGTTTGGAGAAGACTCTTTCGAGTCCCTTGGACTGCAAGGAGATCCAACCAGTCCATTCTGAAGGAGATCAGCCCTGGGATTTCTCTGGAAGGAATGATGCTAAAGCTGAAACTCCAGTACTTTGGCCACCTCATGCGAAGAGTTGACTCATTGGAAAAGCCTCTGATGCTGGGAGGGACTGGGGGCAGGAGGAGAAGGAGACGACAGAGGATGAGATGGCTGGATGGCATCACTGACTCGATGGACGTTGAGTCTGAGTGAACTCTGGGAGTTGGTGATGAACAGGGAGGCCTGGTGTGCTGCGATTCATGGGGTCGCAAAGAGTCGGACACGACTGAGCAACTGAACTGAACTGAACATTGTAGTTACAACTATTTATGCATCATTTACACTATTAGATATTATAAGTAATTTAGAGATGATTTAAAGTATACAGAAGAATGGGTTGCACATTGTTTGCAAATACTATGTCATTTTATATAAGGTATTTGAGCATCTCTGGGTGTCAATATCCTTGGGGGTCCTGGACCCAATCTCCCATGGATACTGTACTATAACTGACCACAAGTAAGAAGTGAAGACAAAGGACAAACCATTTGGTCTTGAAACATTTCATTTTCATAGTATTCATGAATATTACTCCCACTGGTTGTTCTACAAACAATTAGTACCAGTCAGTCACTGGAATTCTTTTACAGGCTGAACTTAGTTGGCTACAGCTGTCACTGCTCAAAAAAGCTCTAATACAGCCCTCATTTAATCATACAGGATGGTGTAATTATACTTACACAACAGTCTTTGTTCTAACAATTTGTATTCCTAATGACATGCAATAAAAATTACTACACAACCCTCTCAAACAATAAATGAAGTCTGAGTTACCAACAACAAAAAAGCAAGCTAAACTTGTTAGGTGTTGGGAGCTGTTTTACTACAATGAAACTGACACAATACTTTAAAAATGGCATGTTTTAAAGTTTTATTTTCTATAGGTTTTTCTGATGCATTTAACATGACTTACAAAGTGATTCTTATCTATGATGATCTCATACAAAATTAAAATTTTGTCTTTTATTAGGAATTCTCCCTTAGCAAGTAGCTAGAAAGAACTTGTTTTTCTTCCATGAATGAGTTGTTCAGTTTTCTATTCTTTTTTAAAAATTGTCATCTTTGTATGAACTCCCTCATAATACTACATGAGGACAATAACACATAAAAAATAAATAAATTTAGTCAAAATGTGTAATATGTATGTAATACATACAGATATGTGTGGATTGAAAACTCAAGTTTTGCCTTTTGGAACTTTCTGGAACCCCCGTCCCCCAATATTTTCAATTATATACAGATATGTAATTACATGGCTATTTTCTTTGTAATTCTAGAAAGTCTTTGGAATTTTCATTTAATTGGTTAACTCCAATTTCTAGAGTTCTAGAAATTCTTTATAACTACAACTATTTGATTGAAAATCACTTATTTTTTATAAATTGTTAAATATATATGATCCAAAAACCTTTTAAATCAGGATGCTCAAGTTCTCTTTCTGAATGATTAAAATTGGATATACAAATTCACAGATAAGGCTGACCTTCCCTTTGAACTGATGATGTCTACTTAATTCCTGCTGGAGGAAAAGAGTGGACATCCTTTTTCACGGGGTATTCTAACTGTTCCTGTGTTTTAGAAGTATAAAAATGGAAATGAACTAATGCCCCAAACAGGCTGTTATACAGGGTGTGGTTTGCTTTACAGGGAGCTGGAAAAAGCCTTAACTAAAAGTAGAAGCGTCAGGGAAACCATCTTTTTTTTTTTTTAACTCTACTACAAACAAAATAAACTATGACTTAAGGCATCATTTCATCCCTGCCAACCCCCAATAGCTTCATTAAAATACACTTTTACATATTTGCTACTCAGATGAGCCACTAGAACACTTAGAAAAACAGACTACACAGTGCAAAAGAATTACAGAGTTCAAAACTGTGCCTCTCCTAGATTTAACACCCACCTCCCTGTCAGCTCAAACTTGACTTCTCTCTTCACAGCCAGTCTCAAAATGCACTGTATTGGGTTTATACCATGACCAAATCTGTCCTTTCAACCCTGTCCCCTGACTCAACCCAGTATCTACCTGAGGAATCCACTGCCCAGCCCCCAGCAGCAGTTGCTTCTTGCTTTTCCTGTTTCTTGCATCCTCCTCCTGGCTCTCCCAGCATGAGACCTTGAAGTCATCCTCACCCAATTCTGGGGGGCCCAGTCATACCAACCCCGTGACACAGGAAAAGAGAACTGAGTTTAAATGAGAAGACCTAATTTGAATCCCACTTCTGCTGTTAACACCATGGGACCCTGAACAAGTTACTTCACCCTTCTGAACCTATTTCATTATCTTTAAAGCTGGAAGACCACACGCAGGGGTGGTTTTAAATAATAAATGAGATGATGTATTTGTATCTCCCTCCCTTCCATCCATCTCCTCTGTCTTTTCCCCGTTCCTAATGTCTCTTCAATAAACCTCCATAAATCCTTATTTCTTTACAGGCAAGCATAAGGAGTACTTACATACTTCTGTTCCTTCCCTGAAGCTACAAAAGAAAGCCCAAGGGTGAGTGGTTTTGTGGGGAAAACAGGGAGACTGACTAAAGGGTACAGGAACCCAGGGGCTAGAGTAAATAATGAAAACTATCCAAAAAAAAAAAAAAAAGGAGAAAATAGTGTCCCCAGGCTTGCTGTAGGAAGCAGAGGAAAGGGGCCCAGCTTAGGTGTTACTCACCAACTGGGGAGGTTCTTCCTTACCATATTTCACAGATTTTTAGTTTCTGCTAGTAAAGTGTTGCTAGTAAAGTTTTAGTTTCTGCTAGTAAAGTGTTAGTCTCTCAGTCGTGTCCAACCCTTTGCTACCCCAAGGACTGTAGCCCACCAGGCTCCTCTGTCCACGGGATTTGCCAGGCAAGAATACTGGAGTGGTTTACCATTACCTTCTCCAGGGAACCTCAACCCAGGGATCAAACCCAAGTCTCCTGCATTGCAGGCAGATTCTTTACTGTCTGAGCCTGAATAATTAAAAGCCAACAGACCATCTCTCTCGAATAACTTGAATACAAAGTAATTCTACAAGTACCCTCTTTCCTAAAAGATAAAAAAAATTTTAAACTCCTTATATGAGGGAAATTCACTCCTTATTAATGTTGTAAAAATTATACCAAAAAAAAAAAAAAAAAAAGAGGGAAAGAGTTCCTTAGTGGCTTAGTGGTTATGATCAGCATTTTCATTGCCATGACCCTGGTTCAATCCCTAGTCAGGTAACTAAAATCCCACAAACCACATTGTGTGGCCAAAAAAAAAAAAAAGAAAGAAAATGGAAAAGAAATTGTGTTCATGTTACATTTCTACTCTGAACCTAGAGTTGCAGGATTCTAGAAGATCCCTTGCTTGGGAGCAGATGAGCAATGGCACTGCACAAAGTTTAGAACACTGACAGGAGCTGGTTTAAATCAAGAAGGGCTTGGCCATTCATCGGGTTAGGAAGATATTAGTCACCTTTGCTCTGCAACTTTTGGAAAGGGACAGAAGCTCCAGAACTTGGTAGGGACTACACAAGGTGTGAAGTATGGAGATCCAGCAGTCTGTGGCCAGTGGCTGGACACTGTATGCGCTCAGTCGCTAAGTCCTGTCTGATTTGCAACCCCATGAACTGTAGCTCTCCAGGCTCCTCTGTCCATGGAATTTTCCAGGCAAGAGTACTGGAGTAGGTTGCCACTTCCTACTCCAGGGGATCTTCCTGACCCAGGGGATCTCCTGCATCTCCTGCATTGGCAGGCGGATTTTTTACCACTGAGCCACCTGGGAAGCCCTGGCTGGAGAGCAGTTCACACAATCTCACATCTCACCTGCCGACAAGTGCCCTCAGCTTCCTTAGCATCAATTGGGGTGCCTCACTACCCAGGACTGAAGTCCAGCTCCACCACTAACTAGCTGTAGTGATCATGGATAAGTCAGTCAATGTCTCTATGCCTCAGTTTCATTATTTGTAAAGTGGGGCTAATCATGGCACTGACCTCACAGGCCTGTTTTAAAAGCTAAATCAGAGGCACAAACTTTCAGTTGCAAAATAAATGAGTCATGGGTATGAAATGTACAGTATGGGAAATATAGTTAATAACTGTGTAATATCTTTTATGGTGACATTATAACTAGACATAACATGGTGATCATTTTGAAATATATAGAAATACCAAATCACCATGTTGTGTACCAGCAACGAGCACAGCACTGTAGGTAAGTTATTCTTCAAAAACAAACTTATAGAAAAGGAAACCAGATACGTGGTTACTAGAGGTGGGAGTCAGGGGAGGCCGTCAAAAGGTCAAATTTCCAGTTACAAATAAGTACTAGGAAGGTACAGTACAACATGATAAATATAATTAACACTGCTATATGTTTTCTATGAAAGTTGTTGAGAGTATACTCTAAAGTTCTCATCACAATTTTTTTCTATTTCTTTAATTGTGTATCTATATTAAATGATGAATGTTCACGAAACTTATTGTGATACTCATTTAATGATGTATATAAGTCAATTCATTACGCTGTACACCTTAAACTTACACAGTGCTATATGTCAATTATATTTCAATAAAACTAGAAGGGAAAAACAGAGAAGGCAATGGCACCCCACTCCAGTACTCTTGCCTAGAAAATCCCATGGACGGAGGAGCCTGGTAGGCTGCAGTCCATGGGGTCGCTGGGAGTCGGACATGACTGAGCGACTTCACTTTCACGCATTGGAGAAGGAAATGGCAGCCCACTCCAGTGTTCTTGCCTGGAGAATCCCAGGGATGGGGGACCCTGGTGAGCTGCCGTCTATGGGGTCATACAGAGTCGGACACGGCTGAAGTGACTAGCAGCAGCAGCAGCAGAAGGGAAAAAAAGAAATAATAGAGAAATTTTTTTTTTTTAATGCTAAATCAGTTTTTGCATGTAAAGCACTTAGCATGTGTAATGTCCAGCATATGTGTTATGTAAGTGTGTTCTTTTCCTTGCTAATCAGCTATGTCTTCATTTCTTCCAGAAGGCTCTCCTTAGTTGAACCCCTTAGACAGGGCTAGGTTACTCTTTCTTCTGCCGTCTCAAATATGTTCTGTTTAAAGTAGAACCAAAATGAATTCAAATTACATGTTTAGGCATGTGCAGAGGATAGCGGTGAGTCTCCTGGGCCATCAAGAAGATTAATCAAAGGTTAAGAAGGAGTCCTGGCCAGCAACTGGGGGGTTTGAGTTCCACATTGATCCAGGCCTGGACCCAGTCCTCTCCAGTGGTGGACTGCCTGGCCATCAGACACAGGTTTGGTTCCGAGCAGAGCCCTGTTTAGTGATCACAGTATTGTGGTCAAACTGGTTTCAGAGCCTTAATGTGGGGCTCCTGGAGGAGTGTCATCCTGCCCCACAGGGGTACTTTGGGTAAACCCAGGAGAAACTTCAGAGTTCAAGGCAGAAGTTGATGATGTGATCCCCCATCCTGCTTTCCTGGGACATCAGTGGGAGACGGTGGAGTGTATGTGACAGCTGCTGTGTTAACACATCTCTCTGGGTTCCAGGCAGAATTTCTTATTCTGACTGTATTAGTTTTAGAGGGCTGACATAACAAAGGACCACAGACTGGTGCCATAATAACAGAAATCTACATCTCACAGTCTGGAGGCTGGGAGTTCAAGTTCAAAATGTTGAGAGGATTGGTTCTTTCTGAAGGTTGCGAGGCAGAACTGTCTACTCGGCTTATAGATGGCCATCTTCTCCCTACGTCTGTATATCATCTTTGTGTTGTATGTGTCTGTGTCCAAATTTCCTCTTCCTATAAGGACACAAGTGATACTAGCTTAGGGCCCACCCAAATGACCTCAATTTTACTTGATTACTTCAATTAAGTCTTCATTTCCAAATAAGATCAATTTTGAGGTACTAGGAGTGAAGATTTCAACATATGAATGAGAGGGATACAATTCAATCCATAATGCTGCCTAAAGCGGGGTGGGGGGGTGGGGGGGGTGGTGAGGAAAAGCTCTCATCAAGTGAGATGAAAAAGACAAAAGCCCAGAAGAAGTGGGGTTGCCTGGACATGTCCAGCCTGTGCTTTGATCTAGCATATGTGCTTTACAGCAAATCAACTGGGAAAAGAAAAACGCTCCATGTTCAAGATGAGCCAGCATCTGGTACTGTGAGAATGATCTGTTCTCTGGAAGCTGCACCCAACAAAATGCAAGAGGAATAAGTTAAATCTCATGTAAAAGTATTATGCACAACTGGGAAAGACTTGGTATCTCCAAATGGCATCTAGGGCTTGTGTTGCAAAGTCAGATCAAGTGTCTGGTGGGACTAGGAGAAGCTCACTCAAGATCAGCTTCTATCCACAGACATAAAAAATAAAATAGGGGAAAGACGGGGAAAGAGAGGGATAAATTAGGAGTTTGGGATTAACATATATACCCTACTATACAGGACGGGAGTCTGAGTGAACTCCGGGAGTTGGTGATGGACAGGGAGGCCTGGCGTGCTGCGATTCATGGGGTTGCAAAGAGTCGGACACGATTGAGCGATTGATCTGATCTGATCTGATACAGTATATAAAATAGATAAACAAAAGGACCTACTGTATGGCACAGGGAACTATACTCAATATCTTATAATAAACTATCATGGAAAAAAATCTTTTAAAGCATATATATTGGGACTTCCCTGGTGGTGCAGAGGTTAAGAAGCCACCTGCCAATGCAGGGGACATGGGTTTGATCCCTGGTTCAGAAAGATCCCACATGCTATGGAGCAACTAAGCCCATGCACCACAGCTACTGAAGCCCAAGCGCTTAGAGCTTGTGTTCCACAACAAGAGAAGGCACTGTAATGAGAAGCCTGTGCATCGCAACGAAGAGTAGCCCCCACTCGCCACAACTAGAGAAAGTCCGTGTGTAGCAACAAAGACCCAGCCCAGCAAAAAACAAGTTAATAATTTTAAAAATTATTTTTAAAAACATATAAAGCATATATATATATAAAATGCAACATTGTAAATCAACTATATTTCAATAAAACTTTTTTTAAAAGAGATAAGCTTCTCTTGGAGAAGAGAATGAGGTAACAAATTGGAATCGGGGCATGTCAACAATGTTGATGACCAGGCACAAAGATCCAGAGGGAACTGACTAAAATTCCAAAACCAAGCATGCATCTCACCACCCTAGATGGAGAGAAAAATCAATTCTCACCAATGCTGCAGAAGAGAACAGAAAAGCAGAGCCGACAGGTCATCTTACTGATGTCAGACTGAGAAAGTCTCTAGTGAAAGTGTAGTCCCAAACACTCACCAGAGGAAATGAGATGATGCAACTCCATCATGAGAAAGAAATGCAGCTTGTTGGGCTATTATCTGTCAAGACAGAGAAAGAGGAGGGAAGGTCCGAAGCAAATGACAAGCTGAGCTGTGACCATGAGGAGCAGGAGAACTTGAAGAAAAGCTGCAATGACTCCGTCTTCTTCTCAAAGCCAAATTCTATTCCTTCAGAAGGAGCTTATGGTCGTTGGTTTGATAGCGGGGGAGGCTGGATAAAACTTCTTCTCAAGACAGAACAGTGCAGACTTGAGACAAAAAACCATGAAAGCAATGAAGCTCGAACCACAGCAATTCAGGGAGAAGGCAGTATTACTGACCCCCTTTACAAAGAGAAAACTAAGGCTCAGAGTGGAGAAACCTACCCTAGATCTCACGGCTCCTAAGTGGCAGAGGCAACATTCAAGCCCAGGTCTGATTCTTTGCTACTCTGCTCTAGCTCTTTCCTACTCTGCTCTAGTGCCTTCCTGGGTAACCTACCTGCATCTGAGGACTCAGACAGCACATCTCTTCCTGATCCCTGGCAGAAGTGCTCTTCTTCTGAGATAGGAGAATATCTCAGCCCTACTCTCCAACTCCCTCTTTGCTGCAGGGTTTCCCCTTCCCTCACCTCCTCTCTCTCAAATCTGCTATTTCCACTGGATCCAAAGGTGGAGTCTGTGGCAAGAAGACATCCTCTTGGACTTCCCTGGTAGCATAGTGGATAAGAGTCCACCTGCCAGTACAGGGAATATGAGCTTGATCCCTGGTCCAGGAAGATTGCACATGCCATGGAGCAACCAAGCCCATGTGCCACAACTGCTGAGCCTGAATGCTGCACCTACGGAAGCCCTAGAGCCCAGGCTGCGGAACAAGAGAAATGACTGCAGTAAGAAACCCACCAGCACAAGGAAGAGTACTCCCACTTGCTGCAACTAGAGAAAGGCCGTGCAAAACCAACCAACAGATAACCAAAAGTAAATTAATTAATTAAGTCAAATTAAAAGGGGTGTCTCTGGTGGCACAGGGGAGTGGACAGGAATCTGCCTGCCAATGCAGGGGACATGGGTTCGATCATCCAGGAATATGCCACATGCCTCGGAGCAAGTAAGCCGGTATGCCACAATTACTGAGCACGACTTCCATGGCCTGTGAGCTGCAAATACTGAGCCCACGTGCCCTAGCAACAAGAAGCTGGAGCACTGCAACGAAGAGTTGCCCTCACTTGCCACAATTAGAGAAAGCCCGTGCACAGCAAAGAAGACCCAACACAGCCAAAAGATATAAATAAATAAAAGAAGAAATCCTCTTCCTTCTCTTCCTTCCAAGAAGCACTCTCCCCCAACCCCAACCATCAGCAAGCTGGCTTCCCACCTAGGGATCTCTGTCCACCTTATCCTCCTCCTTATGGACTGGGTTTTTCCCTGAACACCCACATCCAGGCAAAAAAAAAAGAATTACCTCCTGGGTTTACTAAGCTTCTGCATGTACAGGATCTTCCCTAATAGTCAAGATTCTGAAACACCACAAGGTTTTTAATTCACTTTGTTTTAAATTTTCCTGTAAAATATATCTAAATTATCTGTATTTATTTTTAGTTAAAAAGCTTTTTTACATAAGTGGTTCTACTTTTCCTCAAATTGTATCTTGATAGTATTATAAATTTTAGGATATGCATTACCATCATTTAGTTACTGTCATTACATTAGAAACTCTAGTAAAAATAGTCAATTCTAATTTGATGACTCAGCCCCCTATTTCCCACACAATATATGTAATGTTGTGAGCACTTCAGCCACTATCAGATCAGATCAGATCAGATCAGTCGCTCAGTTGTGTCCGACTCTTTGCGACCCCATGAATCGCAGCCCGCCAGGCCTCCCTGTCCATCTATATACATTCTAAAATAGTGAAACACTTTACCTTTGCTAATGGTCCTGTGTAGTAGTTACAAAAGAAAGGTGAAACAATGTTTCTGTCGGCCTTAATACATTTCCAGTGACTTCAAAAGTCAATGGCACCCAGCTCCAGTACTCTTGCCTGGAAAATCCCATGGCTGGAGGAGCCTGGAAGGCTGCAGTCCATGGGGTCGCTGAGGGTCCGACACGACTGAGTGACTTCACTTTCACTTTTCACTTTCATGCATGGCAGAAGGAAATGGCGACCCATTCCAGTGTTCTCGCCTGGAGAACCCCAGGGACCATCTATGGGGTCGCCCAGAGTCGGACACGACTGAAATGACTTAGCAGCAAAAGTCATAGCTGTTTCTCTAAGCATTCTGTGATGGCCTAGAAGGCAGATAAGATGTCATATTCATCCTTGTATCGCTAGCATCTCTCCTGAGGAATCAGCATATGACAGATACCCAATAACACCAGAGTTTACTGCCTAACTAAGAGGCAGCAGGGTATAATGGTTAAAATCCTGCTCTCTAGAACCGGACTGCCTCAGTTTGTGTCCCAGCTTCATATTTAGTTAGCTGTATAGCCTGGGCAAGCCTCTATACCTCTCCAGGGCCTCATTTTCCTCCTCTGTAAATAGGGCATAATAATGGTGCCTACCTAATAAAGTTGTGTGAAAATTAAACTTAAAAAAATATATGCAAAACACTTAGAGTCTGAACCATCTGAAGTGCTAAGTGCTAGCCATGATTATTATTTACTCAGCAAATATTTATTGGCCCAGGTTATTATGGACTAAAAGTTTGTGTCCTCTTAAAATGCATCAATCAAAGCCCTTATTCCTAGCATGTTGGTGATCATGATGGGGAACTGGAACGTAAATGAGGTTTATGTTAGGTCACAAAGGTGGGTTCTTCACGATGGGATAAGGAAGAAGAAGAGACAGAGACGGCTCCCTCTCCGTGCGCACACACTTAAGAAAGGCTGTGTGAGCGCACAGGGAGAAGGTCACCTTCTGCAAGCCAGGAAGGCGGTCCTCACCCAGAAATGGACCATGCCAGCACCCAGATCTCAGGCTTCCAGCCTCCAGAAATGTGAGTAATAAATGTCTGTGGCTTAACACCCCCAGGCTGTGGTATCTTGTTATGGAAGCCTAAGATCAGAGATCCATTCCCAGACAGGTTTTCAGGTTACTGGGTGCCACTTCCTCAATTAACCCTGTGTTCCCCAACCCCAGTTTTCCAAGTTCCCCTTGGACCACTTCAACCTTCCAAGTTTCCACTTAGATTTCCTGCCCTTTGGCAGCTGAGGTGTTGGTAACCTTTGATCCACCTCTCCCTCCCCATCTGGAGGATTCCTGGCTCTTTGGGAGTGGCTCCCTGCCTGACCAGTTCTTCCAGCCTCCAACAACCACCCAAGCTCCAGCAGATATCACACTGCCCAGGGCATCAACATTTGGACCGCCCCTTTCTCCTTGTTCCTGCTCCCCTTGCACCTGCAGCTGGGCCAGACTCTGCTTCCCTCACGTCACTTCTCTAATTATACCTGTTTACCATCTATCTCCCCCTCTAGACTGTCAGGGGCTGCTCTGAAGGCAGATACCTATTTTGCCGACACTGTATCCATTTCCTGTTGGGTTCTAGGTCCAGCCCAACACTCCATTCATTCATTCACTCCCTGGACAACCCCTGAGCTGCTCCCTATCCAACATTCTGAGTGATGCTGCACATATAAATAATATGAAACCATCCCTTCCCTCAAGAACCACCCAGTCTAGCAGAGCAACAAGTAACTGTAACCCAGCACACTGCAGTAGGGGTCCACAGAACAGGGATGAGGCAGGACAGAGTGGATAAGCCTGTTTAAGGGGCTTGGCTTGGGAAAGTCTTCACAGAGAAAGTACTTGAGTTAGGTCTTAAAAATATGAGCAGACATTCCTTAGGCTAATAGAAGGAGCTGAGCCATCCGAGGCAGAGGGAAAAGTATTCCTAGGAGACAGAAGAGCAAAACAGCAAAAAATGTTCTCAGGTCAGTAGGTAGGATGAGCTGGCAAGAAGGCAGCCTGAGGTGCACCTATGAGCCTAGGGCTAGAGATGTCTTCTGACCTTAGGCTCTGCACACAGCAGGTATGGTAGATGCCACCCACTCTGGCCCACACACCCTTCCCCTGGCCGATATGTGGCTAAACCATGTTTTGGTGACCACATTCACTGTGTCTGCCACTGAGATAAGTGCTCCCCTTAAAATGCATTACCTGGGCGCCCCTGGTGGCTCAATGGTAAAGAAGCTGCCTGCCAATGCAGAAGACATGGGTTTGATCCCTGGTCCAGGAAAATCCCACATGCCATGGAGCAGCTAAGTCCATGCACCATAACTACTGAGCCTGTGCTCTGGAGCCCGAGAGTTGCAAACATTGAAACCCACGCACCCTAGGGCCCGTGCTCTACAAGAGAAGACACTGCAATGAGAAGCCTGAGTGCTGCAACTAGAGAGAAGCCCTGCTTTGCACTACTAGAGAAAAGCCCACACAGCAACGAAGACCCAGCACAGTCAAAAACAAAAATAAACAAAAATTTTTTAAAATGCATTACCTTCGTTCATTCTCACAATGACTTTCGGAGGTAGATATAAATTCTGTTTTCAGATGAAGAAACTCAGGCACCAGATGACTAAGTAACTCTCTCGTGGCCACACTGGTAATAAGTACTGGAGGTGTGATTACAACACAAGTTGGTCTGATTACAAAATTCGTATCTTCTGACACCCACTAAGCCTGGGCACTGAGTCGATAATGAAGTTTCCTGGTTGGCAACATTTCATACATGTGGTCTGTTGGAATTAATCATGGCCTATGCGCCTGCTCTAGGAGAGGACACTTGGAAGCCCGTGCCTGGTTTCCTCAGATTCTGATCCAAGTGGCTTCTTCCATTTACCGGTTTTGCTTTGTTGTACTCTCACAGTAATAACCATAGAGGTGAGACTCTGAGTCCTCTTAGCAAATCATAGAAACTGGAGGTCACCTTAGGGATCCTGAAACAGCATCTTTCCCAGAAGCAAGACTGAGAAATGCTTCTAGTTCTGACCATTTACCAGCGGAATCACATACCCTCGGCCCACAGGGGCCAAGTAGGAATGTAAAATTGTGCAACCAGCTGAGTGGGGTGGAGGACGCCAAGGTGAGTGTAACGTAGGTGGCAGCTGCCCAGCTCTGACCTCAGCAGCACACCATAGGCAGAGCTGGGTGGAGATCACACCCATGGATACCAACCCCTCTCCCCCTGCTGATGGCAGGTGCTCCCAGATGGGAACACAGAGTGCTTCGGTGGCAGGCTTTGGCCTCATTCCAAAGCCCAAGATAAATGCTTTATATCCTCAGATACAATGAGGATTCCTTTCATGCAAAATATGAAATAAAATCAGATGTTAGTCTCAAGTCTGTGAAACCACGGGAAGGTGGGACACAGCTTAACTTCACAGGACCCAACAGTATTGGGCTAGCTCCCTTCTTGGATTTCTTTTCTGTAACGAACCTGACCTTCATGACATGGACTGTCAGCACCCACTCTCAGAATCCGCTTATGCCAAGTTATGCTAAGGAGACTAGACACCTGGTAGCACAGATTTTTAAGCCATTAAGCTGAGCTGGCAAAGGCGTGAGAGGAGGAAAACTAAAACTTGATGGCTACTCCTTGCACAAAGGACTCTTGCTCTGGCTTACAAAGCTCCCCAGATTCTAGGCTGACTATGATTAACAGTAATAGTCAAGATGGGGAGGGGCCAGTCATGACTCCAGGACTTTGCCTGAAGGACTACAGGGATCCCTTATCTTATGAAGGCAAGTTCACACTTGGCTCTGTCCCCACGTAGCCCATCCCACGACCTGGTAACGCTGGCCTTTCTGGAAGCAGTGAAAAGCTGTGTCCTCACTCCCCTGTTTACATGGAGTTGGGGCCCTCAGTGGCCTTGGTCTCCTCAGAACCCTCTCCCTACTCCTTCCCCATATCAGAGGCTTCTCTTCCAGATACCCCTCCCCACTAATCCCTATGTCCCAGTTCCCAGCACCTGTCCATGCCCTTCCTGAGTCACATCTAGCTCCTCAGCTCTATCAAGTTCCCGTACGCACAGAATGCAGGAGCCCACCGCTAACCTTGTCCCTTCCCTCACTCTTATTCCAGTCCATTTCCAAATGCCTCCATTCCACTGGGTCTCTAAGACCGGACCAGCAGCATCAACATCACCTGGGCACTTGTTGGAGATGCAGATTATCAGGGTCCCATTCAGACTGACTAACTCAGTAACCAAATTCGGGGTGGGGGATGGTCAGCAATGTATATTTTATCAAGCTTCCAGGTGATTCAGATACAGCCCAGTGTGTGAGGACCACTGAACCACACACTTCCATTTGCTTATTCTAAGGAATAAGGAAATAGAAGTAATTTGCTAAATCTGGCTGATTTTTTTATTTCCTTACTGCTCTCTACATTCACCAGTAATATAAGATCCAAACATACAACGCAAGTTCAATACAGTGGGCCTCTAAAACGCCTACAGGTATTTTAAAAATTCATGATCCATTTGTAACTGTAGACCATGATGGTAATTCTCCACATGGCTATAGAGAAAACACATTGCCATGCAGCCTTGGAAAGAAAGAACGGAAATGCACAAACTCATGCCAAAACATCCACCAGCCTACTCGGAGTATATGAAAATAAAATCAGTAGTCTGCTAATGCAGGAAAAACGGGTTTGATCCCTGGTCTGGTGAGATTCCATAGCCTGTGAACCACAACCACTGAGTCTGTGTGTTACAAGTGCTGAAGCCCGGAGCCTGGAGCCTGCTCCACGAGAGAAGCCCATACACTGCAACGAAGAATACCCCTGCTTGCTGCAACTACAGAAAACATGTGCAAAGCAATGAAAACCCAACACAGCCACACAAAAAATGAATAAAAATTTTAAAAGATTTTTAAAAAGAGAGCCTAATAAAAGCTACAATCTATGAATATGAGCTGTATATTCTTATATATTAAGTAGAATGAACAGATGTTAATCAACAGACTACCAAACAATATTTTAGTTCAAGTGTTTAAAATGTCCACCATCAGCACAAGTACATTTATTTTTTGGTGCGTTATTAACATTTGAGTGGTGCATAATTTTTTAGGGGGCATTGTATCAGCATATAGAATACTAAATCCCTGTCTACTTACTCCCCTTCACCTCCAAGAATCTATGTATTAATTCTTCACTCAAATCCTTTGGAACATCATGTACTACAGGTACTAGGCCTCAAGGCAAATAAAAAGATGAGTCAAAACCAAAATAAATTTGAAAAGAGCGAAGTACTCAATTTACATTTTCAGTATTTTCCTAGACCACTGAAACTAGGGAATCTATACAAAACTGATTTTCCTCTTCCTCTATCTATTTTTCCTTAGAAAATGATTTTAAAAAAAAAAAGAATGGCTTAATAAATAAGCTCATGAAAAGATGTTTAGCATCATTGGCCATCAGAGGAGTGTAAATCAAAACTACTTCACACCAACTAGGATGGCCAAGAAAAAAAAAACTAGAGAAACTGAAACTCTCACACTTTGCTAATGGGATTGTAAATGGTGCAATCACTTTGGAAAACAGTCTGGCAGTTCCTGAAAATGTTAAATATAGAATTAACATATGTTTTTCACTTATAGGTATGTACCCCCTCAAAATGAAAACATGTCCACCTAAAAACATGAATGTTCAGAGCAGCATTATTTATAACAGGCAAAAAGTAGAAACAACACAAATGTCCATCAACAGATGAATGGATAAACAAAATGTGGTATATACTTACAACAGAACATTATTTGGCAATAAAAAGAAAGCTCTGATACATGAGGCAATGTAGATAAATTTTGAAAACATTATGCTAAATGAAAGAAGTCAGAATACAAAACCACATATTGTATGATTCCATTTATATTGAATGTCCAGCATAGGCAAATCTATAGACAGAAAGTAGATTAGTGGTTATTTAGGTTGGGGGAGGCAGAAGATTAGAAGGGGTCAGCTAAGGGGTAGAAGGAGTAGTACTATTTTTAGGGCAATAAAAATGTCCTGAAATTGATTATGGTGATGGTTGCACAACTTGGTGAATATATTCAATATCAATGAATTGTACACTTTATTGGTGAATTGTATGGTATATGAATTACATCTCAATAAACTTGTTTTTTAAAAAAATGACCTCGAGGAAGACTTCCCTGGTGATTCAATGGTTAAGATACTGTGCTTCCACTGCAGAGGGTATGGGTTCAATCCCTGGCTTGGGGAACTAAGATCCCACAAGCTTTACAGCATGGCCAAAAAAAAAAAAAAAGACCTTAAAGCTAGAAGAAAATTATAAACAAACTCAGTTAACTAAAAAGTGTTAGGTACCCCAAATATGTGACTTCTTCTATCTCTTTTGCACTGTAACTTTCTCCCAAATGAAGGTAAGAAATTTTTATTATCCTTTTACAGTTTACAAGCACTTTTATAAGTAAGGTCCTTTTGAATCCTTACTACATAATCTTAGAGAGAGACAACTTCTCCCTAATTTTATACTTAGGGACATGGTGGCTCCGAGTTTCTGAGGCTTACTCCTGCTCAGTCAGTTGGTCAGGGTAAATATCAGTTCTTCTGCACCTGAATCCTGTGCCCTTCCTTCTACACTGTGTAGCATTTGGGGTACTGCGTAGAGACCATCTGGTTGATATGCAGAGGTAGCACTGCTGACTGGTCTCAAAAAGGAGATTGCCCAAGACTTGATTTTCCTGGGAGCTGGACTAGTGATCCTAATGCCTAAAATCAAGCCAAGTATAATCTAACTGATTAGAGGTCTTGTAGTACCATAGAAAGAATCCTTTGCTGTTGATTTCTTTGCTCTTTTGGAATTTATTTCAGTTTGGGCTCATCTTTTTATTTGTTTCAAAGTCTAGACCGTGTAGTATTAAATCTTCCCAATATCTCTGATCACTTATGTATTCTGAACCACATTCTAGATCTATAACAGTGTCTTTGTTAGATCATGAATGAAACCATTTTTACTAGTTTGCTAATTCACATTTCTGTTCTCACTGAAAACCATGTCCTCAAATGGCAACCTGGACAATTTTAAGCAGATACAAGAGGATGACATTCATTATTACAAAGCTTTTCTATAAATTATGAGTTTGGAATTAACAGATATACACTACTATATACAAAATAAACAAAAAGGACCTACTGTATAGCACAGTGAACTATATTCAATATCTTGCAATAACCTATAATGGAAAAAAAATCTGAAAAAGAATATATATGTGTGTGTAACTGAATCACTTTGCTATATACCTGAAACTAATACAACATTGTAAATCAACTATACTTCAATTAAAACAACAACAAGGCTTTCCCAAATTATATACAAACATTTTTAGAACCAGAAACAATGTCCTTGATCCATTAGACTCACTTAACATTAAAGCAGAATTGAAACAGTTTGAGGTCTTTTAGAAAATCATTTCAAATCTTTCTGAAGTCTTCCTGTGATCTCCTCCTATATATACCCCAAGCAACAATACTTTTTCTTAAGGTTTATTTTAACTGCTTTCAAAAATGAGTTTGATTCACTATTAAAAAACTAAGCCCAATATAAACAGGACACCCAAAATAAAGCCAATTAAATGAAGTGCTCCAGTCACACCAAAAAGGAAGGCCTCATAGGTTCAGGCTGTCTCCCTTCAAAGAAAGCACATGCATTTTAAAAACCTGGAGTTTCGTTGCCAAGTCCATCAGGCCAGCAACCCAGGAATTTCCAAATGTTTATCCATATTCTGTAAACATGATTTTACTTTTACTCTGTATTCCTATTCAACCTTCTCTGTACCCTACGGAAAATGTCATGAACAGTAGCCAGAAGCTCAGGGGCTGGGAAGAGGGGGGAAGAGGGTATTCTTTAATAAGTACAGAGTTTCTGTTTGGGACAAGGAAAAAGTTCTGGAAAAAGAGAGCAGGGATGGTTGCACAACATGGTGACAGTGCTTAATGTCACTGAATTGTCCTCTTAAAAATGGTTAGGAATTCCCTGGTGGTGGGTGAGGACTCTGTGCTTTCATCGCCTGGGGCCTGGGTTCAATCCCTGGTCAGGGAACTAAGAACCAGGAAGCCACACAGTGTGGTGAAAAAAAAAGAAAAAAAAAGAAATTATTATAATGACAAATTTTATGTTGTATTTTATCACAATAATAATAAAAGTATCTAGAAACAAAAAACACATAGCTAGTATACTAACCACGTGTCCAAATCTTGTGTAAGGTGCCTAGCTCCCTGGGGCGGAGGGGCTGGACCCATAAAGCTGTTAAATGTGTTTGTCCTGGTCTGGCAGAATGAAGGTTCAAATACAGGACTGGATGGAAATGTAGGGAAATATACTGTAAATTACTTCTTTAAACCGGACAAAAAAACTTCAGCCCAACATACCCTCTGCTAGTGTTTAAACTGGACAAAAAAACTTCAGCCCAACATACCCTCTGCTAGTGTTTCTCAAGCGATAATACTCAAAGGATTCCCTGAGGACCTTGATTGAGCAGGCCAGGGTAGCTCTGAAATCCCATATTTCAAGATGCCCCAGGTGATGCCGATGTTGCTGGACCCTGGCTCACTCACAGCAGCAAGGCCCCAGAGCGCTTGAAGTAACGCAGCCACCCTATTAATCCAACCGCTCTAGAACCACGGTCCTCTCACCGAGAAACGCGGAGGGTTGTTCACAACCTTCTTAGAAACCAGGAGGGAAGGTCTCACTGCACACAGAGTACGAAGAAAACGCACCCACCCCCGGGACTAGAAAGCAGCCACAGGCGATAAGGAGAGCTGACAGAGCGGTAGTTTAGCAGAAAGCCCTCAAGCCGACTTCAGAACAGTCTTGAAAACACCCTTCTCAACCTCGAAGAATGCCTGGAATTCAGTGGCCTTTCTCCAACACAAAGATGTCCAACTCAATTTTGACCGAGATCCCTATAGAAGAACCTTGCAATGTAGCCCTTGAAGACTGACAACGCGCAGCACATTGACGAACTCGGCCCCTCCCTTACAAATGCATCAGAAAGTGGGGAAAACAATTCTCTAAAATCCTGCGGAGGTGGGAGCTCGGGGCTCCCGGGCTGCGCGGGCTAACGAGCATCTCCCGGGCTCTCAGGTGTGCGGCGGTGATTGCGCAGGCAGCCCGCACCTGCTCTCAACTAGCCCTCGCCTCCCTCGGCCTGCATAAAGCCTCCTCCGGACGCTGCGAGTGTTGACCGCTCCAACACAAACTGAGAGGCCCTTTTAATCTGGTTAAAGAGAAGCTCAACAGAAAGTGAAACATTTCCCGTCCCTTGAGGAGAGAACTCCAGGCCAGGTAGAGAAAGAAAGTGGGTCGCAGGCACCTGTAGCCGCTCCTTCTAGACGACTGCGCAGGAGAACCCTGTGACTGTCATCCCTTGGAGGAATCGGGGAGGCAAAAGTCGGTTAAGCATCCCCAGAAAAGGGAGAAAAAAGTTACTGTCCAAGAAAGTATACTCCGAATCAACAGGGACGTGGGCTGACATCAGCTCGCGTTTTCTCCCGCTACCCACCCCACACCTCCTCCCTCACGATGAATCCAGAGAGCACCCCCCAGAACCCCGCAAAGCCCTCCCCAGCCGAAGTCGAGACCCGAGCAAGGTGTCCCGGCGCTGCCGGAGCGCGGCTGCGGCGCTGGGGGCGGCTCTCCTCCAGCCTCGCGGAGGGCCGTGCCGGGACGCCCGCGGGCGCTCGGTGGTCGGAAGGGAGAGGGAGGAGGGTACTCGCCTGGAAGCCGGTGGCAGCCGAAGCTGGCGCGGTCGGGGTAAGAGTGAAGGCGGATCTGGCCGGCGCTTGGGCGCCTTCGACACTACGCCGGCGGCTGGGCCGATGTCCCCTGCGCTCCCCGCGCTTCGCCGGCGGCGCCTGGCGGAGCCGGAGTACTGGAGGCGGCCCGGGGAATGGGCGGGTGCGAGTGGCCTCGGCCGCCGCTCCCGTGTATTATTGTGACTCAAGCTATTTCCTGTTTGGAGGTTTGGGAGAAAGGAAAAAAAAAAAAAAATCCAGGGTGGGGGCAGGGGGGTTGGGCGACCGGAGAGAGCGGCGGCCCGGAGGGGACTCGGGTGGCCAGAGGCTGTCGCCTGTCTCCTTCGAGCCCCCAAGGGTGCCAAGCGTGCGAGCCGGGGCAGAGAAACGCAGTTTCTTGCAGCTTTACTTTGGGGTATCTGGAAGGACCGAGCCGGGGGCGAGGTTCACACACGCCACCCAGCGGTGGGGTAGGGGCTACGGCCGCAGGGACTGCCTGCCTGGTCACTCCAGCCCGCGCGCTCCCTGGTCTGGCTTTTTTCTTCTCTGCAAAACTACCGCTGAGCTTTCTTCCCGCCCAAGGGCGAGTGGAATTCGCTGTGCTGCTTTCTTTATTCTTGACCTGATTCGGCTTTTTGATCCTCTCCCTGGGTGTGGGCAAGGAACTGGTCAGCGTTTCTACTTTTTCAAAAACCACCGGACGATGGTTGGGGGCCATTGTGGGTGTTCAATTGGCGACTTTTGCTGGAGGCGGCGGGTTGGGGGTGGATCTTTGTTTTTGTTGGGAGGGGGATGGGAAAACAGGTTAATTATTTTGATGGAAAGTTAACTTTTATGATCAGCTTCCGTTCCCCTCCTCCACCAACCTCACTCTTAGCCGGGATCACTGGGTCTGAGGCCCCAATCCGGAAATACCGGTTCCTCCCGCTGGGACAATAGGTGAGGGCGTGAGCGTTAACCGAGATCTAGCTTGGTCTCCGCTGGAATCCCTGCTCAGATGGGAAGGCAGAATCCTCCTAGTGCCCAAGCCTGCAACTGGCGAGCAGGTGCGTCTTCATTTAGTCTTGTTAAAGGTCCTGGGATGGTTTGGGTGACTTGTTTAATGGGTGAAGAGTTTCAATTTGGAACTCTGAAAAATGCTGGTTGCACAACTTAATGGTTTAAACGGTCAATTTTTTATGTGTATTTTACCACACACACAAAAAATATTCATGGGAAGATCATACCTTCATTCAGTTAAGACAGATTTGCTTACGATTGGCAAGCTCCCCTTCCCTCCTCCCTTACACAAACCTTTGCCAGAAGTAATGGAATAAGTAAAACTCAAGTTCATTTCGTTTAGACTGTGTATGTGTGTGCGCGCGCGTGCTCAGTCCTGTCTGACTTTAAGACCTCGTTTTCTCTAGCTGGCCAGGCTCCTCTGTCCATGAGGATTCTCCAGACAAGAATAAAGGAGTGGGTTGCCATGCCCTCCTCCAGAGGATCTTCCCAATCCCGGGATGGAACCCAGGTCTCCCGCTTTGCTGGCGGATTCTTTACCCTTTAGACTTTGGGGAGTACCTATCAACAAGTTATTTCAAGTGACTAGATTGCATCTACAGGACAGGACAGTTTTTAAAAGATGAACAGTAGTTTGTCAGGAACACTGTGCTGGCAAGATGAATAAAGGTGAATATGGTGTCTTGCTGTTAATCTAAGAAAGCAGGAACACATACATTTGTGTATTTTCTAAGTGGAAAGATAAATTATTAAATTTGGGAGAGATGGAGCAAGTTGGAAAGTACAAGGATAGAAGCTAAACTTCTCTGACTATATCTTGTTTTGTAGATTTGACTGGGATGCCGTAAATTTTTATGATTATGAAAAATTAAACGTTTAAAAAGCAAAATGCAACAAATGAATACAGTTATCAAGTTGGTGGCTTAACCATATAAAGGGAAATTATGTCAGGTAACTTTAAAACACAATTGTTTGGTTCTAGATGCCTTAGGAATATACCTTAAGGATGAAGAGAATGCTAAAAAACAAAACATAAACTGCTTTTTAGTAATCATAATGTTAGCAATAATTTATGTTAATGTTCTTACAAATCTTATTTTAATATAAAAGATAAATATAAAATCAAAGCTAAGCAATATTAAATTTGAACTGAAATTGTCATTTAGAATTTATACTTTTCTTAAGTTTTTCTCAAGGTCTGTTGTTCAAAATGTTCACTGAACAGTGAGTGACCAATCTGGCAGGATTAAGCACTCTTAGATTCCACATTGTGGTCTCTAAATACCATTTTTCTTTGAAAGAAACTAGACCTATTTGGAGAAGTGAGTTATTTGTATTAAAGGCAAGAAGTACCCAAAATAAGACTGGGAGTATCTTGTCAATTCAGAAAGCAAGGAAGCTATCAAAAACTAATAGATTCACATGAAATCAAATAAGAAGCCAACTTATAGAAGTACCCACTGGCCAAAGTGGGATAAATTTGAACATTAATAACAAAAATGATTGCAATGAATTGAGATATATCATATATATATGTGATATACATATCATGATACAGGATACATATCATATGATATATGATATATATATCATATGATACAGGATACATATCATATGATATATGATATATATATCATATGATACAGGATACATATCATATGATATATGATATATATATCATATATATATATGTATATGAGTCATTCGAATACTTAAAAAAAAACCCAAAAGCCCTAATTGGTTACCTTGCAGATTCAGTGGAACTAATTCATTATTTTGAGAGCTGGTAAATTGTAAGACAGAATTACATATTTTATCTGCCTCTTTTGGACTGTATCTAACACTTCATGTGTACCATTTTAGATCTTATATCCCTCACTTGTCTCTTATTCTAGCCACTGCTGTAGCAACAAATTCTAGGTGGGCTGTTTTCAGCTTCATGCAGGAACAACCCAAATGACCTCATCTCCTACTTCCCACTCCAGTGCTTCCCTGTTAATACCAGTGTGAGAATCCATGGAAACTATCTTATTGCCTATGCATACAGCGCCCTGAGGGGTGGGTGAGTTAGCATTTCATGATCTAACTGTGGACCAGTCGGGGGTAAAAGCTGATAACTAAATATTCCCTCCTTTTCTCCCAGGATAAACTATTCTGAGGCTCAGTCCATATCACTTCTCAGAAATCAAATCACAATGAATCACTTAATCAGATGTTTGAAGCCACAAGACTACTGGATGAGGCTCCCTTGAACTGGCTCTCTCAGGTTCCCCCACCACTAGCTTTCCCTAAAACCTTGCTTCCAGTGGGGCTCCCCAGGTGGTTCATATGGTAAAGAATCTGCCTGCAATGCAGGAGACCTAGGTTCTTGAGACCTGGGTTCGATCCCCGGATTGGAAAGTTTGCCTGGAGAATTCTCACCTGGAAAATTCCATGGGCTGAGGAGCTTAGTGGGTTACAGTTCCTGGGGTCACAAAAAGTCAAACACACTGAACGACTAATACACAAACAGCCCATGTCTCAAGAACTCTGCTTCCTGGGAAACCCAAGCTATGAGCTGTACAAACTGTATCTCAGTTCAGTTCAGTTGCTCAGTCGTGTCCGACTCTTTGCGACCCCATGAATCGCAGCACGCCAGGCCTCCCTGTCCATCACCAACTCCCAGAGTTCACTCAGACTCAACATCCATTGAGTCAGTGATGCCATCCAGCCATCTCATCCTCTGTCTTCCCCTTCTCTTGCCCCCAATCCCTCCCACCATCAGAGTCTTTTCCAATGAGTCAACTACATGAGGTAGCCAAAGTACTGGAGTTTCAGCTTTAGCATAATTCCTTCCAGAGAAATCCCAGGGCTGATCTCCTTCAGAATGGACTGGTTGGATCTCCTTGCAGTCCAAGGGACTCTCAAGAGTCTTCTCCAGCACCACAGTTCAAAAGCATCAATTCTTCAGTGCTCAGCTTTCTTCACAGTCCAACTCTTACATCCATACATGACCACTGGAAAAACCATAGCCTTGACTAGATGAACCTTTGTTGGCAAAGTAATGTCTCTGCTTTTGAATATGCTATCCAGGTTGGTCATCACTTTTCTTCCAAGGAGTAAGGGTCTTTTAATTTCATGGCTGCAGCCACCATCTGCAGTGATTTTGGAGCCCAAAAAAAGTCTGACACTGTTTCCACTGTTTCCCCATCTATTTCCCATGAAGTGATGGGACCAGATGCCATGATCTTCGTTTTCTGAATGTTGAGTTTTAAGCCAACTTTTTCACTCTCCACTTTCACCTTCATCAAGAGGCTTTTTAGTTCCTCTTCACTTTCTGCCATAAGGGTGGTGTCAGCTGCATATCTGAGGTTATTGATATTTCTCCCAGCAATCTTGATTCCAGCTTGTGCTTCTTCCAGCCCAGCATTTCTCATGATGTACTCTGCATGTAAGTTAAATAAGCAGGGTGACAATATCTCAGGATAACCAAATAATTGATGAGGAAATTATTCTAGCAAATGAAATGACAAAATTTCAATATCAGCATTTCCCAAAACTCTAATAAAAATGTATCAAGGCAATGGTCATCAACAGCTACTAATATCACAGAAAAGATCACTAGACATTGTATGCAATTGCTAGAAATACACAACACTGCAAATGACACATTTTTGCCAAAAAAGAACAAACCTGAATCTGATCAAGCTTCTAAACTGAACTACCGGTTTAGGGGAAATATTGAAATAGAGGAATGTGTTAACACTACTAGGAGCATGTGAACAAAGTCCCGTATGTGAGAAACTCTAAACGACAAATGACCCAGTTTCCTCAAAAAGTAGCAGGCACTAAAAATGATGGGGGAAGAAACATAGATTAAAAGACTTAAGTGGTATCAGTGAAATACAACATGTATTTCTTGTTTGGTTTCTGATTCAAAATGAGATATTTGGGGAAACTTGATAGCCCCTAAGGTAGAAAAATTTTAGGAAATGTTTTTAAATATTTTAATCACATGCTCTAATTTAATATATGGGGTTGGTGTTGCTACTACCTGTGGTTTGGGTGGTGTATTTATTATATATATATATTTAATTTCAGAGGACATTTCAGGTAGGAAGAAAGGGACTCTGACTGGCACAGTTGGTTGTTGACGTTTTCTTGTTTTTCCCATCCGTTCTTTTCATTTTGGGCACGGGCTCTATGTGTGCCTTTGTGCTTTCCTGTAAACAGCAAACAGCATTTTCAGTAACAGAATTATTTCCATTCGGAACACTAAAGGTTGAAAAATCTGCTCTTAGAAATAGAGAGACACTTCCATGGGCCATAGGGACAGTACTCTGAAAAATGGGACAAGAACTCTGGGTTCTGACTCAGCTCAGCAGAGGTTCTCTTCCTGCCACTGCCACTAAGTCAGTCCCATAGAAAGCATCTTGCCTTCCCGGGAAACAAAGCCCTATTCTGTGCATCTTGTGACAGGGAGCGTTTGTATTCTGAGGTTCTGAAATCAATACTGTGCTTCACCTGCAAGCTGGATAAACAGAATAGGGGAAGAGTCAAATCTCAGTCTAAAATGGGGCACTTGCCTTGGTGAAACAGGTGTACCTGTTTCAGGTGTACAGGCAATAGGTGTACCATTCAGCCCCCGAAAGAGCCTTATTTCTAGTTTTGACTTTGCTACTTGCTGCCTATGTGATTCTGAGTTTTGTAGTTTCATTGAGAAAAATTGTCATAGATCCCTGTATAAGTTTAAGGCATACAGCATGATAGTTTCATTTACACATATTGGGAAATGATTACTACAACAGGTTCAGCTAATAGGCATCATCTCATAACAAAAGGAAAAGGGGAGAAAATGTTCTCCTTGTGATGAGAACTCTTAGGATTTACCCTTTTAACAACTTTTCTGTATATTGTAAGGCAGTGGTAGCTGTGGTTAGCATGTTGTACATTACATCCCTAGTATTTATCCTGTAATGTTTATTTTATAATATCTTATAATAATATAATTGGAAGTTTACCTTTTGATCTTCTTCCTCCAATTTCTCCCTCTTCCCTCCTCCCCCACAACACAAGTTTATATTTAACTTCTCTGACTCTCAACTTCTGTCTTTTACTCTTTGACCTGGCAACTCCATTTTTAGATATCTAGGTATCTACCCATCCCCCACATATACTTGCACACATATTGAAAGAAATACATTTAAGAATGCTTATTCCTGTGTACTAGACTGGCAAAAAATTAAAATTAAATGCCACTAAAGGAATGGCTCGATGAACAGTACATTTGGATGATGTGCTAAATGTAGTTTGATGCCTTTCAAGGTAGTTTCTTGTATGAACTATTCAGAGATTTGCATGTCCAAAATGAGTATTCAATTAATTAAAGTTATAAATTTAAAACCCTAGTTCTTCTTTAGGCTTTGACTTTACGCATTTTATTATTCTGTTTTGTAAGTCTGGTTTTTGTTTTCACTTAAACATTTTTATGTTATATTTGATACATACAAAATCATTTAAGTAACATCTGTATAAATTTGGGAGCATATAATAAAATGAATACATGAATCCACCACATCATTAATCAGTAGAACATTACAAATGCTTTTGATGATGCCACAGGCTTCCAAATCCTAACCCCATCCCCCAACCATTTCAAGGTAATCACTATCCTATATTATGCACTCGTTTAAAAAGTTGCTGTTTTTTTTTTTTTTTTTACCAGACATGTGGATCTTCCTAAACAATATATTGTTTGGATTTGCTAGTTTTTGAGCTTTATAAGAATAGAGTCATACTCTATGTAGTCTTCTGCAACCAGCTCTTTTTCACTACAAATTATATTTCTACGATTTATTCAGGTTGCTGAGTATAGCTATATTTCATCCAGTTTTATTCCTGTGTAATATTCCATTTCTTTATTTAATTTTAAGTTTTCCTTTGTATAAAAAGATACCCATGGTGGGGAGTGGGAGGAATTGGGAGATTGAGATTGACATATCTATGCTATTGATACTATGTATGAGATCGATAAATAATGATAACCTATTGTATAGCACAGAGAATTTTACTTGATGCTCTGTTGTGATATAAATGAGAAGGAAATGCAAAAAAGGAGGAGATGTATGTATATCTGTTTCATTTTGCTGTACAGTAAAAACTAACACAACATTATAAAGCACCTATACGCCAATAAAAATTTTAAAAAAAGATGCCTACCCTCTAGGCAGATGATTACTTTCTTAGTGAACTTTAAGGGAAAGATTTCAAGACCATCACAAGATCAGAATTTGTAGACAGGAAGAGTGATTCTTCTTTTTACATATCAAGAAAATGCATATATCATCCCATGTCTTTGGGGGTTTTGCCTAGTATATCAGAAGACACATAGCTCCCAGAAAAATGTGTCTGGATGGAACTCACTGAACGTTGTTTATACTTATGCTGCTGCTGCTAAGTCGCTTCAGTCGTGTCCGACTGTGTGACCCCAGAGACAGCAGCCCACCAGGCTCCCCCGTCCCTGGGATTCTCCAGGCAAGAACACTGGAGTGGGTTGCCATTTCCTTCTCCAGTGCGTGAAAGTGAAGTCGCTCAGTCGTGTCCGACTCTTAGCGACCTCAGGGACTGCAGCCTACCAGGCTCTTCCGTCCATGGGATTTTCCAGGCAAGAGTACTGGAGTGGGTTGCCATTGCCATCTCCGAGATACTTACGCTAATCACTCCCTAATTCCAAGAAGGGGTAGCCTTCTAGCCCACATTCCTAGATTACTAATTCTTCCTTCTACTCATGGAAATCTACACCTCACATGTACTTTTGAGAAAATTTTATATTTCTTTGGCTCTTATAATTTGTAAATGTCTTTTCTTCATAATTCTTAAGACCTTGGGACTTCATGAATCCTGCTTCTTTTCATATACCTCTCAACTTAGAGCCACATAACTCCAGCAGATATTAAAACAACAGCCAGTGAAAGTGGTAAGAGTTGTTGAATCTAGTGGAATGTTATGTGTGTGTTTCCTGTGGTTTCCACTATTTTGTATGTTTGAAATGTTTCCTGTGTAAAAATTAAGGGAGGGGGATTGAATTGAATTCTGATGTCTTTCTTGACTGTCTGATTTGAGGGTCACAGCTTTTTTTAGCTATTTCTGCTGACTGCCTCTGAGGATGTTTTCCATCAGTTAAGTTAAAAGCAGTAAGCTAATCTGTATGAACCAACATAGAAAGTTCTTCAAGATATGTTGCTAAAAAAAGGCAAGTCGAAGAACAATACATATGGTATGAAACTGTTTATGCAATACATACATGCATATCTATCTGCAAATGAGTAGAAAAAGCGCTGGAAGAATACTCGCATCTTGGCCACAGTGGTTAACTGGAAAAGTGAGTGGGAGATGCTGTGATTTAGGGGGAGAGGAGAATGGTGGTGAAGCTAGATCTGTGCTTTTGGGGTACTGTTTTGAATTTAATTAAAAGCAAAAGTAAAGTGAATGCATGGGGTGGGCTAGAAGGTCTGCCAGGTGTCTCCCAGCTGACACTTGCAGTGGTCCTAGGGGCATGGAGCACAGCTGTCTTAAAGAGGACTTGGGAGGTCATGGTAATGGGGTGCCCTCTGAACATTGAATGGGACCAGTTGCAGCTCCTAGAACAGGCCACGATTGCATGGCTCAAGGGACTGCTAAGTGCTCTTTCGACACTCTTGACTGTCCTCATCCCAGCTACATCTGAAAGCAGGATTGCTCCAGAGCCAAGTACCTCCTCCATGGGGTCACAGTAGGCCAGCAGCCCCGCCTTCTTCCTGGGCAAAGGCAGATATGGGGCAGGTAAACACCCCCCGTGTAGCTACCAGTCACAGTATTGAGAAGAAAGGCAAGAGCCATGCTCAGCAACCACTGGGCTGAAGAGTGCTTTGATCTCCTTTAACACCCTTCATAGTCCACTCTACTTTAAAATGATACCTTAAGTCATTTAATTTATAATTCTGTTTAGAGCCAGGGGTTACCTCTAGATACACTGTTCCTATGGCCAGAGCTTAGGAAGTTTTTCTAAGAAAATATCAGTTCAAGTACCTGACACAGTGCCTACTTTAGAACATTTAACAATGTTAATTATTTGGACCTTGACAAATAGCTCATAAAGGTACAGTACTATGTCTTGATTACTTGTTTGTTCCAGAGATCACTGTAGTTTTAGTTAAGCCTCTGGTCTATATTGATTTTAAATATGCATGAAGAACATACTTTCCTTGGGAATGAAATTTCCAGGGAGATAGAAATATATACAGATATGGATAAATTCACTGAACAACTTAGTAGGAGAACAAGGATGTATTATAGTGTCTCGTGTAAAAATCATCTTTCTCATTATGATGCTCGAAAAAGCTACACAATAAATAATAGTTTTGTGATAATTACAACTGATATTTACATGTATAGCTCAATCATAGAAGCTAGAGGCTGAGATACAGTTGAATTGCACCTGTGCTTATTATTGCATCAGATAATAAAAAAGACATGACCAAAATTATTTTAATGAGTATGTATTTGGCATAGAATGCCTGTGACACTAAACCAACGTGATATAAGCATGTTAACTGATTGAGGGATTCTTCTGCTTAAGTCAGTAGCCACCACAAAACCCAGGGCAGGTGAGGGTGTGGTGACACCGTTGCCTCGCTACTGCCTTTGTAAACTGCTCTAACTCTTTTAAAAAGTATTTTCAGAAAATGCATATAAAGACTTGTTTAAAAAAGTCATTGACCCTGTGATTTTACCCTGGGCACAGATTCTGCTATCTTAAGCCAGTAGTACAAATATAGAGAAAACTACATGCATAACACTTGTCATCAACATATTTTTCATAAGAGCAAGAAAATGAAAAAAACATAAATAGCCAATAATTATGAGAAAGGTAAATTGAGGCATATGCACTAAAAGGAACACTATGTGGGCATATGTATATTAAATAGAAATAGTTTTTCAGCTAACAAATATTTATTGAGTCAGCTTTACTATTACCACACTAAGCACAAGTGATATAATGATGAACAAAAACATGGAGAAAGTTTTGTCCTCATGGAGCTTGTGGGTAACACAATATAATTTTCACTGTAAATGACTATAAAATTCCCATGCTATGATTACCCCAATGCAAAAATGAAAAACCAAAAAGCAAACTTTGTGGGATTTTGATAGCACATATGATTTCCCCTCTCTGCATCATTTTAGAGAATATATATATTTTTTGTTTCAAATAATATGAGATATAAAGAAAGATCAAGAAATATTGTTAGCTGAAAAAAACAGAATAATAAATAATACAGACAGAATAGCTGCAGCTCTGTGTGCAGATGGACAGGGATTGAAAACAATTGTTCAAAAAGGAAAAGTATCAGGAAGAGCAATAGGATCTGAGCTAACTCATTTTTCTTTTTAACAAGTGCAGGTTAATGCTGCTGCTTCAAGTCTTGTAACAATGTGTGCTTTAAAAAGAGACTTGGAGGAGCATTTCCCCTGTCAGTCCAAGAGCTCTAGAGAAAGGCGCGTGGTACAGGAAAAAGAGCATTGGCCATTTGACTCCCACAGACCTGGGCGTACCTCCCAGGTCACTTTCCAATGGAGTGACCAAGGTAAGCTCACTTCATCTCCTTGAACCTATTTTCTCTTTTAAAAACAAGTCTGGCGACCTCCCTGGTGATCCGTGGCTAAGACTCCATGCACCCAATGCAGAGGGCTCAGATTCAATCCCTGGTCAGGGAAGTAGATCCCCCATGCTACAACAAGAGTTTGCATGCTGCAGCTAAAGATCCCATGTGCTGCAACTAAGACCCGGCACAGTCAAATACATTTTTTTAAGCTAAAATAAGGCTAATATTCGGCGGCTATGTAGTGGAATTCCAGTTGAGCTATTTCAAATCCCAAAAGATGATGCTGTGGAAGTGCTGCACTCTATATGCCAACACATTTGGAAAACTCAGCAGTGGCCACAGGACTGGAAAAGGTCAGTTTTCATTCCAATCCCAAAGAAAGACAATGCCAAAGAATGCTCAAACTACCACACAATTGCGCTCATCTCACATGCTAGTAGAGTAATGCTCAAAATTCTCCAAGCCAGGCTTCAACAATACGTGTTGAACCTGGATCTGTGAACTTCCAGATGTTCAAGCTGGTTTTAGAAAAGGCAGAGGAACCAGAGATCAAATTGCCAACATCCGCTGGATCACGGAAAAAGCAAGAGAGTTCCAGAAAAACATCTATTTCTGCTTTATTGACTATGTCAAAGCCTTTGACTGTGTGGATCACAATAAACTGTGGAAAATTCTGAAAGAGATGGGAATAACAGACCACCTGACCTGCCTCCTGAGAAATCTATATGGAGGTTAGGAAGCAACAGTTAGAACTGGACATGGAACAACATACTGGTTCCAAATCAGGAAAGGAGTACGTCAAGGCTGTATATTGTCACCCTGCTTATTTAACTTACATGCAGAGTACATCATGAGAAATACTGGGCTGGAAGAAGCACAAGCTGGAATCAAGATTGCTGGGAGAAATATCAATAACCTCAGATATGCAGATGACACCACCCTTATGGCAGAAAGTGAAGAGGAACTAAAAAGCCTCTTGATGAAAGTGAAAGAGGAGAGTGAAAAAGTTGGCTTAAAGCTCAACATTCAGAAAACGAAGATCATGGCATCCAGTCACATCACTTCATGGTAAATAGGAAAACCATAGAAACAGTGTCAGACTTTATTTTTTTGGGCTCCAAAATCACTGTAGATGATGACAGCAGCCATGAAATTAAAAGACACTTACTCCTTGGAAGGAAAGTTATGACCAACCTAGATAGCATATTAAAAAGCAGAGACATTATTTTGCCAACAAAGGTCTGTCTAGTCAAGGCTATGGTTTTTCCAGTAGTCATGTATGGGTGAGAGAGTTGGAATATAGAGAGCTGAGCACCAAAGAATTGATGCTTTTGAACTGTGACGTTGGAGAAGACTCTTGAGAGTCCCTTGGACTGCAAGGAGATCCAACCAGTCCATCCTAAAGGAAATCAGTCCTGGATGTTCATTGGAAGGATTGATATTGAAGCTGAAGCTCCAATACTTTGGCCACTTGATGTGAAGAACTGACTTATTGGAAAAGACCCTGATGCTGGGAAAGATTGAAGGCAGGAGGAGAAGGGGACGACAGAGGATGAGATAGTTGGATGGCATCACTGACCCGATGGACATGAATTTGAGCAAACTTGGGGAGTTGGTGATAGACAGGGAGGCCTGGTGTGCTGCAGTCCATGGGGTCGCAAAGAGTTGGACATGGCTGAGCAACTGAACTGAACTGAAGGCTAATATTACCTGCTTCATATTGTTGTCAGTGTTAGAATTTATATATCTACATGAAAGTGAAAGTCACTCGGTCATGTCTGACTCTTTGCAACCCCATGGACCATACAGTCCATGGAATTTTCCAGGCCAGAATACTGGAGTGGGAAGCCATTCCCTTCTCCAGAAATCTTCTCAGCCCAGGGGTTTAACCTGGGTCTCCTGCATTGCAGGTGGATTCTTTACCAGATGAGCTACCAGGGAAGCCCATATATCTACATAGACAGAGGGAAAACCAGAATATTTTATCAGGATTACAATTGGCTATAGATGATAGAATCTCAACTACAATAGCCAAACAAGATAGACCTTTATTTTATTTCACATCACAAAATATCTGGAGGCAGATTGTTCAGTATTTTTTTTGCTTTGTATAGCATTCTAAGATTAAAGGAGGGGACAAGAGAAACCACCACCACCGATACAGGGGACAAGGTTTTCCATTCTTTCTGCTCTGCCATCTCCCTGTGGTTTTGATCCTCATGGGTCCCAGATGGCTCCCCCACTGTCAGGCATCTTGTGTATAGTGTGAGCAAGAGCCCGCTCAAGCTGAGTCTGCCCATGAGCTTCCCTGTAACCATCTCTGCTTACATTAGCCAAACTTGGGTCCTAAGGCTATTCTTGGGCTGCCCAGGTGACTCACCGGTAAAGATCCCCCGGAGAAGGAAATGGCAGCCCACTCCAGTGTTCTTGCCTGGAAAATCCTGTGGACAAAAGTGCCTGGCAGGCTCCGGTCAAGGGGTCGCAAAGAGACAGACACGACTGAGTGACTAAATAGCAACAAGGCCATTCTTAGCTCCACACTCACATATACCCACATACACACACACTCACATATACCCACACACACACTCTAGCCTCTAAACTCTGCAGATACAGCTTATACCTGATACAGTGACACATAATACATGCTCAGTAAATAATGTGTTGAAAAATTGTCTCCTCATTAAGGTATGATTTGCTATATGAATAGTAAATTAAAAGTAAAATATTAATTTCTTGACCTGATACGAGTAAGACTCCTGTCAAGAAACTTCTGTATGTTCCTTGACTAGGAAATACCCACAGTAAGGAAAAAGTGAAAAGCTACTCACCTGGCTCCCAAGCCATCCCGTGACCCACATTGTCCAGGCTGCTTTGCTTCGGGCTACTTAATCTGAAACCCAGGAGACAGAAACCAGAGGTGGTCCAGTGTGTGGCCTGTTGGGAGAGCATGGTACATGAGCCCACCTAGGGATGGAGCAGCCACAGGTGCCACGTGAACCTTCCAGGAGAAGAAATATGTCCTGAGCACAGGTCTGGCAACTGTTAGGCAGCCATGTCTGTGAGAAAGTGTATTGAGAACTGAAGAGTGACTAAAATGAGTAGCTGACTTAATTATCCTTACCTGTGGTTCCTAAGGCAACAAGGCAACAACTCCCTTAGGATCTCAGGTAATAAGAGCCTTTCAAAACACACTTGGGATGTATCAATTGTCTGTGGCCTGCACCTGCCTAGCTGGATATGATCCATTGGTTTCTGCCTTCTGGTGAGCCGAAAAAAGCACCCTGCAAGTGTCTATCAGTTCTTGTGTATTTCAGGTCCTACTGATATATATTAATTAATCCCCAACAAAGGACCTCCTGTTACAGTCACATCCACTGTGTGTAGAAGGATGTGGTGTTGAGTAATTCTTTTTTGCCCAGACCCAGATTCTTGATTCATAGCACCCTAACTACTCATGAGATTGGTTCAAGCAATTGCTTGCTTTTTGGAATTGCACAGAGAAAGGTTACGGTATTAGTAAATCCACAATCCCTTAGCCACAATTCTGAAATTTCAGAGTTTTGTCTCTGAAACCACAAGCTTGGTACTCAAACTCATTTGGCAGCAAAATCTGACCTCACCTGATGAGATAAGTCTATTCATGATCCTTATTTATTCTACTTGGTACAAATAATCATACGTTTCACTGGGAATATATTGATGGGTTTAATTAATTTTGGACTCTGATGGAAGTACCATGTAATGCTATGTAATATATGCACCATATTTCTGAAAAAATTCTGAATTCCAAAACATATGGCCCAAGAGTTTCAGATAAAGCTTTGTGAACATGTAAAATTAAACCCCAGGGAGATGTGTAGTTAGTGATGGGTTATTCAACCCATCACATTGTACTTGAATCCTCTTTATAAATGGTAGAGTCTCTGCTTTCCCTGCCCAAACACACCATGTATCTAACCCTAACTATTGCAAGCTGTATCAGTTCTGCAGAAAATTTTGCAGACTCGTTATACACACCCCCCAAATTCTCAGACTGTGATTTTGCACTGGCTCTGCCTCTGTTTTCAAGGACTGCTCCTCCTTACAGGCAAAACAACTCCATTTCCTCCTATTACTTTTCATATCGTTAAAGAAACAAGCACCCACCTTGGGCAAACATATTTAAGTTTCTCTACAAGTTTCCAAGGGGCTTCTCAGGTGGCTCCGTGGTAAAGAATCAGCCTGCCAATGCAGGAGACACAGGTTCCTCCCTGTGTTGGGAAGATCCCCTGGAGAAGGAAATGGCAACCCACTCCAGTATTCTTGTCTTGGAACTCCCATGGACAGAGGAGCCTAGTAGACTACAGTTCATGGGGTCACAAAAGAATTGGACATGACTTAGCAACTAAAACAACCACAAGTTTCCAAGGAAAGCAAATTTGAAGAGCAACTCAAAGGAGGACAACATGTTTAGTTTCTTTTGTGTATCCCTAAATTTCCTTTATGTGGCTTTGACACAAGGCATGGTGTTGTGACTCCTGTATGATATTAGCACAACAAGTTAATCTTTCAAATATCCAGCTAAGTCAGAATGCAAATCCAAATCATGATTTGGATCTTTCATTGAACATGAGGAATCAGATGCAGAATGCAGAACACATGGTGGATTCATGGATGACAAATTATTAGGTTAGCTGAACAGATTAAGGTCTAAACATATTTGTGGTGACCAAGTAGAGGAGATATAGGCATGTCCCTGTTTTCCTCTGTACCTAGAAAACTGGAAAGTATCCAATAATGTATGACTAATTGTTCCTGTCACAGAGAAACTTGTACCAACAAGCTAAAGGACATTCTGAAGGAAACTCATGACTCCTCGATCACATCTGATGGAAGAATGACTATGACTCAATAAGGAAACTCAGTAAACTTCACAGCCTTGTAAATTTGCATTCACAACCACCACATGCTCTTTGATGCAGGACCCCAGGACAAATATGAAGATCCTGTCTATGATGAAAGAGCTTGTGCTTAGCAGTGAATTGTTTGTCATGGTTCTGGTTTGGAATCGCTGCTAAATGCATTACTTCCAAGGGAAAAGTGACTCCCATTTCCCTCCTCCTTCACGCTCTAGAACCAGGGTTTCAGCTACACCAAACCTTATTATATCAACTGTCACCTGGGCTACTGATGTCGTCTTAACTGTTTCCATGGTGTGAAACACACTACCCTAAGCTTGTTCTCATTTTGTTCAGGCATCTATTCAGTTGCTAGTGTATCTGGAGAAGTCTTCAACCACTCTATCAATGCTATGAACTTTAGCTTAAAAATGATTAACATGGTAAATTTTATGTTATGGACATTTACCACAATGAGGGGGGGAATAAAAGGAGGAAAAAAAATAGTGCCACCCAGCACACTCCATCCTTTTCACCTGCTGCTTTTTCCTTCTTAGCACATCAGTACCCAACTCTGTAGATTGATTTGTCTATTATCTGTACTCCCCCAAATGAAAGGAAGATCCAAGAGAGCTGGTGCTTCATTTGTTTTCTTCACGCCTTTATTTGCCACGCCCAGAACAGTATCTGGCACACTGTAGGTACGTCTAGAGATTTTCTGAATTAATGAATAAAAGTGAGCAAGGTAGGCCTGAAACTAGTATTCCCACCTCTAGTTTCTCTCCCTCTAATCCAATCCAGCCTAGCCACTGATCCTAGAGTTACCTGGGTGTTCTTTTTAAAACATAAATTTGATCTTAGGATTCTAGTACTCCCAAATTCTGTACATTTAGGAGAAAAACAAACATGATTTTAAAGAGAGAAGAAGAAATAGCAAGTGATAACCACAGACTGTTACCTAGATCGACTCTGAGAAATAAGATCCTAGTTTCTCTGCACGTCATAGTCTCACATAAGAGTTAACAAAGATATTAAATCATAAGCAAACCAATGGCATGAATAACAACAACAACAACAATTCCCCAAAGCACGTCTTGCTTTTTAGTAACTATTGTAGAAGATCCAAATTTAATAGATGGTATGACATCTTCAGTTCAGAACAGTTCAGGGCTTCCCTTGTGGCTCAGCTGGTAAAGAACAGTTCAATTGCTCAGTTGTTTCCAACTCTTTGTGACCCCATGGACTGTAGCACACCAGGCTTCCCTGTCTATCCCCAACTCCCCAAGCTTACTCAAACTCATGTCCATTGAGTCAGTGATGCCATCCTACCATCTCATCCTCTGTCTTCCCCTTCTCCTCCTGCATTCAATCCTTCCCACCATCTGGGTCTTTTTCAATGCATCAGTTCTTTGCGTCAGGTGGCCAAAGTATTGGAGTTTCAACTTCAGCATCAGTCTTTCCAATGAATATTTAGGACTGAGTTCCTTTAGGATGGACTGGTTGGATCTCCTTGCAGTCCAAGGGACTCTCAAGAGCCTTCTCCAGTACAACAGTTCAAAAGCACTGATTATTCAGCACTCAGCTTTCTTTATGGTACAACTTTCACAGCCATACATGACTACTGGAAAAACCATAGCTTTGACTAGACCAACCTTTGTTGGCAAAGTAATGTCTCTGCTTTTTAGTATGCTGTCTAGGTTGGTCATAGCTTTTCTTCCAAGGAGCAAGTGTCTTTTAATTTCATGGCTGCTGTCACCATCTGTAGTGATTTTGGAAACCAAGAAAATAAAGTCTGTCACTGTTTTCATTGTTTCCCCATCTGTTTGCCATGAAGTCATGGGACCAGATGCCATGATCTTAGTTTTCTGAATGTTTAGTTTTAAGCCAACTTTTTCACTCTGCTCTTTCACTTTAATCAAGAGGCTCTTTCATTCTTTTTCACTTTCTGCCATAAGTCATCTGCATATCTGAGGTTATTGATATTTCTCCCAGCAATCTTGATTCCTACTTGTGCTTCATCCAGCCTAGCATTTCTCATGATGTACTCTGCATGTAAGTTAAATAAGCAGGGTGACAATATACAGCCTTGTACTCCTTTCCTGATTTGGAACCAGTCTGTTGTTCCATGTCCAGTTCTAACTGTTGCTTCTTGACCTGCATACAGATTTCTCAGGAGGCAAGTCAGGTGGTCTGGTATTCCCAACTCTTGAAGAATTTTCCACAGTTTGTGGTGATCCACACAGTCAAAGGCTTTGGCATAGTCAATAAAGCAGAAATAGATGTTTTTCTGAAATTCTCTTGCTTTTTCAATGATCCAACGGATGTTGGCAATTTGATCTCTGGTTTCGCTGCCTTTTCTAAATCCAGCTTGAACATCTGGAAGTTTATGGTTTATGTACTGTTAAAGCCTGGCTTGGATAATTTTGAGCATTACTTTACTAGCGTGGGAGATGAGTGCAATTGTGCGGTAGTTTGAGCATTCTTTGGCGTTGCTTTTCTTTGGGACTGGAATGAAAACTGACCCTTTCCAGTCCTGTGGCCACTGCTGTGTTTTCCAAATTTGTTGGCATATTGAGTGTAGCACTTTCACAGCATCATCTTTTAGGATTTGAAATAGCTCAACTGGAATTCCATCACCTCCACTAGCTTTGTTTGTAGTGATGCTTCCTAAGGCCCACTTGACTTCGCAATCCAGGAATGTCTGGCTCTAGGTAAGTGATTACACCATCCTGGTTACCTGGGTCATAAAGATCTTTTTTGTATAGTTCCTCTGTGTATTCTTGCCACCTCTTCTTAATATCTTCTGCTTCTGTTAGGTCCATGCCATTTCTGTCCTTTATTGTGCCCATGTTTGCATGAAATGTTCCCTTGGTATCTCTAATTTTCTTGAAGAGATCTCTAGTCTTTCCCATTCTATTGATTTCCTCTATTTCTTTGCACTGATCACTGAGAAAGGCTTTCTTATCTCTCCTTGCTATTTGGAACTTTGCTTTCAAATGGATGTATCTTTCCTTTCCTCCTTTGCCTTTTGCTTCTCTTCTTTTCTCAGCCATTTGTAAGCCCTCCTCAGACAACTCTCTGCCTTTTTGCATTTCTTTTTCTTGGGGATGGTCTTGAGCAGTGCCTCCTGTACAGTGTCACGAACCTCCATCCATAGTTCTTCAGGCACTCTATCAGATGTTTTCCCTTGAATCTATTTGTCACTTCCATTGTATAATCATAAAGGATTTGATTTAGGTCATACCTGAATGGTCTAGTGATTCTCCCTGCTTTCTTCCATTTAAGTCTAAATTTGGCAATAAGAAGATCATGATCTGAGCTACAGTCAGCTGCCAGTCTTGTTTTTGGTGACTGTATAGAGCTTCTCCGTCTTTGCCTGCAAAGAATATAATTAATTTGATTTCGGTATTGATCATCTGGGGAAGTCCATGTGTAGAGTCTTCTCTTGTGTTGTTGGAGGAGAGTGTTTGCTATCAGTGTGTTTTCTTGGCAAAACTGTGTTAGACTTTGCCCTGCTTCGTTTTGTACTTCAAAGCCAAATGTGCCTGTTACTCCAGGTATCTCTTGACTTCCTACTTTTGCATTCCAGTCCTCTATAATGTAAAGGGCATCTTCTTACCTTCCGCTTAACTGCCTAAATGATTTTCCATAAAAACCCATCCCTAGAATAGAGGGATCTCCAGGGATATCTGTAGAGAATATGGGCTAGGCGTGGTGGAAGTAACTTGGCAGCGCCTAGAGATCAGGGTCCACGCCATGTCTCATTGTCGCTGCATGCTCAGCAGATACTTCTTTATCAAACTTATGCTTTTCCATCTTCACATGCATTACCTTCCTCCTCTTTGAAGTCCCAAAACACCACCCACAACAACCTCGTTTGTTTCAGCTGAAGATGATATTTAAGGAGAGGGGTTTGGCCATTTTGGTGGTTACTCAGTTTTCCTGGGTTTCTCCCAGGTATACATGTTATTAAACTTTTGTTTGATTTTTCTCTTGTCCATCTGCCTCAAGTCAATTTAATTCTTAGACCAGCCAGAAAAACTTACAAGGGTATAGGAAATAGTCTTCCTCCCCTAGACTGTGCTCCCTGCACTCCAGCAAGAGTAGGCTTTTCTGCTCACTTTATGCACATCCGCGTTCTTCCCTGCCTGCCTCTGCTCAAAGCTCTCCCCTATCCAGAAGGCCCCCACCTCCCCTTCCAGTTGACCCCTGAGCACCCCTTTCCCTTCTCCACCTGCCACAGTTGTGTTTATCCTTTAAGGCCTTCTCCATCATCCTTCCCTTAAATCAAAAGTAATTACCAGTTTCCCTGAGACATTTTATTTATTATTATTATTTTTTTCTTTACATGTCATTTATTCTTTATTTTCTTTGTTTTAAATCCCAAGTACAAGTTCCCTGGGGTGCTTCAGTTCATTTCAGTTCAGTTGCTGAGTCATGTCCGACTGTGACCCCATGAGCTGCAGTATGCAAGGCCTCTATGTCCAACTCCCAGAGCCCACCCAAACTCATGTTTCAGCTTCAACATCAGACCTTCCAGTGAACACCCAGGACTGATCTCCTTTAAGATGGACTGGTTGGATCTCCTTGCAGTCCAAGGGACTCTCAAGAGTCCTCTCCAACACCACAGTTCAAAAGCGTCAGTTCTTCTGTGCTCATGTCCAATTCTAACTGTTGCTTCCTGACCTGCATACAGGTTTCTCAAGAGGCAGGTCAGGTGGTCTGGTATTCCCATCTCTTTCAGAATTTTCCACAGTTTATTGTGATCCACACAGTCAAAGGCTTTGTCATAGTCAATAAAGCAGAAATAGATGTGCTTCATTCATTATCTAATCATAGAAACTCTGTCGTTGTTGTTCATTCACTCAGTTGTGTCCAACTCTGCAACCCCATGGACTGCAGCATGCTAGGCTTCCCTTTCCTTCACTGTCTCCCTGATTATGGGAAGTGGGGATCTTCCCCTACTTCCTTCATTGTAAATTGTTATTTAAAAATATTTAATTCAAAAATATTATCCCCTAAGTGTTAATACAGTTGTTCAGTCACTTAGTCTTGTTTAACTCTTTGTGAAGCGCTGTCCGTCACTGTCTCCTGGAGTTGGCTCAAACTCATGTCCATTAAGTAGATGCTACCATTCAACCATCTCATCCTCTGCCGTCCCCTTCTCCTCCTGCCCTCAATCTTCCCCAGCATTGGGGTCTTTTCAAATGAGTCAGCTCTTCACATCAGGTGGCCTAAGTATTGGAGTTTCAGTATCAGTCCTTCCAATAAATATTCAGGGTTGGCTTCTCTTAGTATTAACTGGTTTGATCTTGCTGTCCAAGGGACTCTCTCAAGAGTCTTCTCCAGCACCACAGTTCAAATGCATCAGTTCTGTGGCATTCAGCCTTCATTATGGTCCAGCTCTTACATCCATACATGACTACTGGAAAAATCATATCTTTGACTAGATGAACATTTGTCAGCAAAGTGATATCGCTGCTTTTTAATATGCTGTCTGGGTTGGTCATAACTTTCCTTCCAAGGAGTAAGCGTCTTTTAATTTCATGGCTGCAATCACCATCTGCAGTGGTTTTGGAGCCCAAGAAAATAAAATCTGTCACCATTTCCACTTTTTTCCTACTTGCCATGAAGTGAGGGGACCAGATTCCATGATCTTTGTTTTTTGAATGTTGAGCTTTAAGCCAGCTTTTTCACTTTCCTTTTTCACCTTCATCAAGAAGCTCTTTCGTTTCTCTTCAATTTCTGCCATTAAAGTGGTTATTGTTGTTCAGTTGCCCAGTCGTGTTTGACTCTTTGTGACCCCATGGACTGTAGCACACCAGGCCTTCCTGTCCTTTACCATCTCCCGGAGTTTGCCGAAGTTCATGTCCGTTGCATTTGGTGATGCCATCAAGCCATCTTATCCTCTGACACCCTATTCTCCTGCCTTCAATCTTCCCCAGCATCCGGGTCTTTTCCAGTGAGTCAGCTGTTCACATCTGGTGACCAAAATATTACATCTTCACCTTTATCATCAGTCTTTCCAATAAATATTCAGGGTTGATTTCCTTTAAGACTGACTGGTTTGATCTCCTTGTTCTCCAAGGAGAGCACCACAGTTCAAAGGCATCAATTTTTCTGTGCTGAGCCTTCTTTGCGGTCGAGCTATCACAACCATACATGACTACTAGGAAGACCGTAGCCTTGACTATATGGACCTTTGTTGGCAACTTGATATCTTTGCTTTTAACACACTGTCTATGTTTGTCATAGCTTTGCTGCCAAGAAGCAGTCTTCTAATTTCATGGCTGCAGTCACCATCTGCAGTGATTTTAGAGCCCAAGAAGAGGAACTCTGTCACTGCTTTTAACTTTTCCCTTTCTATTTACCATGAAATGATGGGGCTGGATGTCATGGTCTTTATTTTTTTAATATTTAGTTTTAAGCCAGCTTTTTCACTCTCCTTCTTCATCCTTATCAAGAGGTTCTTTAGTTCCTCTTCATCTTCTGCCTTTAGAGTGGTATCATCCACATATCTGAGGCTGTTGATGTTTCTCCTATCAATCATCAATCTTGGTTCCAGCTTGTAGTTCATCCACCCCAGCTTTTCTCATGATGTACTCTTTATAGAAGTTAAAGACTTTATAGAAGTCTTTTGGACTCTGTGGGAGAGGGAGAGGGTGGGATGATTTGGGAGAATGGCATTGAAATACGTATAATATCACATATGGAACGAGTTGCCAGTCCAGGTTTGATGCACAATACTGGATGCTTGGGGCTGGTGCACTGGGACGGCCCAGAGGGATGGTATGGGGAGGGAGGAGGGAGGAGGGTTCAGGATGGGGAACACATGCATACCTGTGGCAGATTCATTTCGATATTTGGCAAAACCAATACAATATTGTAAAGTTTAAAAATAAAATTTAAAAAAAGTCAAATAAGCAGTGTGACAATATACAGCCTTTCCCAAATTTGAACCTGTCCATTGTTCCATGTCCAGTTCTAACTGTTGCTTCTTGTCCTGCATACAGGTTTCTCAGGAGACAGGTAAGGTGGTCTGGTATTCCCATCTCTTTTAAATTTTTGCACAGTTTGTTGTGATTCACACAGTCAAAGGCTTTAGCATAGTCAATGAAACAGAAGTAGATGTTTGTTTGGAATTCACTTGCTTTTTTCTATGATCCAGCAGATACTGGCAATTTGATCTCTGGTTCCTCTGCCTTTTCTAAATCCACCTTGTACATATGGAAGTTCTTGGTTCATGTACTGCTGAAGCCTAGCTCATTGTAAATTGTATTTAAAAATATTATCCCCTAGGCTAATAATCAGAGAAGGCAATAGCAACACACTCCAGTACTCTTGCCTGGAAATCCCATGGATGGAGGAGCCTGGTAGGCTGCAGCCCATGCGGTCACGAAGAGTCGGACACGACTGAGCGACTTCACTTTCACTTTTAATTTTCATGCATTAGAGAAGGAAATGGCAGTGTTCTTAACTGAAGTGACTTCCTAGTAGTCAACTGAAGCGACTTAGCAGCAGGCTAATAATAATAAAACAGTATAACTTTTTAATAAGGAAAGCATTCTCTTTTTAAAAAAAATTTTAAGAAAAATTTTATCATAGTTGGTTTACAATGTTGTATTAGTTTCTGCTATACGTTGAAGTGAATTAGCTAAATGTATACATACACTCCTTCTTTTTTGGACTTCCTTCCATTAGATCACCACAAAACGTTGAGTTGAGTTCCCTGTGCTATATACATCAGGTTCTCATTAATTATCTATTTTATACATTTAAGTGTATATATGTCAATCCCAGTCTCACATGGCGTGTTAAGTCTCTGCGTCAAGCACTGCTGTGGGTGTTGGATCGAAGTCCTTCACGCCTCTGCCTCTCTTCCTGACCAGACTGGAAAGGTGCAGAGGAGTGTGGCAGTGTACACAATGGGTGCTTAAAGCGTATCTGTGAGAACTGAGTTCTCCTCACGTGTGCCTCCAGGACATTGCCCTCTCCAGTCAGACACTTTATTGTCTGTCAGCTTCAGGTGTGGGTGCTGGTGGCTGTGTCATTCCCAAATATGGGCATGCCGGGCATGACTTCACCGGCAGAGAGAAGAGCCGGTCATGTCTGTGTCCAGCTGACTGAGCCCTGATACCTGTTGGAGTTTCTGAGGGAGTCTCCAGGGCAGATGTTTACTTGTGTGTCATCACAAGAACACCAGGGCTCCTGATAACCTGATCCTGAAACTGTGGAAAGCTAAGGCTCAGCTTCTGAGTCAGCCTGGAGGGAGAGCTCCCTGCTGACCTGCGGGAAACCCCATTGTCTGTCAGGTCACCATGAATGTTTCTCTCACGGGACAGTCCAACCCGGGGCCAGGGGAGATTAGAGGGAAATAAAGTGGAGACTCAATGTACAAGCTGCAAATCTCATGGGCAAAACTTGGCTGATTTCTGAAGTGTGAACTAAGAGAATAAAACATTTTTTTTTAAGTTTTAAGTTGAGAATTGTGATAGAGAGTAGATGGAGCAAACCAAGTGAAGACCAACAGAGCAACTGTTCGAGACAAATATACTTCTACTGCTCTAGCACCAGCCTGACTCTGTCTTTCCTGAATCTGATGGAAATGTCCTACTCATCTTTCTCTTGTCCAGGATTCCTGACATAGCTTCACCAACCCTGAGCAGGAAGAAATGCGGGCACGGCGGTGATGGCGATGGTTTAGTCGCTCAGTCGTCTCTGACTTTTGCAACTCCATGGACTGTACCCAACCAGGTTCCTCAGCCATAGGATTCTCTAGGCAAGAATACTGGAGTAGGTTGCCATTTCCTTCTCCAGGGGATCTTCCTGACCCAGGGACTGAACCCACATCTCCTGTGTCTTTTGCATTGGCTGGTGGATTCTTTATTGCTAAACCACATAGGAAGCCCAATAGATGTAGTTCAGTTCAGTTCAGTCGCTCAATCGTGTCTGACCCTTTGCGACCCCATGAATCGAAGTACGCCAGGCCTCCCTGTCCATTACCAACTCCCAGAGTTCACTCAAACTCACGTTCATTAAGTCGGTGATGCCATCCAGCCATCTCATCCTCTGTCGTCCACTTCTCCTCCTGCCCCCAATCCCTCCCAGCATCAGAGTCTTTTCCAGTGAGTCAACTCTTCGCATGAGGTGGCCAAAGTACTGGAGTTTCAGCTTTAGCATCAGTCCTTCCAATGAACACCCAGGACTGATCGCCTTTAGGATGGACTGATTGGATCTCCTTGCAGTCCAAGGGACTCGCAAGAGTCTTCTCCAGCACCACAGTTCAAAAGCATCAGTTCTTCAGCACTCAGCTTTCTTCACAGTCCAACTCTCACATCCATACATGACCACTGGAAAAACCATAGCCTTGACTAGATGAACCTTTGTTGGCAAAGAAATGTCTCTGCATTTTAGTATGCTATCTAGGTTGGTCATAACTTTCCTTCCAAGGAGTAAGCGTCTTTTAATTTCATGGCTTCAGTCACCATCTGCAGTGATTTTGGAGCCCCCAAAAATAAAGTCTGCCACTGTTTCCACTGTTTCCCCATCTATTTGCCATAAAATGATGGGACTTGATGCCATGATCTTAGTTTTCTGAATGTTGAGCTTTAAGCCAACTTTTTTACTCTCCTCTTTCACTTTCATCAAGAGGCTCTTTAGTTCCTCTACACTTTCTGCCATAAGGGTGGTGTCATCTGCATATCTGAGGTTATTGATATTTCTCCCAGCAATCTTGATTCCAGCTTGTGCTTCTTCCAGCCCAGCGTTTCTCATGATGTACTCTGCATATAAGTTAAATAAGCAGGGTGACAGTATACAGCTTTGACGTACTCTTTTTCCTATTTGGAACCAGTCTATTTTTCCATGTCGAGTTCTAACTGTTGCTTCCTGACCTGTATACAGGTTTCTCAAGAGGCAAGTCAGGTGGTCTGGTATTCCCATCTCTTTCAGAATTTTCCACAGTTTATTGTGATCCACACAGTCAAAGGCTTTGACATAGTCAATAAAGCAGAAATAGATGTTTTTCTGGAACTCTCTTCTTTTTCCATGATCCAGCGGATGTTGGCAATTTGATCTCTGGTTCCTCTGCCTTTTCTTTTTTTTTTTTTTTCCCTCTGCCTTTTCTAAAACCAGCTTGAACATCTGGAAGTTCACGGTTCACGTATTGCTGAAGCCTGGCTTGGAGAATTTTGAGCATTACTTTACTAGCGTGTGCAATGAGTGCAATTGTGTGGTAGTTTGAGCATTCTTTGGCATTGCCTTTCTTTGGGACTGGAATGAAAACTGACCCTTTCCAGTCCTGTGGCCACTGCTGAGTTTTCCATATTTGCTGGCATATTGAGTGTAGCACTTTCACAGTGTCATCTTTCAGGATTTGAAATAGCTCAACTGGAATTCCATCACCTCCACTAGCTTTGTTTGTAGTGATGCTTTCTAAGGCCCACCTGACTAGGCTTTCCCCAAAAGGGTTTTAAATCCAGATGTCTGGGAAGTTCTGGGCTGAACATGCATCTGTACTGCAGGACCTCTCAGATGCTTGCATTGTAACTTTTCAAGAGGAAGCATAGTGCTGGATATCCCAGATTTCCTTAGCCACTGAATTCTTTTATACCCATAGAACTCTTAAGACTCACTTGGGCAGGTGCTAAAATGGAGAATCTCTTAAGTTCCCTTTCAGAACTTAGATATCTTCCCCGTGGCTGGCCTCACTGTGACATCTCTGGCCATGTTCTAGCTTGTTTTGCATGAGTCCTACTTTGTCTCATTTTGTCTCATCAGCTCGTCTCCCAGTGATCATCCTCTCAGAGTGAACAGAGTCACATGGTTTTCTTCATTTCTCTGAAAATCTAGGTCTATCATTGTCAAAATATAAAAATGATATGACTATTTGAAAAAAAATGCATTACAGGAAAGTATAAGTAAAGAAAATTAAAATTCACCCCCAATTCTAATCACCCAAAAGTAATTCTAACAAAGGATTTTTCAGTTGAGCCAGAAGATTCTACAACTGGCAGAATTTTATTAAATGCTTCAATTACAAATGTATATGGCAAAATATTTAAAACAGATTGAAGTTTTTGAACTCCTGTATATCTGAAACATTGGAGATTTAATAATTAGAGTTGTTCAGATATGGGTGGAGGGGTTGTTACAGCTTGAAGTATGTCCTCCCCACAAAATATGTTGAGGCCCTAACCCCTAGTACCTCAGAATATAAACTTGTTTGGAAGGAAGGTCATTGCAGAAGTAGTTACAATTAAGATAGATCATGGTTGGGTAGTAGCTGCTGCTGCTAAGTCGCTTCAGTCATGTCTGACTCTGTGTGACCCCAGAGACGGCAGCCCAGCAGGCTCCCCCGTCCCTTGGATTCTCCAGGCAAGAACACTGGAGTGGGTTGCCATGTCCTTCTCCAATGCATGAAAGTGAAAAGTGAAAGTGAAGTCGCTCAGTCGTGTCCGACTCCTAGCGACCCCATGGACTGCAGCCTACCAGGCTCCTCCATCCATGGGATTTTCCAGGCAAGAGCACTGGAGTAGGGTGCCATTGCCTTCTCCATGGGGTAGTAGGGAGGGCACCTAATCCACTGTGACTAATGTACTTATTTTAAAAATGACCACGTGAAGACCCAGAGACATAGAGGAAAGAATGTCATGTGACAGCAGCGGTAGAGATTGGAGTCATGCGGCTGCAAGTCATGGAATGCGTTAGAAACTAAAAGGTATGGAACAGATTCTTCCCTTGAGCCTTCAAAAGAGTATGACCCTTTTGAAAAAGAAAATATACATATATATATTTTGTGGTGGTTGTTGAGTCAGTAAGTCATGTTTGACTCTTTGCAACCCCATGAACTGTAGCCCACCAAGCTCCTCCGTCCATGGGATTTCCCAGGCAAGAATACTGGAGTGGGTAGCCATTTCCTTCTCCAGGGGATCTTCCTGACCCAGGGATCAAACATGTGTCTCTTGCATTGCAGGCAGATTCTTTACCACTGAGTCACCAGGGAAGCATCAGATCAGATCAGATCAGTCGCTCAGTCGTGTCCTACTCTTGTGACACCATAGATTGTATAGTCCATGGAATTCTCTAGGCCAGAATACTGGAGTGGGTAGCCTTTACCTTCTCCAGGGCGTCTTCCCAACTCAGGGATCAAACCCAGGTCTCCTGCATTGCAGGAAGAATCTTTACCAACTGAGCTATCAGGGAAGCCCATATATATATATATATATATATATATATATATATAACTTTGCTATACAGTAGAAATTAACACAACATTGTAAATCAAATATTCTTCAATAAAACTTTTTAAGAAAAGAATATTGTCTTGCCCATACCTTGTTTTTGGATTTCTGGCTTCTAGAACCACAAGAAAATAAACATCTGTGTTTGAGGCACCCATTTTGTGCTACTTTGTCCTGGCAATTCCAGGAAACAAATACAAGGGTGTTGGTAAATTGAGAGAGGTTTTGAACAACAACCTGGCCAAGTTAACACCCCTCTGATGGGCAAAGATCTCCATCCATACCTTCCGCCAAGCACTGGCATGCTGGAGGCTGTTCCTTACAAGGCCTGTGCCATGCACACATCTCCTTCCTATTCGGTGATGTCATATTGCTAGCTTGAAATGGGCCATTTTGGTAAGCAACCACCTTGTTTCTGGAGGAATTAAGGGTGTCCTGAGGTTCAGCACATTCCATGCTAAAACTGGGAAAGTTTCAGGCAAACTGGACCAAAGTAGTTAAACTATCAGTCATGGGAGGAGTATTTATACCATGTTGCTGCTGCTGCTGCTAAGTCACTTTAGTCGTGTCCAACTCTGTGCAACCCCATAGGCGGCAGCGCACCAGGCTTTGCTGATCCTGGGATTCTCCAGGCAAGAACACTGGAGTGGGTTGCCATTTCCTTCTCCAATGCATGAAAGTGAAAGGTGAAAGTGAAGTCACTGAGTCATGTCTGACTCTCAGTGATCCCATGGACTGCAGCCTACCAGGCTCCTCCGTCCATGGAATTTTCCAGGCAAGAGTACTGGAATGGGGTGCCATTGCCTTCTCTGATAGAACTTGGCAAATCTTACAAATCAGAGCATTGCCTTCTTAGAGAACTGCTCATGAAATATGCACCAGCACATTACTATGCCAGGTTTGGTTCCCCAGCATTGCTGCCTTTTATTTGCATGGTGAATATAGCATTGGTTACCTGAAGCTCTCCCTATAGCTGTTCATCAAATTAATGGATTGTGCAGCAGTTACTGGCAGGGATGAGGATCTGAGAAGTTATCCTTTCAGTTGAAAATGTGAGCCTTTGCTAGATAAATTGTATAGTAACAACCCTAGCATTATGAATCACATTGACAAAGCACTTAAAAATTTGAAGTTAAGAGATGCCTTCTCCCCAAGCTTTATGTTCTCTTCAAAATCAATGGTTTATTTTTGTGGCATTTACTTATTTATTTATTGAACTACCAAAATCAAAGTTGTTCCCTAATGGATACATATAATTATAGAGTTGAACATAAGACATGACAATTTTTTTTCCCTAAGAACCACATGACAGAATTAGAGATGCTTAACATCCTCCTATGGACTTACGGAGATCTTAAGCCTTACAGTAAATTGTACTTACAACAGTAATTATTGAGCATAGCACAGCACTTAGCCCACCATGTCTACATTGTAAATAAAATAGCTTCTCAGTCTTGTCCTAGCAGTTATACCACCTTCCTCTCCCACTAGAGAAACCATGAAGTAATACAGGAGGGTGAGTGAAATGTCCATTAGATGGAGCACCAACCCGGATGCCTTCCACTCCCAACCAGGCATCAAACCATGAAAATGCCACAACAGCTTCTGTTCCTAAACTCTTCTCCCTGGTTCACTCTCCACTGCCCCAGGTCCTCCTACCTACTACTTGTCTAGGGCCGGAAAATGTGTTTAAAATGCACTAGATCATGTTCTCTTGGAGAAAAAAAAAAAGCACTGCAGAATAGCATAAGTAGAATGTATGCAGTATGGGGAAACTGTTCTGAAGAGGTAAAGGAGAAACCAGGATATATATGATAAAAACGAACTTTTTTGCTGAGAAAAACGTGTAGTCAAGCAGAGAGTATTGTTACTAATCACAAGAATAGACATCTCAAGTTACTTACTTTAGTGCTTTTTTTCTATTTATTGGAGAAAAAAGTGATTATTTATTTTTGAAGTATAGTTGATTTATAGGACTTCCCTGGTGGCTCAGATGGTAAAGAATCTGCCTGCAATGCAGGAGACCCAGGTTCGATCCCTGGATAGGAAAGATCCTCTGGAGAAGGGAATGGCAACCCACTGTAGTATTCTTGCCTGGGGAATTACATGGACAGAGGAGCCTCATGGGCTACAGTCCTTGGGGTCACAAATAGTCAGACATGATTGAGTGACTAATACACATACATACATATGTATATTCATTCTTTTTAAATATAATTTTCCATTATGGTTTGCCACAAGATATTGAATATAATTCCCTGCGCTATACAGTAGGAGCTTGGTTTTATCTGTTCATATAAAGAATAGCATAAAGAATCGGCCTGCAATACGGGAGACCTGGGTTTGATCCCAGGGTTGGGAAGATGCCCTGGAAAAGGGAAAGGCTACCCACTCCAGTATTCTAGCCTGGAGAATTCCATGGACTGTATAGTCCATGGGCTTGCAAAGAGTCGGACATGACTGAGGGGCTTTCACTTTCACTTATATAAAAGCTTGGGCTTCCCTGATAGCTCAGTTGGTAAAGAATCTGCCTGCAATGCAGGAGACCCTGATTTGATTCTTAGGTCAGGAAGATCTGCTGGAAAAGGGATAGGCTACCCACTCCAGTGTTCTTGGGCTTCCCTTGTGGCTCATCTGGTAAAGAATCCACCTGCAATGCGAGAGACCTGGGTTCGATTCCTGGGTTGGAAGGATCCCCTGGAGAAGGGAAAGGCACCCACTCCAATATTCTGGCCTGGAGAATTCCATGGACTGTATTGTCCATGAGGACACAAAGAGTTGGACATGACTCAGCGACTTTCACTTCACTTCACTTCGCCTTATATAATAGCTTCCATCTGCTTGCCCCAGCCTGCCACTCTCTTATCCTTCCCCCAGGCCCCTCCTCCTTGGCAACCACAAGTCTACTCTCTATATCCACATGTCTGTTTCTGTTTGTAGGTAGGTTCATTTGTGTCATATTTTAGCTACCCCGTATAAATGATATCATATGGTATTTTTCTGTTTTGACTTACTTCACTTAGTAGAATACTCTCTAGTTGCATCCAGGTTGCTGCAAATGACATTATTTCATTCTTTTTTTTGGTGCTTTTCTGTGTATGGAAACATGCAAGAATCTGGGTTCATTAAATAATTTCCTTAGATATCTATCTTAAATATCTAGGGGCTGGCATATCCAAAGCAGGGAATGCTTCCTTTTTTTCTCAATTATGAAATGCCCCAAGGTGCATTGCAGTGGATAATGGTTTGATCCTTATAGAACTTATTGGCAGGCAACATTTTTTTCTTTACCATAGAATGATCTCCAGGGTATATTGTACAGTAAAAAACAAAGCGTGCTTGTGCATACACACACAAAACCCTCAAATCAACTGTACTTGAGTTAAAAGAATGGATCAATCAAAAGGAGAAAAAAGCAAGGTGCTGGACAGTTGGTACAGTATGGTATCTTTCATAATTTAATTAAAAATTTTTTTTCTTTTTATAATTTTAAAAAGCAGTCTTAAATATGCTTGGATAAATACAGGGTGCTTCCTGTGCCTAAAGCACACACTCTTCACAATGCATTTTATTCATGTACTTTTCTATTTCTTCCAGGAGACCATGACTTCCTTGAGGGGAAGGAATTCCTTCATTGACTTTTGTATCCTAGCACGTGGCTTGGATCAAATAAGCAATCAATAAAAGTCAGTTGAAGAAAGGAATCATTAAATACAGGCAGAAACACTGCCTTTAACAGTTTCCTTTTCTCAGTTAAATTTACTAAGCCAGTATTGTAACATAAACACAGGTCCATTGAAGATGTAAGTCACTTCCTACCATTTTAAAGTTGTTGTTTTTTTTTTTTTTTTTGGTGTGTGTGAATCAGGAAGAGTCGGAGGCATTAAAAAAAAAGCAGTTTTGAAATTAAACACGCACACACGCACACACACACACACACACACCACAAGCATCTAATTAGACCAAAACAAAACCAACTTACAAGTCTTGGCTCATCATCTCTGTACACTGATAGCTACATGCACTGATCCTATAATTTATGTCTACTAAACACTGTTATTTTCCTTCTCTATGCATTAAGCAACTAGGAAAGGGTTCCAGAAACATTTCAACACTACTGGCACTCATGATTATTAATATCATTAATACTGTTTATTTTTTTAATGGCTAGTCTTCTAGACTTGTGTATCCGATCTGAGAGAAGAATGTATTTCTAGGGTTGCAGCCAAATGCAGTCCTGAATGCTTTCTGCTGGCAGTCTTTGCTTTCCAAATATTGACTTGCTTCCTACAACCCCTAGGAAGCTCCTCTATCTTTTCAAGCTGCCCTTGGGATTCTTTTTCTTTCTTGGCTTCTTGTCACTGGCACCCCTAGAGCCAGGCAGCAAACATGTCCCCTTGCACATCCTGCCACCTCTCTGGGTCCAGGCACCAGTCTTGGAGATAGGAAGAGAGGAAGAGACGAGGGGTGAGGCAGAAGACATTAATAATCCCCACTTCCAACCTCCTCTCTCCCTCCCCAGCCCTGCCCCTTCCTATCACCAGAGTTGGCTACCGCTCCAGGAAATAACTGCCCTTTTCAGCTTCCTCTTGGAGCAGAAAGAAAGGAAAGGTTTGGATTCTTCTCCTTTTTGGAATCCCCCCATTCTTTTCATTTGTTCAGTCGCTAAGTCCTGTCCGATTCTTTGTGGCCCCATGGACTGTAGCATGCAACCCTGTTCTTCACTGTCTCCAGGAGTTAGCTTGAATTCATGTCCATTGAGTTGGTGATGATATCTAACCATCTCATCTTCTGCTGCCCTCTTCCCCCCTTCTAAGGTTTTCCAAATAACCCCTCTTAGCATCTCTAAAGCCCTTAATTTCTCCTCTTCTGTGCTCAGATTGCAGTTTACACAAGAATCCCCCTGTGGAGTTAGTCAAACATGCATATCTCTGCTCTGCCCCTGGAGTTTTTCCAGGAGTTTGCTTGGTGAACAGAACTGTCCCTGGGAATCAGATGATTTTACCTTGTAGTGTGGCTTGCACTTTTTACCTTGAGCATGTGGTGATCTGAGCAAAACTTGTGTAAATAGGGGTGGAAAATACTAAGGGAGGAAAGAACAGCCAGACCAAAACTGGAGTTCTTCTACCGAGTCACACAGCATCTCCCAGAGTTTACTCAAACTCATGTCCATTTAGTTGGTGATGCCATCCAACCATCTCATCCTCTGCTGCTCCCTTCTCCTCCTGGCCTTTCCCAGCATCAGGTCTTTTCCAATGAGTCAGCTCTTTGCATCAGGTGGCCAAAGTATTGGAGCTTCAGCTTCAGCATCAGTCCTTCCAATAAATATTCAGGACTGATTTCCTTTAGGATTGACTGGTTTGATCTCTTTGCAGTCCGAGGGACTCTCAAGAGTTTTCTCTAACACAGCATCAGTTCTTCAGCACTCAGCCTTCTTTACGGTCCAACTCTCACATCTGTACCTGACTACTGGAAAAACCGTAGCTTTGTCTATACAGACGTTTGTAGATAAAGTGATGCCACTGCTTTTTAAAAAGCTGTCTAGGTTTGTCATAGCTTTTCTTCCAAGGAGAAAATGTCTGTTAATTTTATGGCTGTAGTCACCATCTGCAGTGATTTTGGAGGCCAAGAAAATGAAATCTGTCACTGTTCCCACTTGCCCCCATCTATTTGCCATGAAGCGATGGGATCAGATGCCATGATCTTCATTTTTGAATGCTGAGTTTTAAGCCAGCTTTTTCACTATCCTCTTTCACCCTCATCAAGAGGCTCTTTGGTTTCTCTTCACTTTCTACCATTAAAGTGGTATCATCTGCATGTCTGAGGTTGTTGCTGTTTTTCCCAGCAATCTTGGTTCCAGCTTGTGCTTCATCCAGCCCAGCATTTTGCATGATGTACTCTGCATAAATAACCAGAATGACGATATATAGCCTTGACATACTCATTTCCCAATTTTGAACCAATCTGTTGTTCCATGTCTGCTTCTAACTGTTGCTTCTTGTCCGGCATACAGTTTTCTAAGGAGGCACATAAGGTGGTCTAGGATTCCTATCTTTAAGAATTTTAAGTAGGCAGTGACTGAAGTCCTGGAAATCTTCACTCTTTCCCCAAAATAGTTAGAATAATCCTCCCACTCATTAGCGTATGAAATTGTCCAGCCCGTAAAAGCTAACTGTAGCACACTTCAAGGTCACACTCACAACCTACAATAGCCCACACTCTGTGGAGTGTGTTTGTCTTTAAATAAATCTCCTTCTTACCTATCACTTTATCTCTCACTGAATTCTTTCTGTGATGAGACGTCAAGATCCAGAGGTTCATTAGATCCTAAAACTGGGTCTGTGATCTCAGTTGGAAGACCATGGGTTTTGGCTGAGTGCCTAGCAGGGTTTTGGGAGAGTTCAAGTCCTGGCCACATGGGTTCAAGACTCAGTCTGAGGTAAAAGGTTTCATAACTGTGGTGACCTAAGGATGAAAGAGCAGATAAAACCAAGGAGGGTCTTGGAATGCAGGAACAGAAAAACCAGACCCTTATCGTCCTTCCCTCTCCCATGTCGTAACTATTAATGGAACAGTATAACCTGTCTCCCCTCCTACCCCATAGGGAGAAGGTATTTGCCCTACTCTTCCCCCACCACCCAGTACATGTGCCTCATCCAATCAGCAAATGACCCGCAAGACCCTCATCCCACTCCTTGTACCCTGGGCATAAAAGTGGAATAAGGACCCCTGTTCAACGTCAGTTCTCCCTTGAGCTGGTTCGCTGTTCTAACAGCATCTCCCACTCTAATAAACTTTATTTCTCTCTCATTCTGTCTCATGTCTGGAAATGCTTTTCCAACCTGTGCCCGGACCATGACAACAACTACCCTGTATGCAACTGATATAGGTGAGGAAAGACTTGCCTTGTGTCATCCTAGGTTCAAGGGCTGGGTCTATGAAAAACTGACGACAGACAGATAAACAGAGAAAAGGTGTACAAGTTTATTAATTTTTAGCATCATGTGCACAGAGGCATCACAGGAAGAAATGAATACCCTCAAAGCAGTGCTATTTGAGAGTTTATAAAACAACTTTATTGGGCAGGGGGGAAGGATATAGGCTCTTTAGAGAAAGTGAGGTGAAAATCACTCAGTCATGTCCGACTCTTTGCAACCCCAGGGACTATGCAGTCAACGGAATTCTCCAGGCCAGAATACTGGAGTGGGTAGCTGTTCCCTTTACCAGGGAATCTTCCCAACCCAGGGATCGAACCCAGGTCCCCCACATTGCAGGCAGATTCTTTACCAGCTGAGCCGGTTTAGAGAAAGTGGTTTAGAGAAAGAAGCCAGTTTAGAGAAAAGTAAATGATTTTTAGAGAAGATGAATGGACACTTAGAAGAACAGATAGGAAATTTGAAGATGTAAGGGGGCAAAATTTGTCACCCCAAATGTGTCTCTTTGGCCGAAAACCTCAGGAAGAATTCCTAACTGCCTAAAATAATTTATAGAGAGCCTGTTCCAGGAATGAAACTATCACTATAAATTACTGTAGTTTTATAAGAACCAGGTGTGGTAGACAGGGAGGAACCTAGCAGTCCATGTTGAAATCTTGTCTTTGTCCCATTGTCTGTGTTTGACCCTTAAAATACTGGCTTTTCTATCATTTCCACGTGAATTGCTTTCCTGCCCTTCGAAGTCCCGAAACACTACCCCCAACATCCTTTGTGTCTTAAGCTGAAGATGGTATTTAAGGTGAAGGTTTTGGCCCACTTGCTTAGTTTTACTTTTGTTACCTTTCTTTTAGTGTCAAATCCAAAAAATCATCACCAAGATTAATGTCAAGGAGTTTACTGCCTATGTTTTTCTTCTAGGAGTCTTATATTTTGAAGTCTTAGTTTCTGTTTAATCCATTTCGAGTTGTTTTTGTGTATGGTGTAAGACAGTGGTACACTTTTGTTCTTCTGCATGTCATTGTCATTTTTTCCAATACCATTTATTGAAGAGACTCTCCTTTTCCTATTATATGTTCTTGAGTCTTTTCTTGTAAATTAGTTGACCTTGTAAGTGCTGGTTTATTTCTGGGCTCTCAATCCTTTTCCATTCATCTATGTGTCTATGTTTTATCCATACTATACTATTTTCATTGCTTTTTAATATAGTTTGAAATTAGGAAGTGTTATGCCTCTTGCTTTGTTCTTTTTACTCAAGATTGCTTTGGCTACTCAGGGTCTTTTGTGGTTCCATACAAATTTAAGACTTGTTTGTTCTATTTGTGTGAAAATGCCATTGGAATTTTGATAGGGATTGCATTGAACCTGTAGGTCACTTTGAGTATTATGGACATTTTAATTGTATTAATTCATCCAAAGAATTGATGCTTTTGAACTGTGGTGTTGGAGAAGACTCTTGAGAGTCCCTTGGACTGCAAAGAGACCCAACCATTCCATCCTAAAGGAAATCAGTCCTGAATATTCATTGGAAGGATTGATGCTGAAGCTGAAACTCCAATACTTTGTCCACCTGATGTGAAGAACTGACTCATTGGAAAGACCTGGATGCTGGGAAAGATTGAAGGCAGGAGGAGAAGGGGACAACGGAGGATGAGATGGTTGGATGGCATCGCCGACTCAATGGACATGAGTTTGAGTACTCTGGGAGGCCTGGCGTGGTGCAGTCCATGGGGTTGCAAAGAGTCGGATATGACTGAGCTGAATTCATCCAATCCATGAACATAAAATAAGTTTTCATGTATGTGTATCTTCTTCAATTTGTTTCATCTGTGTCTTATAGTTATCAGTTTCAGATTTTTCACCTTAGTTCAGTTTATTCCTAAGCATTTCATTTATTTATTTATTTGGTGCAATTATAAATGGGCTTACTTTCCTAATTTCCCTTTCTGATATTTAATTGTCTTGATTTTTTTATATTGACTTTGTACCCTGCAGCTTTAATGAAATGGTATATTAGTTCTAACAGTTTTTTGGTGGAGTCTTTAGGGTTTTGTGTATATAATATCAAGCCATCTGCAAATAGTGACAGTTTTACTTCTTCTTTTCTGATTCAGGTGCCTTTTGTTTTTTCTTGCCTAATTGTTTTGACTAGGACTTCTAATATTATGTTGAATTAAAGTGGTGAGAGTGGGCATCCTTCCCTTGATCCTTATCTTAAGGAAAAGCTCTCATGCATATGTTAGCTGTGGGCTTGTCATATATGGCCTTTATTATGTTGAGGTACATTTACCCTACCCCCAGTTTGTTGAAAGTTAAAACATTTTATCTTAATATATCCAGAGGAAATGGATCATGTGAGCTCAGATTGTTTCTGGAGCAAACATCAGGATATACGTGAGGTCAGTTTTTCAACTTCCCGAGGGGCCATTAGTTGGGATCTTTAAAATGTCATGACTAGGTAAAACCAAAAATTTGAAGCCATTTCTTACTTTAACAGTAGCTATATGCTGAAAGACAGTCATGAAGTCATAGTTTTGAATAGCAAGGAGAATTTATATGAAATTTCATACCTGTGCCTCTCCTTCCTCTTCTGGTATGTAGCTATTTTCATTTTCAAAAGATAAATCCATGCCAAGAATTCAACTGGATAAGACCTAAAATTACTTTAATCTCGGTGTGTACCGGAAGGTATGCTTTCTTTGGCAACCTTGTAGAGCCAAACCGTACAAACTTTACATTCATGAACAAGGTTCTATCATAAGAAACAGAAATGAGGCTTTTTAGAACATGGGGTCAAGTGTAGCTTGAGAAACATATTGTAAACCTATTATTTAATACAAACTATCAGACATAGGATGGCTTATTGGTTTTAGAAGCTATGCAGAAGATGGAGTGAAATATAAGTCCTATAGGGGTCAAGAAAAACTGTTCCAGGCAATTCAGAATCCATCACCAACATAACCAAAATAAGTGTTTTAACTGAGGTTGAGAGGAGGACTTTGGAGAAAAATCTCAAATTTATTATCTTTTAATTTTTATTTCTGGAATTTTTATTATTTTAAAAAATGAGTTAATTAATTTGGCTGAACTGGGTCTTAGTTGCCACATGTGGAATATTCAGTCTTCATAGTGGCATGTGAAATCTTTGGTTGCAACATGCAGGATTTTTTGTTGCGGCATTTAAATGCTCAGTTGCAGCATAGGGGGCCTGTTTCCCTGACCGGGGATCACACCGCAGGCCCTCTGCAGTGGAAGCGCAGAGTCTTAGCCACTGGGCCACCAGGGAAGTCTGGGACAAGCTCACATTTACATATACGATTCTGTTGTGTCATATGTTTGTCATATGTTTGCTTTGCATGTGGTCCAGGTGTCACAGGTTCGAGTCCCCATTTTACAGACCAGAAAACTGAGGCTCGAGTCAACAAACTAATAAGTGGCGGACTTTGGATAAAATTTTTTAAACTTTGATTAAAAAAAATTTCTTTTACATACCCCCATGCATCTCTGTATCTTCAGAAAGAGGTAAATAAATCATTCTGGATAGTTTTATTTTCCGGTGGCAAAGGGTCTCTTCACTCAGGAAGAGAGACATAAGAGAAAGCTTTCTAAAATTATGTAATATATTTTCTCCCCCCCCCCCCCCCCGAACTTATACTGAACATTTACAATGTGTTCCTGAGAATCCATCCTTAATTTTTTAAAACATTTTTATTATCTATTTATTTTTGGTTGTGCTGGGTCTTGGTTGCTGCACGTGGGCTTTCTCTAGTAGCAAAGGTCAGGGGCCGCTCTAGCTACAGTGCATGGGCTTCTCATTGTGGTAGCCTCTCTTGATGCAAAGAGCTGACTCACTAGAAAAGACCCTGATGCTCGGAAAGACTGAAGGCAGGAGGAAAAGAGAACGACAGAGGATGAGATGGTTGGATGGCATCACCTACTCAGTGGACATGAGTTTGAGCAAACTCAGGGAGATGGTGAAGGACAGGGATGCCTGGTGTGCTGCAGTCCATGGGGCCGCAGAGTCAGACACGACTGAGCAACTGAATGACGACTCTTGTGGAGCACTTGCCCTAGGGAGCTTGAGCTTTAGGAATTCTGCCTTGTGGGTTTAGTTGCCCTGAGGCATATGGAATCTTCCATAGCCACAGATCTTCCTACATTGGCAGGAAGATTCTTAACCACTGGGCCACCAGGGAAGTCCAGAATCCGTGTTTAGTATGGGTGATGCAATAGATGAGATGGTGCTCCCAGGGTCTGAGGTATGAGGGGCACTGGCCCCATGTCCTGGTGCTTTTCCAGTTTGCTGGTCAGAGTGATTTTTATTCCTGTCCCCATTCTGTTCTTGTGCTTGCCGTCTTTTCACTGCCTTAAATGGCAATCTGCAAGAGTCTTAGGATCTAAATAATTAAACCAGGTAGAATTGTACATAAAGTAAAAGTAAATAGGCCTGAAACGATGTGCAAGGAAAAGCATTAAGAGCACAGTCCTCAATTTCTATTTTCCTGTTACCTCAGCCCAATTAAATACATCTTTAAATTTTATATTGTTTCCCAGGTAGGAGAGGGCACAACTTAACTGAGTTCCAGGTAAGTGAAGGACAATGAAACTTTCATTAGAAGCAAGAAACAAATACAAGTGTATACACAGACACACAGACACACGATTTTATTTATTTTTTCACTGGCACTGACTTACCCGACTTAAAAATTTTCACTGGACTAAAAAATAACTGATTTTTAAAGAATGACTGTATTTTAAATACTCATTTAGCATTTGTCTGTATTGTTCTATTGTTGAGTTCTTTTTTCCCCCCACAAAGAATGTTTTTCGTTTTCCCTGTGCAAAAAGTCTTTGCTACATATTTGCATAAACTAGTCACTAATAAGTCTTTCTTTAGTAAGGGAGTAGCAGAACAAGAGCCTAACTTTGAGTGAGTTTTAATGTTCCCATGCCCTGGTTTCTGCATGTGTAAAATGCAAGGCTGTAACATTCAGATGGTGTAGCAGGCTGTCTGAGTCCACTAAGGCTGGGCAATAATACCAGAGACTCGATGGCTTATGAACATTTATTTCATAGTTCTGGCTGCCAGGAAGTCCATGATCAAGAGCAGACTGGGTGGCAGCTGAAGGCCTGCTTCCTGGTTCACAGACAGCTGTCTTCTCCCTGTGTCTGCACATGTTGCAAGGGACAAGGCAGCTCCCTGGTCTCTTGTAAAAGAGCACTAATCTCATTCATGAGGCCTGTGATTGGGGGTCAGGATCAACACCTAAACATGCTGCCTTCAGCATAGGCTTAGCCACTAATGGCACAATAAAAGATCATTATCTGAACATGAATTCAACTGAAATTCAAGTGGACCTAAACCCAGAACCATATACTCACTCTGCAGCTTATAAAAAGTGTCCACTGTCATCTCCTCTGCTAGAGGGAATTAAAGCTAGCCTGGAAAGCTGCCTGAAGGGACTACTGCATGTCTGACTTGGAAATCAACTCTGTTCTATCCAGTTTCATCCTCTCTGTTAAGGCGGGGACACAGAGGTCCAGGGAGTTTGAGAAACTTGCCCAGAGACAGACAACCTCTTTTGGGGCTGAGCCAAGTCTCAGCAACTAAACAAGGTGTAGGACCAGGGTTCCTTTCATTAACACCAAGATATTTTTGTTTGTTTGTTTTTAAAGAAAAGAAAGGTGCTTTAATTAGAAGAGCTGGCATTTAATTAGTAGATCTGTGTCCAGAGATCAAGTCCCAAGATTCTGCTCAGCCAGGACAGTTTTAATGGGAAAAATGGAGGGGGAAGCAGCTCAGTGAATCACCGAGGCAGGAGGCTCTGCATCACCACTCAGTGCAGACTGCCTGGCTTTCTTGTCAGAGTTATCTTGTCTGAGTGATCTGCCTGCAGGATTGCTTTGGGGGAACTTTTGGGTGTAGAGAGCTAGTCTGACTTCTTTTTATCTAAGAAAAGAATCAACAGGTTAGACAAAGCATGGTGTACATTCAGGAGAGCAAAGCTCAGGAGTTATTTTCATTTGCTTAATGATCACATTCTTACAATTAGGTTCTTTTAAGGTAGGAGGGGAATAGAAATGGGGAAATAGGACAAGCGCGTGGAATTAAAAAATTATTCACAACCTAAAAGTTGAGAGTTAAGTTTTATTTTGCTACACCAACATCTTTTCATTTGTGTGGGCTTTCACAGTTTGCCAAGCACCTCCTTAGCTCCATTGACCTCGTTTATTATACTATATCCAGGAGATTAGGGAGATGTTCCCTGCCCCCTGGTCTTTGGGAGACTTTTTGCATACTCAGACCTATGTTTCAATAGCTTATTCTATACCGATCCTTAAAAAATATGTATACACACATGTAAATGTGTATGTACATCTATATGAGCATATGGAAGACACTTCGTGTGTTGCCCCATCACACCCTGGGTCACAAAGCACAAAGAGAAAATAGTCTTCATTTGACAGTTCCCGAGTTGCCACTGATGCTTCAGTACTAAAGGGCTTAGATGTGTTTACACTTTCAAGAGGAGGAGGAACATTTTAGGCTTCCCTTTAATAAGTCTCATTTTGAGATAGTATGATGAGGTTGGCCAAATATTCTTCATGCAGTTTTTGTGGTAAGTCCTTCAAAGAATGAATGGTCAAGCCCATTTATTTCTCCTCCTAGAATTTATCCTTCCTGTTTTTCTTAGTTGTGAGGTTATATATAAAGGTATGGGCATACAGACATTATGAAACATAAGGCTATCACGTGAGGCAGGAAATCAGACAAAACATTCAAAAAAAACTCCATGGAAATTAAAAATCTAAACTCAGGGGGCAGGGTGGAAGGTGACACAGTCTTTTCACAGAGCTGTTACATACAATGCAACTGTCCTCAAATGCAGGAATGGAAAAAGCTAGCCATTCAGCTGCAGAACAAGGCTGGGGTCTTGGCTTTAGAGCTTTTCACGTCTTTAGCACTGGGCTGGGCAGCAAGTGTCTTTTCCAGAGTAGGCCAGAGCAGATAAGTCCAGCTTGGTCTTTAAGGCTTGAGTCAGCTCTGTGGCCAGCAACTCGTGGAGGGACACGCCATCGTGGGAATATACCCAGTTTCTCCCAGTCCAGTCGTAACGCTTGGGGCCGCTACAAGACGAAACACAGAGTAAGTTCACAGCAACTGCGCTTCCAAAGAAACTGTCACCAAGAAACTGACTGTAGTGAAGAACTAAAAAGTAATAAACAAGACATGTATTTGACTTCTTGTCTTAGGCTTGATTTAATATATCTGAGTCATTTTGCCGTACACCTGAAACGAACACAACATTGTGAAACCAACTCTAATTTTAAAAAAAGCAGAATTACATCATTATCCTCAAGAACAATTCATAGAACAATGCTCAAGACCTGAAAACATTTCAACCCTATTGACGAGTCTCCGTTTATCATATTCTGATCTTTTGCTTTTCCTATGATATGATATGCTATGATATCACATATGATAACCTGAAATGTCACAGACAGTTCGACAGTTCAGTCGCTCAGTTGTGTCCGACGACCCCATGAACCGCAGCATGTCAGGCCTCCCTGTCCAACACCAACTCCCGGAGTCCACCCAAACCCATGTCCATCAAGTCGTCCCCTTCTCCAACACCACAGTTCAAAAGCATCAATTCTTCAGCACTCAGCTGTCTTTATAGTCCAACTCTCACATCCATACATGGCTATGGAAAACCATAGCCTTGACTAGACGGACCTTTGTTGGCAAAGTAACGTCTCTGCTTTTTAATATGCTGTCTAGGTTGGTCATAACTTTCCTTCCAAGGAGGAAGCGTCTTTTAATTTCACAGCTGCAATCACCATCTGTGGTGATTTTGGAGCCCAGAAAAATAAAGTGAGCCACTGTTTCCACATCTATCTGCCATGAAATGATGGGACCGGATCTGAGTTCTCTGAATGTTGAGCTTTAAACCAACTTTTTCACTCTCCTCTTTCACTTTCATCAAGAGGCTCTTTAGTTCCTCTTTGCTTTCTGCCATAAGGGTGGTGTCATCTGCATATCTGAGGTTATTGATATTTCTCCCAGCAATCTTGATTCCAGCTTGTGCTTCCTGCAGCCCAGCATTTCTCATGATGTACTCTGCATATAAGTTAAATAAGCAGGGTGACAATATACAGCCTTGACGTACTCCTTTTCCTGTTTGGAACCAGTCTGTTGTTCCATGTCCAGTTCTAACTGTTGCTTCCTGACCTGCATACAGGTTTCTCAGGAGGCAGGTGAGGTGGTCTGGTATTCCCATCTCTTTCAGAATTTTCCTCAGTTTACTGTGATCCACACAGTCAAAGGCTTTGACATAGTCAATAAAGCAGAAATAGATGTTTTTCTGGAACTCTCTTGGTTTTTTGGTGATCCATTGGATGTTGGCAATCTGATCTCTGGTTCTTCTGCCTTTTCTAAAACCAGCTTGAACATCTGGAAGTTCACGGTTCACAAATTGCTGAAGCCTGGCTTGGAGAATTTTCAGCATTACTTTACTAGCATGTGAGATGAGTGCAATTGTGTGGTAGTTTGAGCATTCTTTGTCATTGCCTTTCTTTGGGACTGGACTGAAAACTGACCTTTTCCAGTCCTGTGGCCACTGCTGAGTTTTCCATATTTGCTGGCATATTGAGTGCAGCACTTTCACAGTGTCATCTTTCAGGATCTGAAATAGCTTAACTGGAATTCCATCACCTCCACTAGCTTTGTTCATAGTGATGCTTCCTAAGGCCCACTTGACTTCACGTTCCAGGATGTCTGGCTCTAGGTGAGTGATCACACCATCATGATTATCTGGGTCATGAAGATCTTCTTTGTACAGTTCTTCTGTGTATTCTTGTCACCTCTTCTTAATATCTTCTGCTTCTGTTAGGTCCATACCATTTCTGTCCTTTATTGAGTGCATCTTTGCATGAAATGTTCCCTTGGTATCTCTAATCTTTCCCATTCTATTGTTTTCCTCGATTTCTTTGCATTGATTGCTGAGGAAGGCTTTCTTATCTCTCCTTGCTATTCTTTGGAACTCTGCATTCAAATGGGTATATCTTTCCTTTTCTCCTTTGCTTTTCGCTTCCCGTCTTTTCACAGCTATTTGTAAGGCCTCCTCAGACAGCCATTTTGCTTTTTTGCATTTCTTTTTCTTGGGGATGGTCTTGATTCCTGTCTGCTATACAATGTCACAAACCTCTATCCATAGTTCATCAGGCATTCTGTCTATCAGATCTAGTCTCTTAAATCTATTTCTCACTTCCACTGTATAGTCATTAGGGATTTGATTTAGGTCATACCTGAATGGTCTAGTGGTTTTCTCCACTTTCTTCAATTTCAATCTGAATTTGGCAATAAGGAGTTCATGATCTGAGCCACAGTCAGCTTCTGGTCTTGTTTTTGCTGACTGTATAGAGCTTCTCCGTCTTTGGCTGCAGAGGATATAATCAATCTGATTTCGGTGTCGACCATCTGGTGATATCCATGTGTATAGTCTGGTGATGTCCATGTGAAATGTCAGGGCGGTGTCTTTTGGATGATGGCCATTCATGCACTACTGGCATGATCTGCCCCTTACCTATGTTATTATCATCATTTCAGTACATTTCATAACATTGGGCATCCACTATCTCTATCTAGTTTCAAAACATTTTCATCACCCAAAGGAAATTCCACATCCATTAAGCAGTTACTCCCTATTCACTCCTCTTCCCAGCTCCTGGTAACCGTCTCTACTGGTATTTTTAAGCAAAAACAATTTGCTTAATTCAATTTGAAATCCATGAAGGTGAGAGTCTGATGGGCTAGTTCATCCGTCTCAAGCATCTAGTGAACAAGAACAGCACATGCACTTCACGCTGGGAACACTGTGTCCGCGTGGCCCGTGTGACTAGGTTTCGCAGTGTCTGATTATTCCAGACCAACACAACCTGTGCCCATTAATTCCACTTCCTCCGGGTCTAGTGGAGGAGGGGACGTGCCCGCAACTGATGGCACTGCAGGGTGACACCTTGATGGAGGAAGGAGCAGAGGACACTGCAAGCCCACAGGAAGCAAGGGGCTGCCAAGTCCAGCTGCGTTCACGGGAGCTTCTCCAAAGTGCAGGATTGGGACAGCTTTGCCAGGGAGGAGGAAAGTTCAGAAGGGAAGTATGTTTTGAAGGTTACGAAAACATCAAGGATTTCTGTATTATCAACCAAAGGCACTTTCTTAATGGGATAAAAGGGACAAACCAAAAGCACTGGGCTTTTACCATGTACAAACAGCCAAACACACAGAGGCATAATAACCTGGACCAAAGCCAGAGAGCGTTTCCTTGGCTCTGGACTCTGATTTACTGCCAGGATACCAGGCAAGCATGAGAACGCCCAGGCCCCTCCACACTGCCCAGGGCTCTGTGCTCAGCCAGGGACACCCAGCTGTCCACCCAGACCTCTCCTTTATTCCATCCTTTAGCGTCTTCAAGCAAGGTACTGAGGCAAAGCCAGTGTTTCTTCTGACCTGAAACGTTGTCAGTTAAAAAGCCCCAGGACTTCCCTGGCAGTTCAGGGGTTAAGACTCTGTGCTTCTAATGCAGGGGGCATGGGTTTGATCCCTGGTCGGGGAACTAAGATCCTCCATGCCATAAAATAAAATAAAAAGCCCTATAATATCAGAAAAGCAGCCCTAGGAAAGGTTATTTTGGGCCAATGTGAAAAATTGAGTGGAAAATAACTTTTTTTTTTGAGGAACACAGTATTTTCATGATAGTAAAAGGCTATGTGGCATATTTTCTTTCCAGATTCTCATCGTGAATTAAAAAAAAAAAAAAACAACTTAGGATTTCTCAAAATTTGTTATCATCCAGAAGTATATTTTTCTAAACATGCCTGAGGTAGGATCCTGTTGCTGGTAGGTGTGTCCAAATACGATAAGGACTTTTCAGTCTCAAGATACAACAAGAGGGAATTCTTTTAGTGGAGCCAGCACAGTTGGTTCTGGTGCTCTGCCTGCTATTTTCAAAGCCACTGATTCCCAAATCTGATGGCTGGATTTGTGGTCCACCCAGTTTCTCATCCTGATTCCTCTGGAGATGAAGGATAAGGATGCAGCCCTCATGCATGGCCACAGGAAGGGTCGAGGTGGCTGTTTGAGACCAAAGAGAACAGGCTAATTGGCCCACACAGGGTAAAATCTCCCTCAACTTCAACTAAGTTAGATCTAAAAGCAAGACAGTCTGTGAATAAGCACCTGGCTAGAAATGAGTGATTCCTTGGAATTGGTTTTTCTCGAATGATAACATTCTTCCTAGATGAGGCTGGGATGAAGGAAGCCTAATGCTTGATTTAGTTTGAACAAAGAATCACACATTACAGCACCATAAACAGTATAATAGTAACTACCTAAAAGTGATGTCAATGCTGAGGCAGGGAAAGAGTTAAACACTTTTCTTCAAAAAAATGGAAACACTGTGAGGCTTTCAAAGAATTCCAGGCTAGTTGTATCTGGGCCTTTCCCAATTCACAGTCTGAGAGTTCTCTTTGGAAGTGCTAATGAAGGACCAGGAAGGTTGTTCCGAGAGCTCTTTGTGGGCGTCTCTCCCTTCACTTTCTTACAACCACTTCAACAGCAGCTAGAGGGATGAGGGACCCTCTCTCCCTGCACATTCTCAGGCCTTGAAACGCAGCACAGAAGGTCTCCAAAACAATCTTTTATTCTGCTAGATTGAAAGCACATCAATGAAAAAGGTAGGAGGCATGGAATGCCCTGGAAGTACAGTTTAAAACACTCTCCAACCTCCACAGAGCACACAGCCCAGTTCTGCAAGTGGAATTCAACTAACTTTTAATTGAGGTGCTCAAAACAGACCAGAGGTCAAACTTTAACGTGCTTTGAAGACAAACTGCAACTTGTTCACATGCTGTAATAGCAAAGGTGGCTTTTTCATGGAGAAAAAATGGCAAGGTGGGTTCCGAAAATTCTTCACTTCCAGTCTTGTTAATATCCTGATACCTGCTTATAGCAGCCACATAATCATCAGAGTAAACCTTCCTACTGAGCCTGAGACATGCTGAAGAACCTCAGGAAAGGTTGCCTTACATAGGTGCTAATACACGCGGGTGACCCTTCTTAAACAGTCTACCAGGTCATGTTTCAAACAAGCTAAACCCTGAGAGACTTTGACTTCCGGACATACCTGGATGGTGAAGATAACCAGATTTGCTTGTTTGGAGTCTGCTTGTTGATCACGTAGGTTCCTAGATCTCCACCCAGTTTAACTGTTAGAACACCACTCTGGTGCATCAGGTGGAAAAAAGCATGAGGAAGTAAAACAAGACAGGGTTAATACTGTGTCATAGTTGCCTCCTCTTTTGTTATATCTCAATTCTGCATTTATACCAGGGCACAACATACACCAAAAAGGAACTGTCTTTAATTTAGTTTTTGGAATTAGATCACGCAGAAAGAGCACTGCTCTTGGAATCAGATGATGATTAATCACAACGACACATATGTCAGAGTGTTTTCCCTCATTCCCTTTGAGGTGGACAAGGCAAAGAATATCCTTATTCCCCTCCTGAGGTAAGAAGACAGGAGTGTTCAGTGGCTCTACTGCAGCCGACAAATGAAAGGATCAGCATCCTGACTGCTGCCTTAGTTTCTCAACGACGGGCCAGAACATATTAGAGACATTAAAAGACATAGGCACCAACTCTACTGCAGTCCCAGTCAGCACAAACGTCGGGCAGACCAAGTTCATGACCGAAGAAAGGAAGAAAAGGCAAGAGAGAAGGAAGCCATCCAGCCACCAGCTTTGCTGGTCTCAGAGCAGCCGCCTGAGCTCCGTTGGCAGAAGGCAGACCCTCTGCACACCAGGGCTCTTATCCACTGCCCCCCACCCGCCTCACGCCCCGTCAAAGCAGCTCACAAATTTCTCAGATGCCCCTCTCCAGCTTTATATTCCTCTCTGGAGCCTTGAATTCTTCAAAAGGCCGGTTGGTCTTATCTTTGCCCAATAAATGCTCATTTAAATTTGAAAACCCTCTTTCAACAAAGGAGCCTCTTACTCCTCAGGCCTGAGATCTCTCTAGACTGCACAGGATATTCAAGAAACAGCTCCACGGCTAAGCCTTGCTGCTCCCCAACCCCTGCAAGGCCCTCAGACAGGCAGCCTTTCAGAGTCCCTGTCCACCAACGGGTCCCCAGTGGTTCTTAGAATGTTTTGTGTTTGGTTTGCAAACACAAAGCGCTATTGAAAAGGTGGAGAGAGTGCCAATAATAATATAACTGATAGGCAGGGGATGGGGAGGACACTAGTGGGTTATATTTTTAATGATCTTTTTCCAATGAAAAAGAAATAAGCAAAATTATGGAGACGTTGGAAATATAAATGTTATAAACAAAATGAAGACATCCACAAAAATAGCATCTATTATTTTTCAGTACCTGCTCTGCACCAGGCACTGCTGGGCACTCTGTGTAAAACTGTTTCCTCTACAATCACGATCATAACCATCGGGAGGTGGAAATCATTATCCCAGTTTTACAGATGAGGACAACAAAGGGAAAGGGTAACAAAGGAAACTTAGAAACTGGGAAAGCTGATCTCAAATCCAGGTCTGCTCCAGCCCAGAAGATGCTGTTCTTCCCACAACACGAAGTGCTCTCTCATTCCTGTTAATCAGCGATATCAGCTCAGGTATCTGCTGCCAGTTCTTTTGTTTGTTTTTAATTTAGCTGTACTAGGTCTTCGTTATGGCATGCAGGGTCTAGTTCCCTGACCAGGGATCAAACCAGGCTCCTGCACTGGGAATGCAGAGTGCCGACCGGTGGGCCACCAGGGTGGTGTTCAGCTGCCGGTTTTAAAATGCAGGGCTATGATCACGCAAGTTTGCTTTAAATTTTCTTTTTTTTCCTTTGAAACCTATCTGTGTTATTTTGTTCGGACTATCTTTCACTTATATTTCAGTTTCTTACAACTGTATAATTTGGTAGTTTTTAGCATGTCACAGTGTTTTCATAAAGTGTGCAAACATCCTCACTGTGTAATTCCAGGCTATTTCTATCACCTCAAAAAGAAGGTCTGTACCCATCACAGTCACTCATTTCCCCGTCCATATATACAGTTTATGGCTTATTTTCCCATATAATAGACTCAAGGAATCAAGACATAATTTCTCCTGATTTTACCTATTTGCGGCCCTTAAATGCCCTGTTGTGACCCTACACCCAGGCGGTACATGATACAGCAGGAAAGGCAGGGGCTGGGTCTAGGAGTGCACAGTCTCACCAGCTTCCTTAGGACAACAGCTGCTCCGCCCCCTTCAGAGACAGTTCGCGGAGCGGGGGCTGATGGGAGAACTGAGGCGATTCTGGGAAGGTTACCCTGGCACCCCTCAGCTGGGACTATGGCCTGTGTGTTTTCCTCACTGTATCTGAGCTGCCAGCTTGCTCCTCACCTGCTCCTTCCCTCCACTACTTTAAGCCCCCTGAGAGCAGATTTGTCTTTTCATCCTAGCATTTTCAATATCTGTGCAAAAAACTGATGGATTTTTAAAAACCCAATGAGAGAACCAAGTGGATGATAATCAGGCGCTGTGATAACCCCTGGAACGTGAAGGGCAAGGTCACACAAGGCAACGCTCAACTACGCCCCCTCCTGTTCATTGTGCGCAATTAGAGTTTTCTACTGAGGTTGTTGAGTTGCCAAGTCGTGTCTGACTCTTTGCAACCCCATGAACTACAGCACGCCAGGCTTCCTTGTCCTTCACTATCTCCCAGAGCTTGCTCAAACTCATGTCCATCTAGTTGGTGATGCCATCCAACGATCTCATCCTCTGTCGCCTCTTTCTCCTCTTGCCCTCAATCTTTCCCATCATCAGGGTCTTTTTCCAAAGAGTTGGCTCTTTGCATCAGTTGGCCAAAGTATTGGAGCTTCAGCATCAGTTCTTCCAATAAATATTCAGGGTTGAGTTCCTTTAGGATTAACTGGTTCGATCTCCTTGCAGTCCAAGGGACTGTTAAGAGTCTTCTCCAACACCACAGTTGGAAAGCATCAATTCTTTGGCACTTAACCTTCTTTATGGTCCAACTCTCACATCCATATGTGACTACTGGAAAAACCATAGCTTTGACTAGATGGACCTTTATTAGCAAAGTGATGTCTTTGCTTTTTAATACGCTGACCAGATTTGTTATAACTTCTTCCATTTCCAAAGGAAACTAGCTGCATTACTGGTTCCCCAGGAATTCTTAATGCTTTTGGAACCGTCTACAAGTAACCCAGATAAAAGAGAGCTTTTTTTTGTACATTAATGTTATTCCTTAAGGAGCAATCTGAGTGTCTACTTAGGGAGAATGGGCAGATATCAATATGGGGCAGTGGGGGAGAGAGGCAGTATTTAGCTCCTGACATCCAGACACTGACCAGTGGAAGCAGCCTCCAGTCATAAGAGGTGAGGCTTGATTCCGACTGGCAGCGTCAGTGGAAGCAAAAATAGTCATTTCCGTTGTTATAAGCTCATTTGTAGAAACAGACACATATGGGAATAGCATGTTGCACTAGGGGATTTCATCTATATGAATAGGCTTCCGTGGTGGCTCAGGGAAGCAGTAAAGAATCTGACTGCAATGTGGGAGACCCGGGTTTGATACCTGGGAGAAGGGAACGGCAACCCCCTCCAGTAGGCTTGCCTGGAGAATCCCATGGACAGAGGAGCCTGGCAGGCTACAGCCCATGGGGTCGCAAAGAGATGGACATGACTGAACGACTAACACACACCTATATGCGTGTGACTTCCCCCACTCCTAAAATGTACAGTGACTTCCCCTTAAGGAATAAGAATAATGAATATACAGCGCTTTTACCTACATTGTTTCACTTAATCCTAAAATACACCTGGAGAAGAGGAGGTTACTGTTACTCACTTTACATCTAAAGGACCTGTCCTCATGGTTAGATAATTCACTTAAGCATTCTAGAAAAAAGTACAAATGCAGGATGCTAGGCCAGGCCCTCTGTCACCATATCCAATAAAGTGCTACCTCCGAGCAGGGGTACATGACCTAGGACCCAGAGGTGGTCTTCAAGGCTCTGCAAACAGCACAGCCCTGGAAGCAGAAACTCCTAGGCATACACAGAAGTTTTTCTCAGGAGAGGATCCAGAGCAGTCAGATTCTCACAGGGTGTCCTGATCCCCAAATGGTTAAGAAGCCTCTGTCTATGGCAATAATATGCAGAAAACTCAGTGAATGAAGGGCATGGCAACCGGTAAATTCTATTTAAAGTGACTAAGAAGCTAGGGCTCCACTTGGAAAGAAAACAAAGGCAGCTTGGAGGTAACTCTAAATAGCATGGTGCTTGTCACAGTTTCCAGGGTCAAATGCAGCGACTCCATGGTTACCTAGCCATGGGTGGGGCTTTGGCTCCTGCAGGCAGTTCCCTCTGATAACCATAACCAGTAAAGGATGAGGCCTGGACCCAGATACTGACAACCACATGACCTGCCCCACCCGGACAACACAAGAGCCACGAAGCTGCCCATGTCTCCCAGTCCACAGAAGGGAACAGAAGGGAAGGGGTTTATCTAGAGTATTGCTTTCATTTGCCTATTTGGCCAGTAGCAAGTTGATAAAACAGTTCTATGTGCTGAGTGCCATCACTGAAAGTATGTAAAAGTAGGTGAGTCTCATTTCATTTATACAGTGAATCGACATTTCTTAAGTCCCTGCTATGTACCTGGCAATGTTCTAGGCATTGGGAGACCAGGAGTGGACAGTGTCCCAGCTGCCAAGGAGCTCACTGTAGCCATGGGAGCTGGTGTGTAAAGAGACAGTTACAGCAGAGGGTGTCAGTATCAAACTCAAGAGTGCTGGGCAAGGAGGGCTGGTGGTGTCTGCCTGGAGCATCTACGAGGCCTGCAGAGGAGGTGACATCTGACTCAGGGCAGGGAAAGGCTGTGCTCCAACCAACTAATGGTGTTACAGGTGCTCTACCGTCTATAATGTAATGTCAACTAACTTATCTTATATGTGAAATACATAAGTTAGCACCTGGAGGACTCTGATCAGAAATTCACACCTGAGGTAGCCCAACAACAGAGGGAGCTACTAAATCTCTAGTATAGAGTGCATCTACACTAGAGATTTTCCTAATTAGCACATGATTTACTAGATATACTTCTTCCCTAGTGAGGAGAATGATACTCAAGACACAGTGTATGGATCGGGTGGAAAAACTCAGGTGCCTCTTCCCTTGCACGAATGGGCAAGTGCAGCAGCTGAGCACTCTTCAGAGAGACCCTGTGAAGATAGGGAAGGCCCTGACCCCGCACTGAGCACAAGCTTTTGTTGCCTGCCTCGTGAGGGAAGCAGAATCCAGCTGCTAGAATACTGGCACCTTCGCTTCTAATGAAACTGTCAAATAAAGTATTTGAGTCAAGCAGGGACATGCTTCACTAATCCTATAGGAACAGGTGGGGCGACTGCTTCTGTGGTGTCTCCAAGTGTGGCAGAACTTAGCCTGAGACTTGGTTTCCCTATAGTTACCGCACCTAGGAAGGAGGCTGGGGGAGATGAGACCTGTAGCTTCCCCTAGCTCTAATCATCCCACAGATGGGCAGGTTGGAGGGACCAGTCTGTAAGGGTTCCCTGGTATCTCTCCCTTCTGAGGCTGCCTGCATAAGCACATCCACAGCCCAGCCTGAGCACTGCTGCATTTTCTGGTGCTGACAGCTTCCAACGAATCCACCTGGAAGGCATTTAATCCTTTCCTGCCCTGCCCCATTACCACCAAGTCCCTTACTGTCCTTACAACCAGGCTTGACACCTGCTCCATTTGATGGAGTCCTTTTTCTATCCAGTACCCCCAACAGTAATATCCAATACCATTTCTATCACTTTAGCCTGACAGCTGGTTGTCCTAAATAATCCCATGATTTAATCCCAAATGCACACTTCATGACATTTCCTGGTATTAATTAATTGCTGTCAAGAGGATTAACTTCTGCAGGGGATTTGCTCCCACTGGCCAAAAAGAGCTGCTCCCTATGGCCTAGGCAATAATTCTCCATAAATCCAAAGGCTGACCCTAACTCAAGTCTGCCACCTGGTGGCCAGCTGATTCACACCAGCACTGCCTGGGCTTCTAGGATCTGTTTAAGTTTCATCCAGCCCTGGATGAAGCATCTGGGGAGTTACTCTAAAAACTTCAAAAACCTCAATGCCTGGCTTGGGCTACAGCCTAGACCAATCAAATATTCCTAGAGGTGGGACCCAAAGGTGCTCTTTAGAATCTCAGGTGAGCTTTTCAAAAACAGGCTTCCTAGGACTGCAGCCTGAATTTCCAAGAAGTGAGGCACATGTCTAGTCTGAATGCATCTTAGGCAATCTCTCACCCGGCTTAAGAACTAGCAGTCTAGCTCAGTGTTCTCCGTGCCTGCATGAGGAGGGCTGTCTTGCTACACAAACACATATGCCTGGCTTCCTTCCTGATTTACCTTCATAGGTATTGAGTGAAGGTTCAAAGTCTGTATTTTCAGGAAAAATGAGGGCTCAGAGAGGCTGAGTGACTTGCCTGAGGTCACAAGACTGGTGCAGCTGAAACCAGAACTCCAGTCTTTTGGCCCCAGCCATAACTGCATGCTACTGGAAAGGAATTCTCTATCTCAGTGAGCTAAAATTCTTAGGGAGGATACAGAAGAATGAAGAGAAGAAAAGAGGTACCCCAAAGGAGACATCATAGTCTTCAAACGTGTATGGTTTGTCTGCAAGATCTTCAAAAAACTCTGCTAAGGAGTCCAGTGTCTCCTCGGCCAGTCTTTCGTAGGTGGTATCGTCCAAAGTGCTGCAGGGGGAAGAGAAACAACGCCAATCATGCGATCACCAAACTGCTGCATTTTATTAGCATCAATTGATATTTATTTTTTACTTAAATTTTTTAAATAGATGGAAAATATCTAACATATACAGAGTAAAAATTTAAAGAGCATGAAAGAATTTAGAGAACTAAGTCTTTCTTCCCAAACAGGCTAAACTATGATGAGCAATCTTCTGTATCCTTTTAGTCACCCCCTAGACTGTAGCCCACCAGGCTCCACTGTACATGGAATTCTCCAGGCAAGAGTACGGTAGTGGGTTACCATTCTCTTCTCCAGGGGATCTCTCTGACCCAGGGATTGAACTCCTGCACTGCACACCAATTCTTTACCATCTGAGTCACCAGGGAAGCCCAACATATACAGAGTAAAAATTTAAAAAGCATGAAAAAAGTAAGCGTTTCTTCCCAGACAGGCAATCTGTGTATGAGCAAGCTCTTCTGTATCCTTCTAGAATTTTTATATATTTTTTAATATACAAATGAAGCACCTTGCAGTTTTCATTTCATATGTCTTAGACATTGTTCCATATTAGCACGTATGGGTTTTCACAGTATTTTATCTTATGTTATTCATTCAGCTTGTCCCTTTCAACTGGCCATTGAGGTTGTTTCCATTGCTTTTGTTATTAACATTTGTTGGGCAAATCACAAAGTGGGAGAAAATACTTGCATTCCATATATCTGAAAAAGGACTTATTTCCAGGACATGTAAAGAACTCTTACAAATCAATAAGAAAACCCAACAGGAAAATACGCAAAATATTTGAACAGGTTTCATTAAAAAAAAAAAAGATATCCAAATGGTCAATGAACATATGCAAAGGTGCTCAACCTTGCTAATCTTCAGGAAAATGAAAATTAAAAAACCACAATGAGATATCACCAGAACGGTTAAAACGAAAGAGAGAATATGAAGAGTCGGTCAGGAAGTGCAGTAACCAGAGCGTTCAGATACTGCTGATGGGCAAATAAATTAGACAAGCATTTTGGAAAACTATTGATACTTCTACAAGAGTTGAATACATTCAGGTGCTGTGACCATCAATTCCACTCTTGGGTATATACTCAACAGAAATGCATACCCAGGTTCATCAAGAGACACGCACCACGCTAGAATGTTCACAGCAGAACTATCCATTAGCCCAAATTAGAGGCTGCCCAAGTATCCAGACATAATACAGTAGATAAATAAACTGTGATACCTTCAAACCATGAAACACTACAGTGCAAGACAGAATTGTCTACAAAAATAACAATATGGATGAATCCCACAATAAACGGTGACTGAAAGAAGCCACACACAGACATACTTATTCTTAATACCATTTATATAAATTTAAAAGGCAGACAAAACTAATCCATGTTATTTGAAATCAGAATGGTAGCTACTCTGGGACAAAGAGGGGTTAATAATTAGAAGTGAGCAGAAGGCCTGCTCTCAAGGGGTTGGTAACATTCTATTTCTTGAGCTAGTTCTTGAGTTACATGGTATGTTCAATTTTTAAAAATTTATCAAGCTGAATACTTGGAGATATTCTATATAGATATTATTTTTTAATTAAAAAAATGCTATAAATCTATAGACACAGAAAGTGGTTATCTGGGGCAAGGAGGAATGAGGAGTGATTACTAATGGCTATGGAGTCTCTTTTTGGAGTGATGAAATTGTTCTGGAATTAGATAGTGGTAAAAATTGCATAATTTTGTGAGGATACTAAAAACCACTGAACGGTACATTTTACTTTATATATATATTGGTTGGCCGGGTTTTTGTTTTGTTTCTGGCTGTACCAGGTCTTAGCTGCATCACAAGGGGGATCTTCATCGCCTTGTGCGGGCTTAGTTGTGGCGTGGTGGGATTCTAGTTCCTTGACCAGGGATCAAATCTGAGCTCTCTGCATTGGGCACAGAGAGTCTTAACTACTGGACTATAAGGGAAGTCCCAGTGGTACATTTTTAAATGGTGAATTTTATGGTATGTAAATTATGACAATGAAAACTGCCAGAAACCTCCCTGTATAGAATGTATCTATAGGTTACAAGAGGTGTCTTGGAAAACTCCATCACTGGAGAGTTTCTAGGAGGCCCAAAGTAAGACATTCCATGGACTGTAGCCCATCAAGCTCCTCTGTCCATGGGATTCTCCAGGCAAGAATACTGGAGTGGGTTGTCATTCCCTTCTCCAGGGGATCTTCCCAACCCAGGAATTGGACCCGGGTCTTCCACATTGCAGTCAGATCCTTTACTGTCTGAGCCACCAGGGAAGCCTGTGCATATAGGTGAAATCCCCTAACTCAACATGTCATTCCTGTGTGTGTCTGTTTCACCCGCCTCAAGGGCACAATGTGCGGAAGGCTACGGGGCTGAGTGGTGGGCCTGGGGGGCGGGTGTTGGGCATTTCCCTCTCCCTCTCCTCAGTTAACGCTGATCAAGGGACATCTGAAGAGAAGCAGGACAGACTGATAGGTGCCCGGAGGAGCTTGGGGAACATAAAGACACACCTGACTCAGGCATAAAGCCCAAAGTCAAGAGCTTAGCAGGTGTTATCTGGCAGTGGCAGGTGGGTCATGGCAAAAGCGGGCTGCCCTACACATGGCAGGTCAAGGTACGCTTCCCAGAGGCCAGAAGTAGACCCTGAAGAAGGGAGCTAGGCATGGAGCGTCTGCCAAGGTCCCACCCAACCTCAGAGGGCTGTCTGGAGGGATGGGGGGACAGTAGCAGAGAGTCTGTGCAAGGAGGGGCTGGAAATGGTGCCCCCGAGGCGAAAACCTAACCCATGCAGACGTAGCACTTGTTCAGAGGCTGCGGGGAGGGCCAACGACACAGACATGGAAGCCCGGAGCCTGGAGGTCCCCTGTCAGCTGCTGCCTGTGATAACCTGGAAGGCCCATACTGTCCTGCAGAGCTGGAGCTCTGGCGACAGTTTAGGATGTTCCTGCGTGTGGGTGGCTCCCTGCTGCCGTTAGCTGATGAACACAGAAATGGTGAGCCAGGAGAAGACCAGCTGGTCTACGCTGGGGAGCTGGAAGCAGTACCGAGATGGGTGAGCCAAGGGGAGAAGCTAAAGCCTCTCATTAAGCCAAAATAGGGGACCTAATTCTGTTGCAAAAAGCAGGTTAAGAGTAGTCTTTAGTGTTACGACCTCAAGGAAAATGCTCTTAGGTTGAGACAGGTGGCTGTGGGAGTGAGGATGCCAAAAATAAGTCAGTTGGAGACTCCCATTCCAGGTGGGACTAGTGGAAAAGGACCCGCCTGCCAATGCAGGAGACGTAAGAGACGCAGGTTCAATCCCTGGGTCGGGAAGATCCCCTGGAGGAGGGCATGGCAACCCACTCCAGTATTCTTGCCTGGAGAATCCATGGACAGAGGAGCCTGGTGGGCTACAGTCCATAGGGTCGCAGAGTCAGACATGACTGAAGTGACTTAGCACATACAGGAGGCTCCAGGTGGCTGGTATGTGAGACTGACTACGTCTTAAGAGATCAGATGCCTACTAGGTTTCTGAGAAAATCCTGTTATCAAAGAAAAATCAATCTGGCCGACTGGAGCCTTACGACAGCCTGCAGAAACTGTTACTATCAGCAGGGAGAGGGCTGTGAAGACTGCTCACCCCCAGGAGGGACACGTTCCACTGCCTGTGTCCCCTGAGGCCATGGGGAGGGACAGCCAGTGAGGAGCCTTCTGGGGGCAGAACTGGGGTTTCTTAGAGGGATGTCCCCCACAACCAGGGTAGAGCTTGTCCCAGGGCAGCCCAGGGGGCTCCATTGCTGCCCTCTTCAAATAAAATGTCATCTTTTACTTGAACACGAGCTACTGATGTACTGGTTATCTTGCCCCTCTCCGTGTGTGTTTGTGTGTAGGTCGGAGAAGCCATTCCTAGACCTGGAGACAGGACTGCATGTCATCTGGGCATCTCGGCCTTTGAGGCAGATGAGGGACTGTGGGCCTGTGGTTGCAGCCCCAGGATGTGTGTAGAAGGTTGCAGGGGTTGGGGCGGGCAGTGCTGTCACGCAGATTCATAGAGGGCTGGGCTGCAGCAGCGCCCAGCAGCTTTCCCCCAGAACCCATCACCTCCTCCCTCCAGGACACCCACTAGACTACCTTACTGGCCTCCCCTCCTCTTAGCTGGGGCCCTGGGACCAAGTCCTTCCCACTAAAATGTGAGCGAGGGACAAACACCACTGCTGGGCCTGCCATGCTCTCGTCCATTTCTGTGGAGTGTGCTGTGGACGGGATGACCCAGGCTTGACCTGCAGAGGGCAGATGGTGCAGACAGGAGACAGGAAGGTGGAAAGAGTCCGGCTCTCTGAACCATTTCACAGAGGTACGGCCACCCTGCTCCCACAGAGAAGGGGGCCTGCTTGGAGCCATTTCAATTTGGGGTCTACTTGTTACCGAAACTTGGCCGGCCCTAAAGACTAAGATATCAAAGAGAATAACAACAAAACTCTGGGAACAACCTCAATGTCCAGCAATAGGGAATGCGTTAAATGAATCATGGCACATCCATACAACTTAGAACTATTTCACTAAATATAGTACAGTGGATAGTTAGTGATGTGTGAAGATGCTTATGAGCGCTACTTCTTAGGGAGAAGACAGGTTTTCTGTGGGATGGGTTTTGAGGTTTTTGTTGTTAAAAAAAAGTGAAAGGAAAGAAAAAGACAAGTATATGTATGTGTGCATATGTTATACATGGGGGGTGGTGGAAGGAAGAAGTGATCTCTGACATGCAAGATGCTTTGTCTTACCCAGCATCACCCAAAGTTCCTGCTGTCCTCAAATTTATCCAGCAGACACTTTGCTTTTTGACATCCAGGGTCTGGTTGAGGCAGCGGAGGCTCAAACTCTAAAAGCCAAAGTGAAGAACATTACCATTTTCCAATACATTACAGTCCATTAACGCGCAGTTTAAATATTATTACGGGTACACTCAGGAGTAACCAGGTTAAAGTTTTTCAGACTATTTCTTCCTCGGCAATTTTTTTGTCTTCTTTTGGTGCAATACACTGCACTAGCCCAGGCTCTCTCCCCAATGCAGGCTGTGCTCCCCAACGCAGTAGCCACTCACTACATGCACCTATTCAAATGTAAATTTACTGAAGTAAGATCAAAATTGCAAAGTCAATTCCCCGGTCTCATTAGCTACCTGTCGGGTGTCGTGTGGCACAGACTCAGGACATACCTACCATCACTGGAAGTGCTGCTGGCTGGGATGGGGTGGTGAACAAAGACGGGGTGAGGAGTGTCAGCAAAGTCTTAGAATGTGACTAAAAGGAGCAAGCACAAATGGCTGGATGGCCAGGATGCAGCTGCAGACTGCTGCCTGACAGATCTTAATAACACCATCTGCAGGGGACACTGTGACACACTGATTTCTTTCAATACCTAACTACTCCCTCTGAGCAGTGGGGTCTGAGCTATGACCAGCCGGAGAGCTGTCAGAGGGGATGGAGGCCCGAAAGGAGAGAGAAGTGGTCCAGCAGAATGGAGAGGCGGCAGGGGAGTGATGGAGAGGCGGGCTGCAGGGCTTCATCTGGGGAAGACGCCGAGGGGCCTGCAGAGCTTGGCGGCAAGGTTCACCTTCTCCAAAGGGCACCGTGGCTGCCACCAAGAAGAGGGGACAGAGGCTGTGGTTACTCTCTTGGGCCATCGGGGCCCTGGGCAAGCTGGGAAAGACTCAGGCTGAGACGTGAGGGGAGGAGGAGGAGGAAATGGGGGTGTAGGACACAGATGGCCATTTAAAAACACTGGCTCTGAAGAAGTGAGAGAGTGGCTGTGAAAAGCACAGTGTCCCACAGCATGTTCTGGAGTGTTCACCATTAACTGGGTGGTGATCCCAGACTTTAGAGAAGGGACTCATTTAGTCCTCATTGCCCGCCTAGGAGGGAAGTGTTGTACTGTGACAGTCGTCATTCATGATAGAGGTGCCCTGTAAAGTTGGTGGATAAGGGAGTTGCTCCTGAGGGAAATACGGAGAGGTTCCTGTGAGCCTCTGGTCTCGTTTTCACCAAATGATCAAGGCACAACCTGGTTTTACACGTGTTTCTGTTTAAAGACGCCTCTATCATATATGTTGTCGATTCACTGACCCTGGACTCACAGCCAACAGCACTAAAACTCACGTTTTGAACAAAGCTTACCCAGCCCGCCTGTTTCCTCCCTAAGGTCCCTCACAGCCTTCCTGCACAGAGCAACCAGACAGCACTATGCTTGGGGCCACTTTAAACAGTGAAATCAACCAGGAAAAAAAAAGAAAAGCACAAAACTGTGTCACAATACTAAACCATGAAGAACGTGCCCCAGACAGACTGTGCAAAAGACCCTCGTTTCCAGTGTGGGAGCTGAAACAAGAGGGCAGGGCCTGCTGTGACCTCAGCCAGGGTCATGAGAGTGCGGGTGACTCAGGCTTTCTGAGGCACTGCAGGGTCACTTGCCTAAGTCACACAAACACACAGATACAAAGCAGGGGAGCTGGGATCTGAACCCATGCTGTCTGGCCCCAAGGTCCTGGCCCCAAAGGCAAGAATCGCATCCTGGGAACAATACAGGGCTCCAGACACAGAGGGGAGGGCTTTGAGAACTCGGGGCTCACGTCAGTCAGTTTTCCCTTCTCTCGTGGATCTCGGCCTCTCAAATCCTAGCTGTCTTAGTCCGTCTGCTACCTTCACACACAGTGTTTCTCTTTTGTCCTTTAATTGTATATCTTCGATGGTTCTGATTGGAGAGCTGGTCTCAAGCAAGGTACTCATTCACAGCCAGAATAGAAGACTTTATTCAGCTGTTTTTTTTCAAGTTTCTTTTTTTTTTTTAATGAATGAATTAAAATTTGGCGATGTCAGGTCTTAGTTGCAGCATGTGGAACCTTCGTGTTGTGTCACACAAGATCTTTCGTTGTAGCACGCGGGCTCTCTAGTTGTGGCAAGTAGGCTCAGTTGCTCCACAGCATGTGGGATCTTAGTTCCGTCACCAAGGATTGAACCCATGTCCCCTCCATTGCAAGGCGGATTCTTAACCAATGGACCACCAGGGAAGTCCCTATTCAGCTGATTGTAATCACAAGGGAACAGTTGCCAAAGACCCCCTCCATCATCTCCTACCTGCTTCTCCCTAATCTAACATTCTCTGTGGTGGTGGTGGTGTAGTCACTAATTTGTGTCCAATAGTCCGCCAGGCTCCTCTGTCCATGGGATTTTCCAGGCAAGAAGACTGGACGAGGTAGCCATTTCCTTCTCCAAGGGTTCTTCCCGACCCAGGGATCAAACCCAGGTCTCCTGCATTGCAGATTCTTTACCGAATGAGCGATCAGGGAAGCCCGACATTCCCTGGATAACTGCTTAACCTTTCAGACCTCTACTTCCTCCTCTGAAGGCAGCAGTCATGGACTGCAATACCCCAAACTTGGGGCCTGATGGTGATCAATCAGTTTGTTTTGAAGCATGTCAGGACAGTGTGGAGAGAGAGGACCTCAGGGGGGAAATCTGGCCTTTGCTAAGGAAGAAGCTGCCCCACTCTGATTGTGGGCTGCAGATGGACTTCAGGGTGGGCAGGGCTCTGTTATAAGAGCGCCCCCTTAAGCCCCCCGAGGCCAACCCTCCTGCTGCCAAGGTTACCTGGAGCCCCTGGACTGTGTGTCTGTGGCAGGTCTGCCCACTCGAGTGTCCAGGGCTCAGTGACTTCGTGAGCTCGGTACAAGGCTGGCTAAGGGGAGACGCTGCAGGAAATACTAGGTAGTTCCACAGGCTCCAGCTCAGACCCTGGACATGACCCAACCTAGGCCACTCTGGTGAGGCTTGGCCTGATGGCCAGCAGGGAGGCTAGCCCAGGGTCCCCTTGTCACCCTGGGCTATGGCAAACCGAAAGCTTGAAGAGTGAGTCAGTTCTCATCCACTTCTGGGAGGACAAACGGGCACAACCACTCTTGGCATCAAATGAGTTGAGTATCTGCTGGCTCCTCACTCAGCAAGGCCAGCCTGAGGACTTCACCCAAGACAAGACTCTGTTCACACACACAGAAACGCCCACTGCAGCACCATGCCAGGCAAGAGCAGCACAGAAGGAACAGGGTGATGAACATGTGCATTCTGTAGAAGGGGCACCTGTGACCAGCGTGGTCCTGACTGCCTGGTTTTCCTGAGAAGAGAAGTCAGTGATTCCAACTTTGAGCGTAGGCAACCAATCCCAGGGATATCTCCAACACAGTCAAATAGCACACCTCAGTGGAAGGGTTAAGCCTAAAGTCAACTTCCAGAGCTCCATGAACAATTTGAATTGGATTTCACCTGCCCTTTCACTACCCACAGTCCATCCAGTGGACCAGCCACTTAGAGCTGATCTCTGCCTGCCTGCCTTCCCGCCTTTGCCCATTCAGTTCTCTCCTGAAGGCCGCTCACCGCCTCCTGCTATCTGCAGACCCTGATTAAACATCACCTCTATCCTCCCGTGTAACCTCCTTAATCCCATAGTCCTTTGGGCTTCCAAGTCGTGGAGTAACTGGGTCAGGCATTTCTTTGTAACCCGGGGGAGAGAAGTGAAATTAAGTGCTTAAGACTTTATATATGTTAATTAAACCTATGCCAGCGGTAATCTCTTCCCAGAAAAACAAGCCAGGCCTCAGAGGGGTTCCGCCATCCCTCGAGGTACCTCTGCTGAGTCCAGGAGCCAGAATTTGGAACCCAGGCCCGATCCAAAAAGCCCTGCTGCTCTAGCTGCAGTGCTCCGCAACTCTGACATCTTCACCTCGCTAGATGAAAGCATTTCGTTCATAAAAGCCCATGCTTGAAAGCATCGCTCTGATAGTACACATTTATATCATTATATTGATATATACACTATTTGACTTAAGTAGTTCTATATTCATAGCATGCTAATATTATACATAGAATACTTATATGTATATTATAGTACCTAGCATATATTATTACTTAAATTTAAGTTCTCGAAAAGAGCAGTGACAAGCTTAGAACCATCACTGGCCCCTAAGAGTCAGTCCCCGCCCACCTTTCCTGCTTTTCCCGCAATTGCACCGCAGGATACAATCGCCCTTTTTCTCAAGAAAGCGGAAAACAGTGCAAAAGTAACCGGGAGAAACGGAGACTGGGCACTGCTCGGCCGCGCGCCGCCGCACTTTCCCCGCCCAAGCGCGGCCCCGCCGGAGCTGGGGCGAGTGCGCTTGTCCGGCGCGTCCTCGGCGTGCGCGGCCTCCCTCCCGGCGTGCGGCCTGCGCAGCTGCCGGCGCGGATACTTACGGACTGGCTACGCGCCGGGGCCTTGGCGGTTCCGATTCGCAGGCCCGGGAGGCCGGAGAGCGAGAGGTCCTTCGCCGGCCGCGGGGCCCCGGCACGGGTAGGGGCAAAGCCCGGGAGCGCGGAGCGGGGCAGGAAACTGGCAACCGAGCGGCGCCCGAGCGTCCACATGCTCTTTGTGATCTGCGGCGGCTCCGCCCTCCTGCTCGGGAAATGGCGGGCGCCACCTGGTGGTCACGGATTGCAACCGCAGATTCCCCTTTTCTGTTGGCTTGGGAAATGACTAGAAGTTAGACTTTAGGAAGAACTTCCCTGCATTGCTCTATCTCTGCTTTTAACAGAAATAGAAAGCTTGTTTAATGCAAAGCACGAGGCTTAACCCTTGGGCAACGTAGTGAATGCATAACCCAGGTCCCTGACATCGGAGACTTCAGCTTAGTGACCCGTTGGTGGAGAATTCTATACAGAAAGGCTTTGGGAGCTGCAGTTCTGCTGTGAACTGAGTGGGATGCAGGTCTTGAGGTTGCTTGAAAGCCAGTATAGATTAAAGCAGCTAGGAGAGTACAGACAGGAGACTGCCTCCCTGGTTTAAAAATCTGACCTCTGCCCACTTCATAGACCAGTGAGTGCTAAGTCGCTTCATTCATGTCCGACTCTTTGCGATCTGCTGGACTGTAGCCCTCCAGGTTCCTCTGTCCATGGGATTCTCCAGGCAAGAATACTGGAGTGGGCTGTCATTCCCTTCTCTAGGGGATCTTTGCCACCCAGGGATTGAAGCTGGGTCTCCTTCATTGCAAGCGAATTCTTTACCGTTGAGCCAGCCGGGAAGTTAATTAACCTCTCTGTGCCTTCTCTATGGGGGTAGAAACGTTTCTACTTCACGGGGTTGTTGTAGGGATAAAATGAGTTAATCTGGAAAGTTTTTTCTCGGACAGGCCCTGGATCCTGTTAAGTCTACAAGAAATATTGTTAATACATTTTAAAATAAAATTTTACTTTGGTAGTATATTTCAAAGGAATACAAATTGTGAAAGTTCTTTCAATTTTGTATATGCTTCAGAAAATGTCAAATATGCATGCTAGAGAATATCATTTTTATGGGTAAGATAGTGGCCACCTTCGTACTTTGTGAATAGTGGGGATAAGACACATATATAAATACTTAGGACAATGACAAATGTTAAAGAGTGGCAGAGTTGCATGGGAGAGTATTTATAACTAGAAGTGGGGGCAATCAAGGAAGTCTTTGTGGAGGAAGTGGCATTTGCACAGGACCTGGAAAAATAGGGTAGAGGAGATGGGATCTGACTGGCTATCTGACAGGGCGTTTTTCTGGATGAGAGATGTTCTCCTGCATTCAGTTAATTCTAAGCAGCCATTTATAGAGTACCTGCTGCATATATGCCGGGGAATGCTGTTAGACATCCTATTATGAACAGGAAGGCCACCCACAACGCAGAATCATCCAGTCCAAAATGGCAGTGATGCTACATCTGAGAAGCACTCATGAAGCCACACTGGAAGAATCCATTTGAGGCAAAGGGAATTGTGTTGGTTGGTGACCTTTGCCCTGACTCCGCTGCACTGACAGTGAGGCCCTTCCTCACACACTCAGAATGCAGTTATACACTTAGAGAGCTGCAGCCTTATCAACCAGTGTGCTTAGCGTGTTCCGGCATAGAAGGGTGCCTGCTCCAACTCCCAACAAAGCTGGTATCCCTGCCCTATCTTTTGAGTCAAGGAAACAGACTCAGCATAGCAGAACAGAAAATACTAAGGTCTCCCAGAAATTTGTCCTTCTCCAGGTCCTGGGAGGTGGTAAAAGAGAATTGGGCACACCAGGTTAGAGATGATTTTCATGTTTAAGTCATAAACATGACTTAAGCTCCCACCCCAGCTAGTGCTTTCTGCTTTACACAGAAAGCAGTGTGGTTTCTCTTTACAAAGCAGTGATTTAATGTTTTGCACAAATACTATATACTTTATAAAATGTTAGGAGATTTGAAAAAATACACTCAAAAGAGAGCAAGAAATCACCCCTTGGAATAACCACAGTAAACCTGTAGTGAGCATTCTTCCAGACAACGCAGTAGGTGTATTTATTTGGTCTGTAGAACAAGGATGCAAGATGAAACTAACCTCATTCTTTTTTAAATACACAAGTCTACCCAACTAGAACATGAATTACATGAGAGGAAGCAGCTTGCCTTTGTTCCCTGATATGTCCCCAGAGCCAGATAAGGGTCTGGCATAGAAAAGGTCCTCAATAAATATTTGTTGAATAAATTATTACTATGCAAATATTATCCATGGCACAATCTTTTTTTTTTTTAAGGTTTACATTGTCTTATTTGTGTGGCTGCATCAGCTCTCAGTTGCAGTACACTGGATCTTTGTTACGTCACGTGGGAGCTTTTCCTGGGGGCACACCAACTTTCTAGGTCGTGGTGGCCAGGCTCCGGACTGCACAGGCTCAGTACTTGTGGCACAAGGACTTAGTTGCCCTGTAGCATGTGGGAGCTTAGTTCCCTGATCAGGGATTGAGCCCACGTCCCCTCTTCGCAAGGTAGATTCTCAACCACTTTACCACAGGGCAAGTCCCACAACCAGTTTTTATATTTGATACATTGTATTTCATGGAGAGTTAAGTATGTTTTTTCATGGAGTTTTAACTGCCTCCCCTTCACTTGTGTTATCTGCTTTGACTGTATTTGTCCCTTCCTCAGCTTCCCCAGCATTGTGTGAAATCCCTGGAACATTCTGTCTCCCAGAAACCCCTCTCAGGGAGGTTCCTCCCTCCTGCTTCAACCTGGAATGATTCTCTTTAGGCTTAAGGGGCTGGGGCACACAATTCCATCCTGAAATTCCCCATCTGAATTCCATGCCTTCCTTTCTCTGGGGTTATTTCCTTGTTTGGATAGAGAACAAGCTCCAGAAACATCCTAAGAAAGTGTTGGGAGAGGGAAAGTATCCCTAGGTTTTCCTGGGGAAAGGGAGCTGACCTTTGGCTGTCCCTGGAACTCAGCCCAGGCCCCCTCTTCACCATTCTGTCTGCTCCCTTCCTGGTCCTTCCACTCGCCATGCCCTTCTGTCCCTCAGGCCTTTGCACTTGCTCTTCTTTCTGAATGCTCTTCCTCAGGCTCATCGCAGGGGTACCCTTCTCATCCTTCAGTCCTCAGTCTACATGTTCCCTTCTTAAAAAGCCCTTCTCAGACCACTCAACCCAATGGAGACCTTTCCCTCTACCCCGTCTCTCTCTGTCACCTCCCTCCATTGACTTCCTTTGTAGAATGTATTCTAACTGGCGAGTACATTGTCAGTCTGGGTCTTGCTGGCTGATTGGATGTTGCCCACCCTAGAATATCAGCTCCATGTCTCTCCTGTTCACTACTGTATCCCCCGTGCTGGATTTGGGGCCAGGTAAATAGCAGACACTTAGTAACTGTTTGCCAAATGGATGGATGAACACTGCTGCTCTGTGACCTGTTGGATAAGCTTTCTGTAGAATGAGGATGACAGTGGTAGCCACCACATAATGTGTGGTAAGAGATGAAGTAAGGAATACATTTAAAGAAATGGTTACCTGCACATAGTAAGACTCAACAATTATTCTTTTCTTTCTTTGTTTCTGAGTTCTAGGCTTAACTCTGACCCTGCTTGGGCAAACTTGAGCTAATCACAGAACCTCTTGGGCTGTCAGAGTTTGTTGAGTGCCTACACACTGTTCTAGTGCTGGAAATATGGTGATAAGCAAAATATAAATCCCTGCTCTCCTGGGACTTACATTCCAAGATGTCTGATGGTCTAAACACTTTCTCTGATATCCTTTGTCACTTAGGAACTGGAATTACCTGGCTAGGTTTTGCCTGGAGGAGGGGATGAGGACTGGCTTTCCCTGATGGTTTGGCAGATCTCCTCCAACTGGGCATGTTTGAAAGTGAATTTGCTAGCTACAGCATAGGATCTGAAGTTATCCCCTCTGAGAGCACAACAGAACTGGAGGAGTTGGCTGACTTCCAGCAGAGCCTTCTGCCCAGAGGGCCTTGAGAGGGGCTGGGGGGAGGGGAGAGCCACAGGTGGAAAAAACATCCAGGGGCCCCACCTGCCTGGGGACAGCGTTTCTTCTGATTTGCAGACCTATCTCTATCCTTCCAAAAATGAGTGCTGTCCCAGTTCACACAGGGGATAAAAACTGATATCTCCACATTCTCACTCATTCTTGCTGGGCCTTTGGTTTCAGCTCAGTGCCCTGATCCAGAGCCTAACACTTAACTTCTGGCCAGGAGGTGACTTCAGCTCTGGGGAAAAGCAAGCCCATTGTGTTTGCTTGGATCGATTGATAAGAGAAATTACTGAGGATGTTCTTCTTTGACATTTGCCAGGGGCAAAGTTTCATGTAAGTAGGGTGCGTGGGTGGATGTGAAATAGCAGTTTGTCCCAGGAGACTGATTATGGGGCCAGAATCCTAATCCCAGGTCTGGAATGCAATCTAATACGTGACTTTGTATATTATGTAGATTGAGTTCATAAGATACTCAGCAAATATATCAATCAGTAATTCTAAAGTGTTTTTGACAATAAACACAAAACATGGGAATTATTTAAGTAATATGGTAAATAGTGAAACTTCCAGTGGACAGAACAAAAGAGGTTGGATCTATTTGCTGAGGAAGAGTCCCTGCAGGATCCCTCGGGGACAAGTGTGATAGTGTTTGGTTCTTGATCTGACAGATGTGGAAAGCCTCAGGCAGAGGACTCTCACTCTACAAAAAATTCCTAAGGGAGTCTGGTTGAGAGGATGAGAGGAGAGAAGCATAGAATAGATCTGAAATATCACTCTGAGACAGTTGTTCTTGTTGAATTTGTGTTAGGGCTTCCCAAGCAGCTCAATGGGTAAAGAATCTGCCTGCAATGCAGGAGGCACAGGAGATGGAGGTTCGATCCCTGGGTCAGGAGGATCCCCTGCAGAGGGGCAACCTACTTCAGTATTCTTGCCTGGAGAATCCCATGGACAGAGCTACATCCCTGGCAGGCTACAGTTACAGGGTCACAGAGTCGGACACAACTGAGCGATTGAGCATGCATGCAACAACAGCCCTTAAAGGCTACTCCTAATATAGTAGAAACATGTAAACTGTGGACTTAGATACGTTTTCAAAGAATAATTAAAAAAAAAAGCTAAAGTCATAATTCTCATACAAATATATGCTGAGTATCTGTTAAAGATTAATTAGAGAGGTGGGGTCCTAATGCAATATAACTGATGTCTTTATAAGAAGAGAAAGGAATACCAGGGGTACATACACACAGAGAAAAGACCATGTGAGGTGGCAAGAGGACTGTCGTCTACAAGGCATGGAGGAAACCACCCCACTGGCACCGTGATCTTGGACTTCTGGCCTCTAGAACTGTGAGAAAATAAATTTCTGTCATTTCAGTACCCAGTGTATGGTCTGTTATGGCAGTCCTAGAGAAATATAAGAGAGAACATGCAGGAAGGCAAAGCTGGTTTCAAAGAGGATGAAAGAGATGATCAGTGACCATGAGAGTACCAGGGCCCAGCAGCTGATCTGGGTGCCTCCCCTCACAACTGCAGGCAGGGCAGAGGAGTGGGCTGTCTTTTCTTTTTCTTTTTTTTTTTTATAATTTTACTTATTTTTGGCTGTGCTGGGTCTTCGTTGCTATGGGGGGCTACTCTCTAGTTGCGGTGCATGGGCTTCTCACTGCGGCGGTTTCTCTTGTGGGGCACAGGCTCTCGGGCATGTAGGCTTCAGTAGTTGTATCTCCTGGGCTCTAAAGCACAGGCTCAGTAGTTTTGCTGCACAGGCTTAGTTGCTCTGCAGCACATGCGATCCTCCTGGATCAGGGATCAAACCCGTATCTCCCGCATCTGCAGATGGATTCTTTACCGCTGAGCCACCAGGGAGGCCCCAGGAGTGGGTAGTCTTGACAAGACTTAGCTGGAGAGGGGCGGGGAGCAGCTGGCTACCCACCCTTCTTTACCCTTGGCCATCACGATATTGCCCTCTGTTTGCCCTCTAACCCGATGCTGTTGTCAACCCCTCACTGCTTTCCGTGAGGACTTCGGCTCTGCTGTACTCCTCTCTCTCCTCTGCCTTTTCAGTCAAGAGTACATAGCTCAGTTGGTAAAGATTTTGTCTGCAATGCAGGAGACCCCGGTTCAATTCCTGGGTTGGGAAGATCCCCTGGAGAAGGGAAAGGCTACCCACTCCAGTATTCGTGGGTTTCCCTTGTGACTCAGCTGGTAAAGATTCTGCCTGCAATGTGGGAGACCTGGGTTCGATCCCTGGGTTGGGAAGATCCCCTGGAGAAGGGAAAGGCTACCCACTCCAGTAATCTGGCCTGGAGAGTTCCATGGACTGTATAGTCCATGGGGTTGCAAAGAGTCGGACACAATTGAGTGACTTTCACTTTCACTAGAGTAGGGGGTAGGAATTCCATATGGACCTGTAACTGGCATCTTTGTTGCTGTCCTTCCATTGGTTTTCAGAGGTGAGGTGGTTGATCAACTGAATTGAACGTATGTGTGTGTATTGGTGTTTTTTTTTTTTAATTTTTAAAAATTTTTATTGGAGTCTAGTTAATTTATAGTGTTGTGTTTCCGGCATATAGCAAAGTAAATCAGTTATACATATATCCACTCTTTTTTAGATTATTTTCCCATTTAGGCCATTAAGGAGTATTAAGTAGAGTTCCCTGTGTTATATAGTTGGTCTTATTAGTTATCTATTTTATATATAGTGGCATATACATGTCAATCCCAGTCTTCCAGTCCCACACGCATATGTATGTATTGTTAACATATTTTAATACTTTGGTAGGAGTTGAGGGGAAAGGGGCTTTTATGGTCCCAGGCCTGAAGGAAGAGACAGAGGATTACCTAGGAAGCCATTCTAAGATTAGCCCAAATCCCTCCGTGGGACGCTGTGTGCTCACTCACTCAGTCATGTCTGACTCTTTGCAACCCCGTGGACTGTAGCCCACCAGGCTCCTCTGTCCATGGCATTCTCCAGGCAAGAGTACTGGAGTGGGTTGCCATTTCCTTCTACAGGACACCTTAGGACTCTGTTGTCCAGCACAGGGAGCTCGGAGCCCTGGGACTGGGGTTACAATGGGGTTTCTTTTTTCTTTTTCAAGCTGCTAAATGCTTGGTAATATTTTTTTGGTGGGGGAGGGGATAGTGCTTCAGAACTGGTTCATCCTGAAGTGTCCCATCTGTGGGGACAACTGCTCCCCATTACCTGAGTATGAAGCACCAGCAGGGGCAGCCTGGGCCTGAGGCTCTCTTTGGAGTGAAATGAAACAGCCTCTCCAGGAAAGGAGAATTGAGTCAGAGTGTTTGGGTGGTGCCTTTCCTCCAGGCCCTTCAGCTCCATCTTTCATTCCGCAATGCTTGGCTGCCTGGGTGAAAGCCATACGAACTATTAATAATGTAAACAGGCTGTTAATTATAGGAAGTATTGTGAATTATGAGTGAAGCACCCTGTGTGGACTGTGACTTATCCGTAAGGTTATATGCTGCACAGGTCTGTAGGGAGGCCCTGGAAGATGAGGTGTGCAGGTCAAGGGCACAGTGACCAGTCCTTGATCCATGGCACCATTTGCTGACCCCAGGCAAGAAGATCCTTAATCTTCCTGGATTTCATTTTCCTCACAAGTAAAATGGTAAAAATCATGTACTAGAATGTTTTTTTAAGGAGTGAGAGTGGGGAGAAGGAAATAGTCACCCACTCCAGTATTCTTGCCTGGGAAATCCTAAGGACAGAAGAGCCTGGTGGGCGGCAGTCCATGGCTCGCAAAGAGTTGGACATGACTTCGTTACTAAACGGCAGCAGCAGTTGCTTTACAGTGTTGTGTTAGTTTCTGCTGTATAGCAAAGTGAATTGGCTAGATATATATATATCTCCCCTCTTTTTTGGATTTTCTTCCAAGTTGGGTCACCACAGAGCACTGAGTAGAGTTCCCTGTATTACACAGTAGGTTCTCATTAGTTATCTATTTTATGCATATCTATAGTGTATATGTGTCAATCCGAACCTCCCGATTCCTTCCACCTTGCCCTTCCCCTTTTGCTATCCATACATTTGTTCTCTACATCTGTGTCTCTACCTCTGCTTTGCAAATAAAATCATCTATACCATAAAAAATAAAAAAAGTGAAAATCCACATGAGCAGTGATTTTCTAGCAGGGGATTCAGGCTCATTTCTTGTAAAAACGGTGCAGCTGGGTGGCCCACTATACACCATTGAATGAAGCCCCACTATTCACCATTGAATGTATGCCAGCACTGTTCTAGGGGCTGACGATACAACAGCGAGCAAAACAAGCAGAAGTCTCTATCATCTTGTATTCTATTGTGTTGAGACTGATGATAAGCGAGATAAGGTAATGATGTGTTAGTTGGTGATAGGTGGTATGGAGAAAAATAAAGCAAGGAAGAAGGAGGGGAAATGTAGTGGCCAGGCCCAAAGGCCCCGCAAGAATCCCCTCAGGCATTCATACTCTTGTGTGGTTCCCTCCACAGTGTACCGCATTGTCCAGGGATTAGTCTGTGTGACCAATAGGATATGGTAAAGGTGATGGAATGTCATGTCTGAGATTAGGTTTTAGAAGATGGTAGCTTCCTTCTTGGGCTTGCTTTCTGGTCTCTCCCTCTAGGGGAAGCTGGTTGCCATACTGTGGGGATAGTCAGGCAGCCTATGATGAGGTCCACATGTAAGGAGCTGAGGTACCCCGTCAGAAGCTGGTGAGGAAAGGGGCTTGCCAACAGACTGCAACCTCATGAGAGACTCTGAACCAGAGCTTGGAGGAAGCCTTGTCTTCAGTGTTCTGGAGTTGAGGATGTATTTTCTGCATGGCTACCATCACTAGGGCCTGTGCTAAGTGCTTTGTTAGCACTTATAATTATCACACCTAATTCTCCTAACAGCCTTATGTGGTATGCTATTATTACATCCATTTTACAGATCAAGGCTCAGAGGCTAATTCATTAGTGCACAAATCCTTCAGCTAAGACATGTCTGAGCTGGGACTCACACTTGGGCCTCTAAGCTGCCATGATATCCCTCCCCTCCTTTGCTCTTTTCAGACAAGGCTTGTGATGTAACACTGATGCACTTTCCCCTTCCTTGTCCTCCAAGTCATTCCTAAATATTGACATTTATTGAGCTCTGTGATCCCCAGGCCATACTTGTCCCTCTATTTCACCTCTGGAATATAAAAGGCAGCTCCAATATTCACAAGGATGATAGTCTATCCCACTCCAGGTTCATGGTTCTGGAATCTTGTAAGAACATTTAACTGGAGATGTACCCTCTTGACAAAGTTTAAGTACATGATGGTGGTGGTTTAGTCGCTAAGTTGTGTCCGACTCTTGGGACTCCATGGACTGTAGTCTGCAAGGTTCCTCTGTCCCTGGGATTTTCTAGGCAAGAATAGTGGAGTGGGTTGCCATTTCCTTCTCCAGAGGATTTTCCTAACCCAGGGATCAAACCCGGGTCTCCTCAAGTACAGGCATATTCTTTACCAACTGAGCTACCAGGGAAGTGCAGGATACAATATTGTTAATTACAATCACAGCAGGTCTCTAGAACTTATTTATCTTGCTTAGTTGGCACTATATACCTGTTGAATGGTGACTCCCCACTTCCACCTTACAGGTCAGGTTTGTCTCTAGCCTCCTTTGTCCCCTACAAAGGATACAAACTTCTTGTTTTGTGTTGTTTAATTTCTAAGTCGTGTCCAATTGTTTTGCGACCCTGTGGACTGTAGCCCAGCAGGCTCTTCTGTCCGTGGATTTCCCAAGCAAGAATACTAGAGTGGGTTGCCATTTCCTTCTCCAGAGGGTCTTCCCAACCCAGGGATCAAACCAAATCTCTTGCATTGACAGGCAGATTCTTTTACTGCTGAACCACCAGGGAAGCACACAAACTTCCAGCATTGCCTTAATTCTGGAACTCGATCTCTGGTGCCATTGGTTGCCTCTTATTTCTTACTGTTTTTATGTAGTTTTCTTTTGTATGAGATGTAACTAATTATTAAGATAACGAGAGGTGGGATCTCTCACGTCTCAGGTCTTTGATCCACAGGTTATGGGGCATATTGGTCTTCCTGTTGGGAAAACAGATTTCAATCTAGGACACATACCCAAATGCCGTTAAGAGCCAGGCAGTCACTGGAAACGAGCAGCAGGCCCCGTGGAGCGCACAGCCCACTTGGACTGCCTTTCTATTTCCTGTTTCGCTGGAGACACAAAGATAAGCGCTATTTCACGTCTTTCAACACTGATGTGAAAGTCCCACAATACAAGCAGGATGATAAGCAGCAACAGTCACGGGCTCTGTGCCTTGGTGATAGTGGGGTGGGCCAGGGAGGGCTGTGGAATGCTGAGAAAATGCTTGCAAGAGGTATGGCTGCAACTCAGAACTACTGAATAGTGTCCCATGGAGTGCAGGTCTACTGTGCACAGATATTCCAACAGACGACAGCAGTCTGGGTGATTTGGGTGTATGAAATTGACTATCTTTCTTGTGTTTTGAAGTATTGCTGATTTACAATATTGTGTTGTTAGTTTCAGGTGTACAGCAAAGTGATTCAATTATATATGTAGTTTTTCAGATTGTTTTCCATTATAGGTTATTACAAGATATTGAATATGGTTCCCTGTGCTATACAGTAAATCCTTGTTGTTTATGTATAGTAGTGTGTATCTGTTAATCCCATACTCCTAATGTATCCCCACTGCCCTTTCTCCTTTGGTAATCACAGGTTTGTTTTCCATGAAAATTGACTGATCTTTTATTATTGAAAAATAATTAAAAAATACTTTTCAGGCCGGTATAGTGCAAGTCAAACAAAACATCTGTGGGCTCATTTGGGGTCTTAAACCTTGGCTGTACATTAGGATCATGTGGGGAGCCTTTAAAAGTGCTGATACCAAATCACACTCTTGAGTCAATTAAGTCAGCCTCTTGGGAGGCAGGATGAGTCATCAGTATGTTTTAAAATGTCCCAGGTGATTTCAAAGTGCAGTTAAGACAGAGCTACCAGGCCTGATGACCATCGGTCTGTGACCTCTGGTTTCTAAGGGCCTGTTTCAGCAGGAGCTGTGGGTTCTCTACTCTACCCGGGCTTTTTCTGATGTTAATTGGCAGGGATGCCAGGTCACCAGGTGTCAGGTACCCTGGGTGAGGCCTCCAAAGGAAGGCATCAAGTGCTCTCCCTGTCTGTTTCTCTTGAGGTCTCCAACTCTGTCATGAAATGTGGGTTTTCATGGTGATGGCAGTTCCTGAGAAACTCACATGTTGTTTCACCTTAAATGGTAGCAAAGGCTTGTTTCATGGCGCACACTATCTGATTTAGCATCTTGTCCTGGATACAAGGGCTTCCCTGGTGGCTCAGACAGTAAAGAATCCACCTGCAACTGAGATCCAGGTTCAATTCCTGGTTTGGGAAGGTCCCCTGGAGAAGGGAATGGCAACCCACTCCACTCAGTATTCTTGCCTGGAGAATTCCATGGACAGAGGAGCCTGTGGGCTACAGCCCATGGAGTCACAAAGAGTCAAATATGACTGAGTGTCTAACACACGCACACACACACACCTAGATAGAATTGCTTTCTTTTTGTTTGCTCTTTTTCTTTTGGCCACACTGTGTAGCATGTGGGATCTTAGTTCCCAGACCAGGGATCCAACTGCCTCCTGAACTGGAAGGCAGCATCTTAACTCCTGGACTACTGGAGAAGTCTCACGGGTGCAATTTCTTATTCAGTCACCTGGCCACACTGTCTCTATGTTATATGTTAATGACTAGACATCATGTACCTTCCGTCACCTTGCAACTATGTGACAATGCCCTTTGGGTAGGTATACACACAAAATCATCTTCAAGGTCTTAAGACTGACTACAGCAGGTCTCCCCAGGTACCATGGCCTGATGGTGGTGTTAACCACGGTGGGCAAATAGCAGTGTCTGATATTCCTTCCCCATTCTCGGGTGGTGGTAGTTCTCACAGTCACATCCTTGACTCTGTTGTCTCATCTCTCTTGGATCACACACTTTGGCTTGCACTCTCATACCTCTTAAATCTGTGCCAGCAATTCTTAGTCTTTGCTGAGTTCCAAGCCCTTATTTTCAACAGTCTATTAGACGGTTTCACCTGAATGTCTTATAGGAACCGTGGACTCAAGGTGATCGATCCTGAATTTATTATTATTTTCAATAAATGTGTTACTCCTTCTCTCTCCATTTGCTTTTTTCTAAAGGAATTTACTGAAAGGACACACAAGAGAAGACCTGATAAACCAGAACTAAGGAGAGGAGCCCAGGACACTTGTGGATTCAGAGCCTCAGATACACATGGACAGCCTTTCAAGAAGCTGCCTTTGGATGACTCATTCACAGCCACCTCCAGTACACATGTGTTTCTGCTCAGATTCAGATTCCTGAGCAAGATGAACTGATTGGTGTTTCTTTGGTCATGTGACACCCCTGACTTTAACCCCTGTGGTTGAAAACCCACCAGAATCAGACAAAACAGGCTGGGTGCTGTTACTAGAAGGGGAAGAACTTCCAAGGAGCAGAAAAAGGATTTTATAAAAATCGTCCTCATCTTATTGATTTAAACATTATGCAGGTAGCAAGTAAGCAAATGCATTTGTGAAAAACCAAATAATGAAGAGTATAGAATAATACCTTACTTCTTACCTTACTCTCACCCCCAGAGGTAAGTACTATCAATTTATGGTGTCTCTTTATAGATTTTTTTGGTACATTTAGCGATTGTAAATTTATCTGTAAACTTACATGTATATACACAATAATATAACTATTTTAAAATGAATATGATGTACTGCTGCTGCTAAGTCACTTCAGTCGTGTCCGACTCTGTGTGACCCCATAGACGGAAGCCCACCAGGCTCCCCTGTCCCTGGGATTCTCCAGGCAAGAGTACTGGAGTGGGTTGCCATTTCCTGCTCCAATGTATGAAAGTGAAAAGTCAAAGTGAAGTCGCTCAGTCGTGCCTGACCCTCAGCAACCCCATGGACTGCAGCCTTCCAGGCTCCTCCACCCATGGGATTCTCCAGGCAAGAGTTCTGGAGTGGGGTGCCATTGCCTTCTCTGATATGATGTACTGCCTTCACTTAATTTACAGACCTTTACCATTTTAAAACTTACAGCTCTAATATCTATTTTAACAAGTAATTCATGGTTAACGTTAAACAGTTCAGAAGTTAATAAAATGAAAAGTAAAAATTTCCTTTCTTCGAATCCACATTTTCATAAATTCCTAGTGCTATTCCCCAGAAGTTACCACTGGCAAGTTTCTTTTATAACAGAAGAAATACTGTAAGGTAAACAAGTAAGCAGGGCCTCCTAGGACTGCTCCCTTGCTATAGACCAACGTTATAATGTCAATTATCAGCCCATTTCCATAAATAGAGCAAAATCAATAGTATCAATGGATGGATGATTGCCAACATTTTTGTTACAAAATGTAGTATTTGTTAAGTTACTGTCAGTAAACTTTCTCCCTCTTCTAACTTCCTGACTCCCCAAATACATCTTTTTTGTGTAACAGGGCCCATGCCAATTTTTAAATCAGCATTTTATAGATATCCTTGCTGCTTATAAATCTGACATAGAAACCGGTGTTCAAAGATCTTCATTCTGCTGCTGCTGCTGCTAAGTCGCTTCAGTCGTGCCCGACTCTGTGCGACCCCATAGACGGCAGCCCACCAGGCTCCCTTGTCCCCGGGCTTCTCCAGGCAAGAACACTGGAGTGGGTTGCGGGAAATAAGCTAGAACTTGTTTGTCAAAATCCAAGTAGATAAGTATCTCTCTTTGGACCAGAACATGCAGTATTACATGAACATATCTTAGGGAGAAAGACATTGGCAAGTTTTTTTCTGTTTGAATTCTGGGGTAATTTTTTGTTCTCATAAAATATTTTACAGATAGAGGGGACGTTAGGTTTGATTGCTACAACCTTCTTATACCGTCGACCATTTGGAAACAGCTACATCAGCTGTAAAGAGGAGCGTCAGCTGGTGTGATGGCTGGTAAGCAATTTTGGGAGCGAAAGCTTGTGTTGATTGTCGTCAGCTGGGCACACGAGGCAGGGCAGTTCTTACCTCTTCACTGAGCTCCACGCAGGACATTCTGGACACACTGTGGCCTGCTTCTCGGATCTTTTTCAATCTAACGAAAGGAATTCTGAGAATGCAGAGGGATCCCCATTCCCCTAGGTATGCTAAGAACTCCTTTGCTTCCTGAGATCATGAGAAGTGGAAGGAAAGTGGAGAGAAGTAAAAAGTGTAATTATCCTTTTAAAAACTTTAATTAATCTGTGGCTGCGCTGGGTCTCCATTGCTGTGCACAGACTGTCTCTAGTTGTGGCGCGCAGGCGTCTCACTGCAGTGGCTTCTTTTGTTGAGGAGCACATGGGCTTCAGCAGTCACAGCTTGCAGCATCTTTCATTGTGGTATGTAGGCTCTAGAGCACAGGCTCAGTAGTTGTGGCACACAGGCTGGGTTGCCTCTTGGCGTATAGGATCTTAGTTCCCTGACCAGGGATCAAACCCTCATTCCCTGCAGGTGGATTCTTAACCACTGCACCAACAGGGAAGTCCAAGAGTATAATTATTCTGTGCTGGCTCTGGGACAGCTAAATACCCTTGCTATGTTGTTCTTGAGGGAATTTGGGTTTCCCTTTTGTGGAAGTTGGGCTCCTCTTGTTATCAACACTAGGTCTTTTGTCCTTCACCTCCCTTCCAATCAGACCCTCTCTGTATATGTGGTAAATCCCCATTCATTGGCCCACAATTAAAACATAAGCATTGCACACAGTATACACTTGCTTAACCATTTGCTGAATTAACTAAGAAGAATTCACAGTTAATGGTAGAAACCCTCTACTTGGAGTCAAGCAATTGGGAATTCCTCTTTATTTTGTTTGGTTCCAGCCTGCAGGGCTGGGTGAAAGGGTGTTGTGTTTACTTGTAGTAGCTCAAAGTGATGTAGCCAAGGTGTAAAATCAGAACCGCAGGTATACAGAACTGACCATCAAACTTAAGGGCAGGATGAAGAGAAATCGGGAGGGTAAATGCATATGTCTCTAGCTAGGCATTTGTGATGGGGGATACAATCTGTTGTAAGGAATTGAGAGGGGCGGACAGTCAGGACTCTCTTTTGGTGGGTGTTCTGACATGGTGGCCTGAGGGAGTCCTGAAGGGCCCATCACTTACACACTGACTTCTCATAAATTTCTATGGTATGTTTTTTAATAATTCATAGAATATATAGAAAATAAGAATACTGAAGCCCTGAACAATACTATCAACCAGCCAGACTGAATTGACATTTGTAGAACATTCTACCCAACAACAGCAGAATAAACATTCTCAAGTGCACAGGGAACATCCACCAAGATGGACCATATTCTGGGCCATGAAACGAGTCCCAGTAAATTTGAAAGAATTCATGTTATACAAAGTATATTCTCTGATCACAGTGGAATTAAATTAGAATTCAACTACAGGAAAATTCTGAAAGTCCTCAAACATTTGCAAACTAAATAATACATTTTAAAGTATGGATCAAAGAAGAAATCAAAAGGGAACAGAAAATATTTTGAAATGAATTAAAATGAAATCACTCCATATCAAAATTTATGGGATGCTATTAAAGCAATATCTAGAAAAAAATTTATAGTACTAAGAGTCTATATTAGAAAAAATTTCAAATCAAGGACCTTAGTTTCTACCTTAAGAAACCAAAAGAAGAGCACATTAAACCTAAAGCAAGCAGAAAAAACAATATGCGTTTTAAAATTTTTTATTTTTTATTGAGATGTAATTAACATGTAGCATTTTTGTTTTAGGTATCCAACATAGTTTGATATATATTAATATTGCGAAATAATTACCACTATATGTTAATTTGATACCTATCACTCACAGAGTTACCATTTTTTCCCTTTTGATAGAAGTTTTAAATCTTATTTCTTTGCAACTTTCAAATGTACTGTATAGTATTGTAAACTGCAGTCACCATGCTGCACATTACATCCTCAGATAGTGTGATAGTTTTTATCTTATAACAGGAAGTTTATACCTTTTGACACCCTCTACCCATTTCACCAATAGCCTGCCCTCACCCCTCTTTTCCCCATCCTCTAGCAACCACCAATCTTCCTTATCTATGATTTGTTAAAATACCACATAAGGTGAGCTCATACAGTTATTTGTGTTTCTGTGTCTGACTTATTTCACTTAGCATAATGCTCTCAGATTTCATCCATGTTGTTGCAAATGGCAGAGTTTCCTTTTTCATGGCTGAATAATGTTCTGTGTGTGTGTGTACCACATTTCCTCTACCCATTTATCCATCAGTGGATACGTAGGTTGTTTCCATATCTTACAATGATGATGCAATGAATACAACAGTACAGATATCTTGTCAAAATAGTGATTTTGTTTCCTTTGGATAAAAACCCAGAAATGAAATGGCTAGATCATATAGTAGTTTTATTTTTAATTTTTGAAAAATCTTCATTCTGTTTTCCCTAGTACCTATAGCAATTTATATTCACACCACCAGTGTAAAAGCATTCCTTTTTCTTTCTTTTTATCCATATTCTCTCATGATCAGAATAATTTTGTTATTCCTATCACAAGTTTATTTAAAATTTATGTACTTCAAAATTTTTTTTCTAATTCTATAAAGTATATTTTGTTAAGGTGTAAAATAATGATACTGATCAAAATACTTTTATGAAATCCTGAGTCTATTCTAGATCATTGTATCATTTTTTTAATTGGATAAATTTAACATGTAACATTATATAAATTTAATCATGTTACTTTGATGCATTTACATATTGTAATATGGTTTCATTGTAATAATACTTACCAGATTGTCAACTTATAGCGCAATATTATTATGTTTCAGTTCAGTTCAGTCGCTCAGTGGTGTCTGACTCTTTGCGACCCCATGAATCACAGCACGCCAGGCCTCCCTGTCCATCACCAACTCCCGGAGTTCACCAAGACTCACGTCCATCGAGTCAGTGATGCCATCCAGCCATCCCATCCTCTGTCGTCCCCTTCTCCTCCTGCCCCCAATCCCTCCCAGCATCAGAGTCTTTTCCAATGAGTCAACTCTTCGCATGAGGTGGCCAAAATACTGGAGTTTCAGCTTTAGCATCATTCCTTCCAAAGAAATCCCAGGGCTGATCTCCTTCAGAATGGACTGGTTGGATCTCCTTGCAGTCCAAGGGACTCTCAAGGGTCTTCTCCAACACCACAGTTCAAAAGCATCAATTCTTTGGTGCTCAGCCTTCTTCACAGTCCAACTCTCACATCCATACATGAGCACAGGAAAAACCATAGCCTTGACTAGACGAACCTTTGTTGGCAAAGTAATGTCTCTGCTTTTGAATATGCTATCTAGGTTGGTCATAACTTTCCTTCCAATGAGTAAGCGTCTTTTAATTTCATGGCTGCAGTCACCATCTGTAGTGATTTTGGAGCCCCAAAAAATAAAGTCTGACACTGTTTCCACTGTTTCCCCATCTATTTCCCATGAAATGATGGGACCAGATGCCATGATCTTCGTTTTCTGAATGTTGAGCTTTAAGCCAACTTTTTCACTCTCCACTTTCACTTTCATCAAGAGGCTTTTGAGTTCCTCTTCACTTTCTGCCATAAGGGTGGTGTCATCTGCATATCTGAGGTTATTGATATTTCTCCCGGCAATCTTGATTCCAGCTTGTGTGTCTTCCAGTCCAGCGTTTCTCATGATGTACTCTGCATATAAGTTAAATAAGCAGGGTGACAATATACAGCCTTGACGTACTCCTTATCCAATTTGGAACCAGTCTGTTGTGTACTGTAATTTAAATCTCTATGACTACATTAGTACTCATTACAAGTTTGTACCCTTAAACATCCTAAATTCTATCCCACTACCCTCTGATCCCCTGGTAGCTACTGTTTTACTCTCTTTTTTTTTAAATATTTGTTTTTTTTTCACATTCCACATGTATGTGATATTATATAATATGTACTTGTCTTTCTCTGTCTGGCTTATCTCACTTAACAAAATGTCGTCAAGGTCCATCTATGTAGTCACAAAAAGCAGGATATCCTTCTCTTCTTTTTCATGGCTAAATAATACTACATTGTATATACATCTCATCTTTTTTAATCCATTCATCCACTGATGGGTATTTGTATTGTTTCCATATGTTTCACAATGAGATATTGTAAATAAGGCTGCAATACGCCAGGATGTGGACACATCTCTTGAAATTGTTTTGGGTTTTCATTTCCCTTGGGTATATTCCCAGAAGTGGAATTGCTGGATTGTGTGGTTGCTGCTGCTGCTGCTAAGTCGCTTCAGTCGTGTCCGACTCTGTGCGACCCCAGAGACGGCAGCCCACCAGGCTCCCCTATCCCTGGGATTCTCCAGGCAAGAACACTGGAGTGGGTTGCCATTTCCTTCTCCAATGCATGAAAGTGAAAAGTGAAAGTGAAGTCACTCGGTCGTGTCTGACTCGTAGCGACCCCATGGACTGCAGATCACCAGGCTCCTCCATCCATGGGATTTGCCAGGCAAGAGTACTGGAGTGGAGTGCCATTGCCTTCTCCGTTGTGTGGTTGATCAGTTTTTAATTTCTTGAGGAACTTCCATCTTGTTTTCCTTAGTGTTGGGACCAATTTACATTCCCATCAACAGTGTATAAGAGTTTCCTTTTCACCACATCTTCCCCAGCAATCGTGGTCACTTGTCTTCTTCATGTTAACCATTCTACCAAGCGTGAGGTGATATCTTATAGTTGTTTTGAATTACATTTCTTGATGCTAATTGTTGTTGAACACCTCATGGCGTTCATGGCCATTTTGGCCTGATGGTCATTTTGATGGCCTCTTTGGAAAAATGACTATTTAGTTCTTCTGCCCAATTTTTAAATAAAATAGTTTTATTATTTGTTATTAAGTTGTGTTCTTTATATATTTTGGATATTAACCCTTACCCAATATATGATTTGCAAAAATTTTCTCGTATTCAGAAGACTGCCTGTTCATTTTGTTAACAGTGTCTTTGGTATGCAAAGTTTTGCTTTTGATGTGGTCCCATTTGTTAATTTTTGCTTTTGATGTTTGTGCTTTTGGTGTCATGTTAAAAAAATCCTCATCACGAACAGCATTGATGAGCTTCTTCCCTATATTTTCTTCCTGGAGTTATATGGGATTTGGTCTTATGTTTATATTTTTGATCCATTTTGAGTTAATTTTTGTGAGTTGTATTAGGGGTTCAATTTCATTGTTCTGCATATGTTTCTGCAGTTTTTCTAGCACCGTTTGTTCAAGACCCTATCCTTTCCCCACTGGGAATTCTTGGCTCCCTTGTTGAACATTATGTGACCATACAGGCCAGGATTAAATTCTGAGCTCTTTATTCTGTTCCATGGGTCTATCTGGCTACTTTAGTGTCAGTGCATCTTATACTGTTTTATTATTATGACTTTGTAGTGTGGTTTGTGGTTTTATCTTTTTGTTTTTTTCCTCAGCATTGCTCTGGTTTTTCAAGGTCTTTGTGGTTCCACACAATTTAGGATTGTCTCTTCTATGTCTGTGAAGAATGCCTTTGTTATTTTGATGGGGTTTGTGTTGAAGCTGTTGGAGAAGGCAATGGCACCCCACTCCAGCACTCTTGCCTGGAAAATCCCATGGATGGAGGAGCCTGGTGGGCTGCAGTCCATGGGGTCGCTAAGAGTCGGACACACTGAGCAACTTCACTTTGACTTTTCACTTTCATGCATTGGAGAAGGAAATGGCAACCCACTCAGTGTTCTTGCCTGGAGAATCCCAGGGACGGCAGAGCCTGGTGGGCTTCCATCTCTGGGATCGCACAGAGTCGGACACGACTGAAGCGACTTAGCAGCAGCAGCAGCAGCAGTGTTGAAGCTGTAGATGGCTTTGGTAGTATGGCTATTTTAACAATATTAATTCTGCTATCTGTGAACAGAAGTTCCATTTTTTATATATCTTCAACAGTATTTGTTATCGTTTGTCTTTTTGAGACTAGCCATTCCAAGATATGAGGTGATACTTCATTGTAGTTTTGATTTTCATTTTCCTCATCACTGATATTTGTGCACATTTTCAAGTTCCTGTTGGCCATTTGTATATTTGGTTCTTCCACCCATTTTTAAAATCAGATTTAAGAAAATTCAATTATAGTGTTCCTTATTTATTTGGGTTATTAATCCCTTAAGATATGTGGTTTGCAAATATCTTCTCACATTCTGTATGTTGCTTTTTCATACTATTAATGGTTTCCTTTGCTGTACACAAGCTTTTCATTTTTATTATTTTAATTGAGATTATGTAAATTTAAGGTATAAAAAATGTTGACTTGGTACAATGGTAATCATATTGCAATACATAAGTTTAACATTAGCTAACACCTTTATTATATCACATAATTATCTTTTCTGTGGTGAGTATACTTAAGATCTAGTCTCTTATCAAGTTTGATATCTATAATATAATATTATCTTAATATCATTGTCTATAATCACTGTATTGTACATTAGATCTCCAGGATTTATTTATATATGAGTTTGTACACCTAAACAACATCTCTCCTTTTCCCTGACACCACCCCATCCCCACCCCTCAGCCTCTGGTAAGCATCATTCTATGCTGTTTTTTCAACTTTGGCTTTAAAATATATATATAGGTTGGTGATGGACAGGGAGGCCTGGCGTGCTGCAATTCATGGGGTCGCAAAGAGTCAGACACGACTGAGCAACTGAACTGAACTGATAATTGTCTGTGCTAGGCTTATTTGCAGCATGCAGCATCTTCGATTTTTAACTGTGGCATGTGGGATCTTTAGTTGAAGCATGCAGGATCTAATTCAACGACCAGGGATTGAGCCCTGGCCCCCTGCATTTGGGGCCAGGGCTCAATCCCTGGTCGTTGAATTAGATTGGGAGTTCAGAGTCAGCGCCTGGACCACCAAGAAGTCCCTAGTTTAGCTTTTTTTAGATTCCACATGCTAGTGATATATCATACAGTATTTGTATTTCTCTGACTTATTTCACTTAGCGTGATTATGTGATTTTTTTTTCTTTGATTCTATTATTGTGATGTATCTCATTGATTTTGTGCATGTTGAACCATCTTTGCATCCCGTGAATAAATCTGTCTTGATCATTGTGTATGATCCTTTCAATAAGCTACTGAATTCAGTTTGTTAGTATTTTGTTGAGACTATTTGCATCTATATTCACCATGGATACTGGCCTGTGGTTTTCTGGTAGTGTCCTTTCCTGGCTTTAGTATTAGAATGATGTTTACCTCGTTAACTGGGTTTGGGAGTATTTCCACCTCATTGATTTTGTGGGGAAAGTTTGGAAGTATTAGGATTAATTTTAAATGTTGGTAAAATATGCCAATGAAGTCATCTGGGCTTTTCTTCATCATGAAATTTTTGATTACTGATTCAATCTCCTTGCTAATAATTGGTCTGTTTTATAGTTGTTAGTTGTTTTTTCCTTCCTGCGTTTTATTTATTTTTGCTTTAATCTCTATTATTTATTGCCTTCTGTTAACTTTGGGCTTAATTTGTGTTTTTTCTAGTTCCTTAAGGTGTAGTTAGGTTGTTTGGGATCTTGTTTCTTCATGTGGATGTTTATTGGTATACTTTTTTTCCTCCTTGAACTGTTCTGGCTACATATGTAAGTTTTGTTTTTCCATGTTTATTTACCTCAAGATACTTATATATTTTCCCTTTAATTACTCCTTTGATTCATTTGTTGTTCAGGAAAAGTTCTTTAATTTCCACGTATTCACAAATCATCCAGTTGTACTCTTGCTCCTGATATCTAGCTTTATATTTTTGTGATCAGAGAAGATACTTTGTATGGTTTCAGTCTTCCTGAATTTGTTAAGACTTCTTTTGTGGCCTAAAATAAGGTCTCTATCTTATAAAATATCCCAGATGAGCTTGACATGAATGTGTATTTTGCTGTTATCAGAATGTTCTATGTAAGTGTGTTAAGCTCATCAGTCTGTAGTGCTGAAATTCATTATTTCATTATTGATTCTCTGGATGATGTATTCATTGTTGAAAGTGGGGTATTAAAGTCCCCAATTATTACTGTATTGCTGCTTATTTCTACTTTTAGCTCTTTCAGTTTTTGCTTTATCGATTTGGGTGCTCCCAATGGCAGCCCACTCCAGTACTCTTGCCTGGCAAATCCCATGGACAGAGGAGCCTGGTAGGCTGCAGTCCATGGGGTCGCTAGGAGTTGGACATGACTGAGCGACTTCACTTTCACTTTTCACTTTCATGCATTGGAGAAGGAAATGGCAACCCACTCCAGCGTTCTTGCCTGGAGAATCCCAGGGACAGGGGAGCCTGGTGGGAGGCCGTCTATGGGGTCGCACAGAGTTGGACACGACTGAAGCGATGCAGCAGCAGCAGCAGCAGCATGTTGGATACACACAATTTACGATTGTTAAATCTTCTTGATGAATTGGCACCTTTATCATCATACAGTGACCATCTTTGTCTCTTTCCCATTTTTTAAAGCCTGTTTTGTCTAATAAAAGTATACCTAGCAACCTCTGTTTTCATTTGGGATGGTTACCATTTCTTTGCAATATCTTTTTTTATCCCTTCATTCTCAGTTTATTTATGTCTTTAAGGTTAAAGTGAGTCTGTTGTTGGCAATGTATCATTGGATCTTGTTTTTTGTTTTTGTGTTTATATATATTCAGACATTCTGTGTCTTTTGATCAGAGTTTAAACCATTTACATTTCAAGTAAATATTGATAAAGAACTATTAATACTATTGTCATTTTGTTAATTGTTCACTTGCTATTTTGTAAATCCATTTTTTCTTAGTTTCTTATTCTGCTTTTTTAAAAAATACATTTTGAGGTCTTTTGGTATCAGTCTGCTTTTACTTCTTTATCATGTTCTTTTGTGTAATTATTACGGTTTTTCCCTTGTTATCATGAAACTTGCATGGAATATCTTAAAATTATCCTATTTTCCTAATATCCTATTTTAAACTGATAAAAACTTTACTTGAATAGAGTTCCTAAACTTTACAGTTTTATTTCTCCCCATCACATTTTCAGTCATTAATATGATATATTTTTTGTATTGTATGCTGCTGTTGCTGCTAAGTTGCTTCAGTCGTGTCCGACTCTCTGCAACCCCATAGACGGCAGCCCACCAGGCTCCCCTGTCCCTGGGATTCTCCAAGAGTGGGTTGCCATTTCCTTCTCCAATGCATGAAAGTGAAAAGTGAAAGTGAAGTCACTCAGTTGTGCACAACTCTTAGCGACCCCATGGACTGCAGCCTACCAGGCTCCTCCGTCCATGGGATTCTCCAGGCAAGAGTGCTGGAGTACAGTGCCATCGCCTTCTCCTTTGTATTGTATAGTATAGTAATTGCAAATTGTTGTAGCTGTGGTCATCTTTACATTTGTTTTTAACTTTTAAATTAGAGTAGTAAATGAATTATGTACCACCATTACCATATTATAGAATCTAACTTTGACTATATATTTGCTGTACCAGTGAGCCTTAGGCTGCTAGAAAATTTTTATGATGTTAATTTTTCAGTTTAACTTCCACTCAAAAAAGTCCCTTTAGCTTTTCTTGTAAGACAGGTATAATAAGGATAATGTCCCTCAGCTTTTATTTATTTGGGGAAGTCTTTATATCACCTTCATTTCTGAAGGACAGTTTTACTGGGTATAGATTTTTGTTGACAGTTTTTTCCTTCAGTATTTTGAATCTGTCATCCCACTATTTCCTAGTAAGAAAAGCTTTTGTGGAGAAATCTGCCAGTAGTCTTATTGGGATTCCCTTGTATGTAACTTCTCTTTTCAAAATTCTTTCATTGTCTTTGATTTTTAATAATTGAAGCATAGTTGCTTTAAACTTCAGGGTTGGTTTCAGGTGTATAGCATAGCAATTCAATATTTTAGCAGGTTATATTCCATTAAAAGTTATTACAGTTAATGGGCAAATTTTATTACAGATAACTTCCTGTGCTACACAGAAAATCCTTTTTTTCTTATTATTTTATAAATAGCATTTTGTATCTAGTTATCTCCCATCTGTAGTTTGTCCCTCCCCACTCTTTGATAACCACAGTTTGTCTTCTCTGTCTGTGAGTCTGTTTTGTATATACATTCATTTGTGTTATTTTTTAGATACTACATATAAGGAATATCATATAGTATTTGTCTTTTTCTATATAATTTATTTCACTAAGCATACTTTCTAGTTCCCTTCATGTTGCTACAAATGGCAGTACTTCATTCTTTTTTATGGCATATATATATATACACACACACACACACACTTATGGGCTTCCCTGGTAGCTCAGCTGGTGAAGAATCCTCCTGCAATGCAGCAGACCCTGGTTTGATTCATGGGTCAGGAAGATCCACTGGAGAAGGGATAGGCTACCCACTCCAGTATTCTTGGGCTTCCCTGGTGGCTCAGCTGGTGAAGAATCCTCCTGCAATGCAGCAGACCCTGGTTTGATTCATGGGTCAGGAAGATCCACTGGAGAAGGGATAGGCTACCCACTCCAGTATTCTTGGGCTTCCCTGGTGGCTCAGCTGGTAAAGAATCTGCCTGCAATGAGGGAGACCTGGGTTTGATCCCTGGGTTGAGAAGATACCCTGGAGAAGGGAAAGGCTACCCACTCCAGTATTCTGGCCTGGAAAATTCCATGGATTGTATAGTCCATGGGGTCTCAATGTGTCAGACATGACTGAGCAACTTTCACTTTCACATCTTTTTAACCCAATCATATATTGATAAGTCCTTGGGGTGCTTTCATAGCTCGGCTATTATAAATAATGCTTCTGTGAACATTGGGATGTATGCATTATTAGGGGAGGCATGTTTTTGATTTTCTGAAGATACACTCAGGATTGGAGTTGCTGGATCACATAGGAATTCAATTTTTGGTTTTCTGAGAAACCTCCATACTGTTTTCTTTTTAATTTTTTTTTTTTTTAATGATTTTATCTTTTTGATTGCACTGGGTTTTTGCTGTTTGCAGGCTTTCTCCAGTTGTGGTGGGTGGGGGCTACTCTTCGTTGTGGGGCGTGGGCTTCTCATTGTGGGGCCTTCTCTTGTTGTGAAGTACAGGCTCTAGGCACCCAGGCTTCAGCTGCAGCATGTGGGCTCAGTAGTCGTGGTACATGGTTTAGATGCTCTGTAGCATGTGGAACCTTTCTGGGCCAGGGATTGAACCTGTGTCCTCTGCCTTGGCATACGGATCTCTATCCCCTATAACAACAGGAAAGTCCCATACTGTTTTCCATAGTGGCTGCACCAATTTACATTCCCAGTGGTAGTGTTCAAGAGTTCCCTTTTCTTCACATCTCTGCCAACATTTGTTATTTTAGACTTTTTGATACAGTCATTCTAATAGGTGTGAGATGACATCTTGTTGTTTTGAATTGCATTTCTCTAATAATTAGTGATGTTAAGCATCTTCTCGTATGCTTATTAGCCAACTATATGTCTTCCTTAGAAAAATGTCTATTCATTTCTTCTGTTCATCTTTTGATTGGATTGATTTTTTGGATACTGAGTTGTATGAGTTATCTATCTATCTTGAATTAAAGCCTTGTTACTTGCATTGTTTGAAAATGCATCCCCCCATTTCTTAGGTTGTCTTTTCATCTTGTCATTTGTCTCCTTTGCTATGTAAAAGCCTTTAAGTTTAATTCAGTCCTATTTGTTTATTTTTGCTTTTGTTTATTTTGCTGTGGGGAAGAAATCCAAGAAAATATTGCTCCAATTTATGTTGAAGAGTGTTTCATATATGTTCTCTTCCAGGAGTTTTATGGTTTCATGTCTTATATTTTAGTCTTTTAAACCATTTTGAGTTTATTTTTGTATATGGTATGAAGGGATTTTCTAATTTCATTGTTTTACATGAGATTGTCCAGTTTTCCTAGCACTACTTGTTGAAGAGAGTATCTTTTTTTGATTGTATATTCTTGCCTCCATGGTCATAGATTAATTGACTGTAGGTGGAGTTGATTTATTTTTGGTTCTCTATTCTGTTCCATTGACCTATGAGTCTTTTCTGTGCCAGTGCCATGCTGTTTTGATTACTGTAACTTTGTAGTATAGTCTGAAGTTTGGGAGGGTTATACCTCTAGCTTTATTTTTTTTTCTTCCTGCAGGATTGCTTTGGCAGTTTGGGATCTTTTATGGGTCCATATAAGTTTTAGGATTATTTGTTCTAGGTCAGTGAAAAATGACATGGGTAATTTGATAGGGATTGCATTAAGTCTGTAGGTTGCTTTGGGTAGTATGGCCATTTAAAAATATTAATTCTTCCCATCCAAGGATGTCAAATATATTTCTATTTTTTGAATCATTTGTACTTTTTTTAATTAATGTTTTGTAGTTCTCAGTGTATAAGTATTTCACCTCCTTGGTCAGGAGTTTATTCCTAAGTATTTTATTTTTGGGGTTGCAATTTTGAAAGTGTTGCTTTATTTGCTTTGTTGTTTATTTGTTTAACTTCACTGAACTAAGCTTGCTAAGTCTATTTCTCCACCGTGTGTAGCCTCTTATGTTCCTGCTCAGATTTTCTCTCTTTTTTAAAAAAATGTATATATTTGCTTATTTTTGCATGTGCTTGGTCTTTGTTGCTACACGGGCTTTTCTCTAGTTGCAGTGGGGGCTGCTCTTCACTGCAGTATGTGGGCTTCTCATTGCAGTGGCTTCTTGTGTTGTGAAGCATGTGCTCTGGGGTGTGCAGGCTTCAGTAGTTGTGGTGCACGGGTTCAATAGTTGCAGTTCCTGGGCTCTATAGCACAGGCTCAATAGTTGTACATGGGCTTAGTTGCTCTGCAGCATGTGGAATCTTCTGGACTAGGGATCAAACGTGTGTGTCCTGCATTGGCAGGCAAATTCTTTACTGCTGAGCCACCAGCGAAGCTTTGAAAGGTATTGTTTTTTATATGCCCTTTCTAATATTTCATTGTTAGTGTAAAGAAATGCAACAAATTTCTATATATTAATCTTGTTTCTTGATACTTTGCTGAATTCATGTATCAGTTCTAGTATTTTTTGTGTGGAGTATTTATGGTTTTCTATGTATGGAATCACATCATCTGCATATAATGACATTTTTACATCTTCCCTTCCAGTATGGATACCTTTTATTTCCTTTCTTTATCTGATTGCTGTGGCTAGGACTTTCAAGACTATGTTGAATAGAAAAGGTGAAAGTCTTGTTCCAGATTTAGAGGGAAGGCTTTCAGCCTCTCACTGTTGAGTATTATATTGGCTGTGGGTTTGTCATAAATGGCTTTTTATTATGTTGAGATACATTCCTTTTTTACCCACTTCAGTAAGACTTTTTGTCTTGTGGATATTGAATTTTGTCAAATGTTTTTTCTGCCTCTATTGAGATGATCATGCATTTTTGTCTTTTCTTTTGTTTATGTGGTGATTGATTGATTTTGCATATGTTGAACCCTCCTTGTTAACTTCGGATGAATCCCATTTGGTTGTGGTGCACGATCTTTTTTATCTGTTGTTGGATTCAGTTTGCTAATATTTTGTTCAGAATTTTTGTACTTGCATTCATCAAAGATATTGGTCTATAATTTTCTTTTTTGGTTGTATCTTTGTCTGGTTTTGTATCAGGGTGATAGTGGCTTCATAAAATATCTTTTGGAGTGCTTCCTCCTGTTCAGTTTTTGGGAAGAGTTTGAGAAGGATTGGTATAAGTTCTTTGTGTATTTGATAGAAATCTCCTGTGAAGCTCTCTGGGCCTGAACTTTTATTTGCAGGGAGTTTTAAAATTACAGATTCTATTTCACCTCTAATGATCCATCTATTCAAATTATCTGTTTCTTTTTGATTGAATTTTAGTGGGCTGTCTGTTTCTAGAAGCTTGTCTACTTCTATGTTGTCAAATTTGTTGACAAATAATTGTTCATAGCATTCCCTTATGGTGTTTCGTTTTTGCACAGAATTGGTTGTTGTGTCTCTTTTTTCATTTCTTATTTTGTTTATTTGGGTTCTCGCTCTTTCCTTCTTGGTGAGCCTGGCCAGAGGTTTGTCAGTATTGTTACCCCTTTTAAAGAACTAGCTCTTGGTTTTATTGATTTTTTTCTACATTTAAAAAAAAATTCTCTATTTTATTTATTTACTTTCTGATCTTTATTATTTTCCTTCTTCTGCTGACTTTAGGTTTTATTTGTTCTTCCTTTTCTAATTTTTTAAAATTGTACGTTAGGTTGTTTATAAGAGATTTTTTTTTCTTTTTTGAAGAAAATCTGTATTGTTATGAACTTTCTCTAATAAGTGCTTTTATTGACTTCCATGGATTTTGTATGGTTGTGTTTTCATTGCTGTTTGTCTCAAGGCATTTTTATTTTATTTTTACCAAAGAGCATCCTTTTATTACATTTATGATAACTGTGTGGAGACAGAGATTTCAGGAAGTTTCCAGTTCAAAAACCTCAGGCTCTCATCCAGTATAACAAAGTGTGTGTGTTATTTGCTCAGTCATGTCCAACTCTGCAACACCATGGACAGTAGCCTTCCAGGCTTCTGTCTATGGGATTTCCCAGGCAATACTATTGCAGTGGGTTACCATTCCCTTCTCCATCAAGGTATTTTTAAATTTCCTCTGATTTCATTGTTGAGTCATTGGTTTTTTAATAGCATGTTGTTTAATCTCCATGTAGTAATTTTATTTTTCCTCATTTCTTTTTCTGTGTCTGATTTCTAGCTTCATGCCAATATGTCAGAAAAGATGCTTGAGATAATTTCTATACTCTTAAATACATTGAGTCTTATTTTATGTCCTAGTATGTAGTCAGTCCTAGAGACCATGTCATGTGTGCTTGAAAAGAATGTGTGTTCTGGGTTTTTTTTTTTTTTTTATGTAATGTCCTGAAAATACCAATTAAGTTTAACTGTTTTATTGTATCATTTAGGATCTCTTTTGCCTTGCATAGGAAAAAAGGCTGTAATGGTGAGTCCCACTGCTCCCCTTGCACACTGTTCACCCAATTGTGCCTGACCTCTAAGGAGGCCCAGGCTTCCTCTGCATACACCCTCAGGTGTGGTCACACCAGACTCCAGCGACTTCAGGCTCTTTCTGTGCATCCTGCTCCAGTCCTCTCCCTGGGTCTGATTTTCAAAGCCTGATCTCCTACACCCAGCCCCTGCCCGTCAGTTCAGTTCAGTTCAGTTCAGTCGCTCAGTTGCCTGAATTGAGCCGACTGTGTCTGGCTGACTGTGTCCGACTCTTTGCAACCCCATGAATCACAGCACGCCAGGCCTCCCTGTCCGTCCCCAACTCCCGAAGTTCACTCAGACTCATGTCCATCGAGTCAATGATGCCATCCAGCCATCTCATCCTCTGTCGTCCCCTTCTCCTCCTGCCCCCAATCCCTCCCAGCATCAGAGTCTTTTCCAGTAAGTCAACTCGTGGCCTTAAGGGCTGCTTTTATGTGGGAGTATCGTATCCCTGTATAGGGGCTTCCTTTGTGGCTCAGCTGGTAAAGAACCTGCCTGCAATGCCAGAGACCTGGGTTCAATTGTGTGTCCAGTATTTGGTGTGAAGGCTGGATTTGATGTGGACACCAGCCACGTCTTTTCTCAAGGTGTGCTGACCACGGTCACTTTGGTAGGGGGTGTGGTTGGTGTTGGTAGAGTTAAAGCCTATGCAGGATGTGAGGCAGGCCTTCCTTCTCTGCATGGCTGTTGCTGCCCTGTCAGGGATGAGGTCTGCTCCCCAGATGCTAGAGTCTGGGGAGGGGTGTCAGGTTATCCAGATTATGCTGTCTTTGAGTGTGTGTTATTCCTTCTCCCTACACTGGGGCCTTTAGCCCAAAAGAGAGGAGTGCTGAAGTCAGCGGGGCTGGTGTACTTGAAGAGGTCCGATGTGCTGCCTGCACAGGCATCTGTGGTTCCACTTAGATGCAGCCCAAAGCCACACCCTTTCCCCTGTTGTGAGCATCGAAAATCTAGTGCAAGGCTATGGTATAGAGTGAGCAGGCCCAGAACATTTGCTGTACTGGGGCCAGGGTTTGGGGCTTCTGGTTATAGGAATTGAAGTGGTGGTACTGGTGTCAAAGCTCTGGGCTGCTTTTGGGGCACTATTTGAGCAAGTGCCAAGAGAAGCTGCTGCTGCCCACCTGGATCACACCCCAGGCTTCTCAGCTGCTCCTGTGTCCCTAGATTGAGTCTTCTTCCAGGACCTAGAAGCCCTAGATCCAGTGGCAAGCAGTAGTGTGGGAGTGTGCACTTGGCTGGGAGTGGGGATTGTGGTGTGTTGGTCACAGGGGCTTGGACTGTGTTGCCGCCAGAGATCTGGTCTAACTCGGTGGTGCTATTTGACTATTCACCAAAAGTGGCCACCACTGCCTCACCTGGAGTACTCCCCAGGCCCCTTGGCCATCTCTGTGTTGCTCAATCAAGTCTTTTTTAAGAACGTGGCTTCCCTAGATCCCATGCCAAGCTGTGGTGTAGAGTGAGAAGGGCCAGGATGTTTGTTCAGCTTGGACTGGGGGGCATGAGGAGGTGGCGGCTGCTAGTGCAGAGCTCTCTCAGCCCTGACGGTTGCCAAGCCAGCACCCATGCGTCCTCATGAGTAGAGCGTCAGCTTCTCCAGCCCTTCTGTTTGTCCTAGTGGTTCTCCAAGCGGGTGGCTTGTCTCTTTCATGTAGGATTCCAGGGCTAGGAATAGTTTGTGTGTTCACTCCCCAGGGTAAGAGTCCACCCATCTCATCTTTCTTTTCTTCTTAGGTGCCTCCCAGGTGTCCCGACCTAATGCTTTTTTCCCCATTCTATATAGTTATGCAGGAATCTTTCTTGTAGACTTGGTTCTACAGGAGTTCTGCCACTTTCCAATTAGTTTTCCAAGAGAATTGCTCTACATGTAAATGCGTTTTTTATGTATTTGTTGGGGCGGGGCCGGTGAGCTCCATGTTCCCTTACTCTGCCATCTTGATCCTGCTGCCAGAGAGGTTCTTTATCTTTGTCTTGTGACAACCTGATTACAATGTGTCTTGGTGCATCCCTGTTCTAGTTCAAGTTCAATCTATTTGGGATCCTTTGGACTTCATGGATTTGGATGTTCATTTCTTTCCCCAGGTTTGGGAAGTTACTGCAGTTTGTTACTGCTTTAAAAATACTTTCTTGTCCCATTCTTGTTCTTCTAAGATTCTCATAATATGACTATTATTTTTAAAGTGTTTTCCATTGGTTTTTTTTGTAAAGAATTTTTATTGGAGTATAGCTGCCTTACAATGTTATGTTAGTTTCTGCTGTATAGCAAAGTGAATCAGCCATATGTATACACATATCCCCTCCTTTTTGGATTTCCTTCCCATTTAGGTCACCATGAACGTGTCAGCAAATTTGGAAAACTCAGCAGTGGCCACAGGACTAGAAAAGGTCAGTTTTCATTCCAATCCTAAAGAATGGCAATGCCAAAGAATGCTCAAACTACTGCACAATTGCACTCATCTCACATGCTAGTAAAGTAATGCTCAAAATTCTCCAAGCCAGGCTTCAACAGTAAACGAACCGTGAACTTTAGATATTTAAGCTGGATTTAGAAAAGGCCTGCTGCTGCTAAGTCACTTCAGTCGTGTCCACTCTGTGCGACCCCATAGACGGCAGCCCACCAGGCTCCCCCGTCCCTGGGATTCTCCAGGCAAGAACACTGTAGTGGGTTGCCATTTCCTTCTCCAAATGCATGAAAGTGAAAAGTGAAAGTGAAGTCGCTCAGTCACGTCCGACTGGTAGCGACCCCATGGACTGCAGCCTACCAGGCTCCTCCATCCATGGGATTTTCTAGGCAAGAGTACTGGAGTGGGATGCCATTGCCTTCTCCGAGAAAAGGCCTAGGAACCAGAGATCAAATTGCCAACATCCGCTGGATCATCGTAAAAGCAAGAGAGTTCCAGAAAAACATCTACTTCTGCTTTATTGACTATGCCAAAGCCTTTGACTGTGTAGATCACAATAAACCGTGGAAAATTCTGAAAGAGATGGGAATACCAGACCACTTTACCTGCCTCCTGAGAAATCTGTTTGCAGGTCAAGAAGCAACAGTTAGAACTGGACGTGAATCAGACTGGTTCCAAATTGGGAAAGGAGTATGTCAAGGCTGTATATTGTCACCCTGCTTATTTAACTTATATGCAGAGTACATCATGAGAAATGCTGGGCTGGAAGAAGCACAAGCTGGAATCAAGATTGCCAGGAGAAATATCAATAACCTCAGATATGCAGATGACACTACCCTTATGGCAGAAAGCAAAGAACTAAAGAGCCTCTTGATGAAAGTGAAAGAGGAGAGTGAAAAAGTTGGCTTGAAACTCAGCATTCAGAAAACTAAGATCATGGCATCTGGTCTCATCAGTTCATGGCAAATAAATGGGGAAACAGTAGAAACAGTGGCTGACTTTATTTTTTGGGGCTCCAGAATCACTGCAGATGGTGACTGTAGCCATGAAATTAAAAGATGCTTGCTCCTTGGAAGAAAAACTATGACTAATCTTGACAGCATATTAAAAAGCAGAGACATTACTTTGCCAATAAAGGTCTGTCTAGTCAAAGCTATGGTTTTTCCAGTAGTCATGTATGGATGAGAGAGTCGGATTATAAAGAAAGCTGAGTGCCAAAGAACTGATGCTTTTGAACTGTGGTGTTGGAGAAGACTCTTGCGAGTCCCTTGGACTGCAAGGAGATCCAATCAGTCCATCCTAAAGGAAATCAGTCCTGAATGTTCATTGGAAGGACTGATGTTGAAGCTGAAACTCCAAAACTTTGGCCACCTGATATGAAGAGCTGACTGATTTGAAAAGACCCTAATGCTGGGAAAGATAAGAAGGCAGGAGGAGAAGGGGACAACAGAGGATGAGATGGTTGGATGGCATCACCGACTTAATGGATATGAGTTTAAGTAAGCTTGGTGAGTTGGTGATGGACAGGGAGGCCTGGTGTGCTGCAGTCCATGGGGTCACAAAGAGTTGGACATGACTGAGCAACTGAACTGAACATTCAGTAGAGCTCCTGTGCTATAGTATGTTCTCCTTAGTTATCTATTTTATACATAGGCGTATATATAAAAAAAGGAAGTTCCACAGTTGTGTCCAATTCTTTGTGATCCCATGGACTGTAGCCTGCCTGGCTTCTCTGTCCATAGAATTCTTCAGGCAAAAGTACTGGAGTGGGTTGCCATTTCCTTCTCCAGGGGATCTTTCCAACCCAGGAATTGAACCCAAGTCTCCTGCGTTGCAGGCAGATTCTTTACCAACTGAGCCACTAGGGAACCCCAGTGTATATGTGTCAGTCCCATTTATCCCAGTTTATCCCATCCCCCTTTTTCTCTTTACTCTTCATTCTTTTTTGTTTTGCCCCTCTGATTGGTAATTTCAAATATCCTGTCTTCTAGGTTATTAATTCTCACCTACACGTAGTTGAGTGTACTTTTTTTTTTTTTAAGTTTTTTAAAAAAATATTTATTCCTGGCTGTGCTGGGTCTTTGTTGCTGCAAACAGGCTTTCTCCAGTTGTTGCAAGAAACTCTAGTTGCAGTACACGGGCTCCTCATTGCGCTGGCTTCTTTTGGTATAGTGAGCAGGCTTAGGGTGCAGTGGGCTGCAGCGGCTGCAGCCCATGGGCTCGATAGTTGTGGCTCTCGGGCTGTAGAGCACAGGTTTAGTTGCCCCACAGCATGTGGAATCTTCCCAGGGATCAGACCCATGTCCCCTGCCTGGAAGGTGGATTCTTAACCACTGGATCACCAGGGAAGTATGGTTGAGTCTGCTTTTGAAGCTTTCTATTTTTCAACTATTGGATTTCAATTTTTTATGGCTTCTATTTCTTTGTCAACCTTCTTTTGTTCATGCATGTTTTTCCCAATTTTCTTTAGTTGTCTGTGTGTTCCTGCAGTTCACTAAACTTCTTTTAAGGGTATTACTTTTAAGAGTATCCCTAGCACGGGTGGTTAAGATTCTTTGCTTGCCACTGCAGGAGGCACAGGTTCCATCCCTGGCTGGGGAACCAAGATCCCACATGCTGTGTGTGCGGCCAAATATTTTTTCTTAAATTAGTAAAATAAAAAATTTTTATGAAGAGTAGTACTCTGAATTCTTTATCTGATAGTTCACAGATGTCCATTTCTTCAGGGTCAGTTATTGGAGATTTATGAGTTTCTCTTGGTGACATGTTTCCCTAATTTTTCATGATCCTTGTTTCCTTATGTTGGTATCTGTGTATTTGAGTAAGTGGTCTCCTCTTCCAGACTTAACAGGTTCATTTTGGCCCAGCAGTCGGCTGAGTTTCAGTAGCTGGACGTGTCTGCTAGTAACATCCTTCGGTAGGTGGGGAATTACTCTCTGGGGCTCCTCTTGGTTGGGGCTTGTGCCTGAACTCTGAAGTAGTACGAGGTGGCTGAGAGCAGCTGGCTAGGACTGCTGGCTTGGCCCCCTACCCGAGCCAGGCTGTAAGGTGGACTCTGCAGTTTCCTGATTTCTCTGGGCATACTTACTATGTCACTGGGACCGGGTACTATGCTCAGCCCGTAGACGGGACTGTGAATCAACTACTGTGCCCTGGCAGGACAGGGCCCAAGGTGTGTACAGCTCAATGGGACCTAAATTAGGTAAGGCTGTTGTTTTGCCAAGAGTTTTTACTTTCGAGTCAGGTTCAAAGGATTTGTTAACAAGATAAGGAGCAGATTCTCTAGCTTTCTTCTTGTTGATTTCTTGTTTCATACCGTTGTGGTCAGAAAAGATACTTGGTATGATTTCGATCCTCTTAAATTTGCTGAAACTTGTTTTGTGTCCGTCACGTGATCTGTACTGGTGAATATTCTGGGTACACTTGAGAAAGTGTGTTCTGCTCTTGTTAGATGGGATGTTCTATATATGTCTATTAGGTTTATTTGGTCTAACATATGGCTCAAGTCCTCCTCGTTGGTTCTCTTTCTTGGTTCATCTTTGGGTTATTTTTTGGCTGCACTGGGGCTTTGTCTAGTTGCAGTACACGAGCTTCTCAATGTGCTGGCTTCTCTCGTTGTGGAGCGTGGGCTCCAGGGCACAGTGGGCTTCAGTAGTTGTGCTGCATGCCTTAGGTACCCCCCGAAATATGGAATCTTCCTGCACCAGGAATTGAACCCTTATCTTCTGCATTGGCTGGTGGATTCTTAACCCCTGGACCACCCAGCAAGTCCTTGTTGGTTTTTTATATTTTTTGAGTGATCTATTCATTGCTAAAAGCGAGGGTATTGAAGTAGCCTACGATTGCTGTATTGTTACCTATTTCTCCCTTTAGATTGTTAATATTTGCTTAATATATTTGTGTGCTCCCATTTCAGGTGTGTATATATATATTTTAAAAATATATCATTTTGATGAATTGATCCCTTTATCATTGTGTAGTGACCTTTTTGTCTTTTTAAACTTTTGAATAAAAGTCTGTTTTGTTTGATATAAATATAGTAATCCTTCTTTTTCTTGGTTTCCACTTGCATGGAATATCTTCATTCATTCCTATATACTTGGAACATATGCTGCTGCTGCTGCTGCTGCTAAGTCGCTCCAGTCGTGTTCGACTCTGTGCGATCCCATAGACGGCAGCCCACCAGGCTCCCCCATCCCTGGGATCCTCCAGGCAAGAACACTGGAGTGGGTTGCCATTTCCTTCTCCTTGGAACGTATACATGTCCTTAAAACTGAAGTGAGTAGCTCTTGTAGGTGGTATATAGTTGGGTCTTTTTTTTTTGATCCACCTAGCCATATGTGTCTTTTGAGGTGAATTCAGTTTCACTTCTATTTAGAATAATTATTAATGGTTGCTTTGTATTTCTTTTTTTTTTCCTGCTGTTTCTGCCTACGTTTGTAAGTTGCTGATTTTTTATGATGGTATGCTTTGTTCCCCTCCCCACAAATCCTTTCTCCTGTTGTTAATCTACTCTAGATTTTTGTTGTGTGGTTATTATGAGGCTTACATAACAGATCTTCTAGATAAAACAGCCATTTTCTAATGACAGCAATTTGTCTTTGATCACCTACAAAAATGATACACCCTTTTACTCTCTCCCTTTATATCCTTTATATTTTTGATGTCATAGTTGCCTCGTTTTACATCATATATTCACTAACCAGGTATAGTATATTTTTGATACTCTTTAACTTATAGTTAAGCTGTTAACATTTTAATTTAAATGGTTCATCATCCTATTATAGAATTAGAGTTTTCTAAATCTGTATATTCACCTTTACCCATGTATTTTCTTCTTTTTTATTTTAATGTTACTGATTACTGTAGTCATTTCATTTCAGTCTGAAGAACTCCTATACCATTTCCTGCACAGCAGGTCTAGCAGTAACTCTATCAGCCTTTGTTTGTATGAGAAAATCTATTTCTTCTTCATATCTAAGGAATAACTTTGCCAAATAGAGGATTTTTGACTGGTATTTTTTCTTTCAACACTTTGAATATATTATTTCATTCTCTCCTGACTTGTAAAATTTCTGCTGAGCGATTTGTTGATAACCCAATGGGGACTTCTTTGTGCATTACTACTTTCCCTACCCCACCCCACCCCTGACTGCCATTAGGGTTCTTTATTGATAGTTTCATTAAGATGTGTCTTGGAGAAAGTCTTTGGCATTGAGGTAACAGGGTGATTTATTAGCTTTATGAACTTGTGTGTTGCCAGGTTTCTGAGTTCTCAGCTACTGTTTTTTAAGGAAGCTATCTATATACTCTTTCCTCTCTTCTTCTGGAACCCCAATTATTCTGATTTTTTTGACAGATTCCCATAGATTATGCAGGCTTTTTTCAATGTGTACTATTCTTTTTTCTGTTTTGTATTATTTCAAACTTATTTATCCTCTGAGTCACTTATTCTGTCTTCCATCTGCTTTACTGCAGATGCTCTCTACTGCATTTTGTATCATATTCACTAAATTATGCAACTCCACAATTTCTGTTTGGTTCCTTTTTAAACATTTCTCTCTCTTTGGTAAAGAACTCATTGTGATCCATTTTTTTTTTTTTTCAGACTTTACTGAGTTGTCATTATGAGATTCCTTGTAGCTCATTGAATTGCTTCAAAACAGCTGTTTGGAATTCTTTATCAGCTAGATTATGATGTTTGTTCCTTTGAGCTTTGTTGTTGCAGAATGATTGATATCTTGGGGGATAAAACATTTCTTTTATTTTATGTTCCTTGCTGTTTTCAGGTTTGAAGTAGCAGACACCTCCTCAAGTCTGTATTGGTTGCCTTCAGATGGGGTACTGTTCATTGGTGGTGGTATGCCTGGTGTTTCCTCCGCTTTTGAATGGGTAGACTTGCCCCGCTCTTCTTGCTCCCTCTTGTGGCAGAATTCTTATGTTTCCCCAGGCTGCCTGCAGAAAACCTCTCTTGTTTTCCAGGAGAAGGCACTGTAACTCTAGCTTGTTTTGTTACTAGCCCACAGACCCTTGTCTGCTTTTCTGAGAGCAGTCCAATTACTGGACCTACTCTCATGGCCTCACATGGGAGGATGCACAAGCATCTGACAACAGAGTGGGTGGAGGCATAGGCTTAGCACTTAGGGTGTTGGGAACACCATGGACCCAGTGGGGAGATCTTCAGGTTGGGGTACTCCCAGAGCTTACAGGTGGACTTCATGCTGAAGTTCTGAAGCAGAAGGAGGAACTATGTCCCCTTGACATTCTTCTCAGTTTCTTAAACTTTGTCCTTACTCCCTCCAGTTATGGAGGTCCCACCTCAGAACTCTATTACTGGAGAGAAAAGGGTTTCTCCATCCATGACCCACACAACTGAGATAGCTGAGCATGCATTGACCACTTTGCACCTCCATCAGAGGAGAGGTCTCCATTATTGCCAGACAGTTATCTGTATATGGTGTTGCTGTTGAGGAAGAAGGTTTGGCAGAGGTGCTTCTCCTCTCCATTATGTTCACATTTGTAACTTTCACACTCCAGCTGTGGTTGTTCAGTTGCTAAGTCTTTTCTGACTCTTTGGGACCCCATGGACTACAACCCTGTGCCAGAGTCCTCTGTCCTCCATTATCTCCCAGAGTTTGCTCAAATGCATGTCCATTGAGTCGCTGATGTTATCTAATCATCTCATCCTCTGCCACCCCCTTCTCCTTTTGCCTTTGATTTTTCCCAGAATCAGGGTATTTTCCAATAAGTTGGCTCTTCGTATCAGGTAGCCAAAGTATTGGAGCTTCAGCTTCAGCATCAGTCCTTCCAGTGAACATTCAGGGTTGATTTTGTTTAGGATTGACTGGTTTGATCTACTTATAGTCCAAGGGACTCTCAAGAGTCTTCTACAGCACCACAATTGTAAAGCATCAATTCCTCAGGGCTCAGCTTTCTTTATGGTCCAACTCACATTTGTACACGACTTCCCTGGTGGCGCTTTAGCGTCTGCCTACAATGTGGGAGACCTGGGATCGATCCCTGGGTTGAGAAGATCCTCTGGAGAAGGAAATGGTAACTCACTCCAGTACTCTTGCCTGGAAAATCCCATGGATGGAGGAGTGTGGTATACTACAGTACATGGGGTCACAAAGAGTTGGACATGACTGAGCGACTTCACTTTCACTAGAAAAACCAGACCTTTGTTGGCAAAATGATGTCTCTGCTTTTTAATATACTGTCTAGTTTTGTCATAGCTTTTCTTTCAAGGAGCAAGCATCTTTTAATTTCTTGGCTGCCGTCACCATCAACAGTGAGTTTGGAGCCCAAGATAATAAAATCAGTCACTGCTTCCACTTTTTCCCCTTCTGTTTGCCATGAAGTGATAGGACCAGATGCCATAATTTTAGTTTTCTTTTTTCATATTGAGTTTTAAGCCGGCTTTTTCAGTCTTCTCTTTCACCTTCATCAAGAGGCTCTTTAGTTCCTCTTTACTTTCTGCCATTAGCGTGATATGATCTGTATATGTGAGGTTGTTGGTATTTCTCCTTGCAATCTTTATTTCAGGTTGTGATTCATCCAGACTGGCATTTCACATGATGTACTCTGCATATAACTTAAGCAGGGTAACAATATACATCCTTGTTATACTCCTTTCCCAATTTTGAACCAGTCTGTTGTTCCATGTCTGGTTCTGTTGCTTCTTGACATGCATACAGGTTTCTCAGGAGACAGGTAAGGTGGTCTGGTATTCCCATCTATTTTAGGAATTTTCCACGGTTTGTTGTGAACCATATGGTAAAGGCTTTAACATGGTCAATGAAGCAGAAATAGATGTTTTTGTGGAATTCCCTTGCTTTTTCTATGATCCAGCAGATGTTGGCAATTTGATCTCTGGTTCCTCTCCCTTTTCTAAATCCACCTTGTACATTTGGAAGTTCTTGGTTCACATACTGTTGAAGCCTAGCTTGAAGGATTTTAAGCATAACCTTGCTAGCATGTGAAATGAGTGCAACTGTACAATAGTTTGAACATTCTTTGGAATTTCCCTTCTTTGGGATTGGAATGAAAATGGACCTTTTCCAATCCTGTGGCCACTGCTGAGTTTTCCAAATTTTCTGGCCTGTTGAGTGCAGCCCTTTTTTAGCAGCATCTATTAGGATTTTAGATATAAGGTCAGCTGGAATTCCATCACCTCCACTAGCATTGTTCATAGTAATGTTTGTAAGGCCCACATCATACTCCAGCATGTCTGGCTGTGGTTATTCAGGTCATTAAGAGGTTTTTTTTTTTTTTTATAGATCCTCTTGGAAGAAAAGTTATGACCAACCTAGATAGCATATTGAAAAGCAGATACATTACTTTGCCAACAAAGGTCCATCTAGTCAAGGCTGTGGTTTTTCCAGTGGTCATGTATGGATGCGAGAGTTGGACTGTGAAGAAAGCTGAGCACCGATGAATTGATGCTTTTGAACTGTGGTGTTGGAGAAGACTCTTGCAAGTCCCTTGGACTGCAAGGAGATCCAGCCAGTCCATTCTGAAGGAAATCAGCCCTGGGTGTTCTTTGGAAGGAATGATGCTAAAGCTGAAACTCCAGTACTTTGGCCACCTCATGCGAAGAGTTGACTCATTGGAAAAGACTCTGATGCTGGGAGGGATTGGGGGCAGGAGGAAAAGGGAACAACAGAGGATGAGGTGGCTGGATGGCATCACCGACTCGATGGACGTGAGTTTGAGTGAACTCAGGGAGATGGTGATGGACAGGGAGGCCTGGCGTGCTGCGATTCATGGGGTCGCAAAGAGTCGAACACGACTGAGCGACTGAACTGAACTGAACAGTGTATACTTGCAACCTCTTTTTAATCTCTTATTCTTCTCTTTGATTTGGTCCTTACCATTTCTGTTCTTTATCGTATGCATTCTTGCATGAAATGTTCCCTTGATATATTCAATTTTATTGAAGAGATCTCTAGTCGTTCCCATTCTCTTATTCTCCATTTCTTTGCATTGTTCACTTGAGGAGGCCTTCTTATTTCTCCTTGCTCTTCTCTGGAACTCTGAATTCAGCTGGGTATATCTTTCCCTTTCTCCCTTACCTTTCACTTCTCTTCTTTCCCCTGCTATTTGTACAGTGTCCTCAGACAACCACCTTGCCTTCTTGCATTTCTTTGGGATGGTTTTGGTCACTGCCTCCTGTATAATGTTACAAACTTCTGTCCATAGTTCTTCAGGCACTCTGTCTACCAGATCTAATCCCTCGAATCTATTCATAATCTCCATTGTATAATCATGAAGGATTTGATTTAGGTCATACTTGAATGGCCTAGTGGTTTTCCCTACTTCAATTTAAACCTGAATTTTGCAATAAGGAGCTCATGATCTGAGCCACAATCAGCTCCAGGTCTTGTTTTTCCTGAAAGTATAGAGCTTCTCCATCTTTGGCTGCAAAGAACATAGTCTGATTTTGGTATTGACCATCTGGTGATGTCTGTGTGTAGAGTCATCTCTTGGGTTGTTGGAAAAGGGTGTTTGCTATGACCAGCACGTTCTCTTGACAAATCTCTGTTAGCCTTTTCCCTACTTCATTTTGTACTCCTATGCCAACCTGCCTGTTATTCCAGGTATTTCTTGACTTATTACTTTTGCAATCCAATCCCCTATGATGAGAAGGACATCTTTATTTTGGTGTTAGTTCTAGAAGGTCTTCTAGGTCTTCATAGAACCAGTCAACTTCAGTTGCTTCAGCATCAGTGGTTGGGGCATAGACTTGGTTTACTGTGATGTTGAATGGTTTTCCTTGGAAATGAACCAAGATCATTCTGTTGTTTTGAGGTTGCACCCAAGTACTGTATTTTGGATTCTTTTGTTGACTATGAGGGTTACTCCATTTCTGCTAAGGGATTTTTGCCCACAGGAATAGATATAATGGTTATCTGAATTAAATTCACCCAGTCCTGTCCATTTAAGTTCACTGATTCCTAATATTTTTATTTTCAATCTTGCCTTTTCCTGCTTGACCTCATCCAAGTCCTTGATTCATGGACCAAACATTTCAGGTTCCTATGCAGTGTTGTTCTTTACAGCATTGGACTTTACTTTCACCACCAGACACATCCACAACTGAGCGTCATTTTTGCTTTGGCCTGACCACTTCATTCTTTCTGGAGCTATTAGTAATTGCCCTCCATTCTTCCCCAGTCTCATATTAGACACCTACTGGCCTGTGGGGCTCGTCTTCCAGTGTCATATCTTTCTGCCTTTCATAGGGTTCATGGGGTTCTTGTAGCAAGAATACTGGAGTGGTTTGCCATTTCCTCCTCCAGGGGGCCACGTTTTGTCAGAACTCTTCACTATGACCTGTCTATCTTTGGTGGCCCTGCAGGGCATGGCCCATAGATTCATTGAGTTGTGCAAGCCCCTTCACCATGATAAGGCTGTGATCCATTTGACCCACTCCAATAGTGTGCTGGAATCTCTCCTCAGGCAGACTGGAATTCTATGAATTCTTTTGCCTGTGGAAATTTTCCCTGTGCTGTGCTTAGTCGCTCAGTCGTGTCTGACTCTTTGCAACCCCATGGACTGTAGCCTGCCAGGCTCCTCTGTCCATTGGATTCTCCAGGCAAGCATACTGGAGTGGGTTGCCATGCCTTCCTCCAGAGGCTCTTCCATCCCAGGAATTGAACCCAGGTCTCCCATGTTGCAGGAAGATTCTTTACAGTCTGAGCCACCAGGGACAGCATATTATAGATATTTTTTCCCCCACTGCACTGAGAGGAAGTAAGGCAGGTTTGCCCACTCCACAGCCTTTTCCATGATTGTTCTATCTATTTTTGAATACACCAGTGTGTGAGAGTCCTCCTGGATCCTTGGCATATGACAGATACTGTGTCCCACACTCTCCACCAAGGTACTTTTGTTCCTGGATGGATTTATAATTAGTTGTTTAAGAAAGGAAGAGCATCTTATGCTGTCACAATGCTGACATAACCCCAAGAAATTTTTAAATTTGATGTAGTCCCACATGTTTGTTTTTGTTGCCTTTGCTTTTAGTGTGAAATCCCCAAAAAAAAAAATGTTGCCAAGACTGATGTCACGGAGCTTACCTGCTTTGTTTTTTTCTAGGTGTTTTCTGGCTTCAGGTCTTACATTCAAGTCTTTAATCCAAATGACTTGGTTTTTGTGTATTTGATGTTAAGAGAGTAGTCCAGTTTCATTCTTTGGCATGTGGCTGTCTGGTTTTCTCAAAACCATTTATTGAAGAGACTATTTCCCCCACACTGTGTGTTTTTGACTACTTTGTCATAAATGAATTGAACATGTATACATAGACTTATGCCTGGGCCCTCAATTTTGTCCCATTGGTCTATGTGTTAATTTTATGCAAATACTATACTGTTTCGATTACTATATCTTTGTAATAAAGTTTGAAATCAAGAAGTGTGATACCTCCAGCTATGTCCTTCTTTCTCAAGAGTGCTTTGGCTGTTTGTGGTCTTTTGTCATTCTATACTTTTAGAATTGTTTGTTCTAGTCCTGTTTTAAAAATGCCATTAGCACTTCAGCAGAGATTGCATTGATTCTGTAGATTGCTCTGCACGGTATAACAATGCATGGTCTACCTTTTTTTGTTTGTGTCTTCTTCAGTTTCTTTCATCAGTGTCTTATAGTTTTCAGTGTACATGTCTTTCATCTCCTGGGTTAAATTGATTCCTAGGTATTTTTTCTCTTTATTACAATTGTGAGTGGGGTTATTTTCTTTTTTTCTTTTCCCCTGATAGTTCCTTGTTAGTGTGTAGAAATGCAACTGTATTTGTATATTGATTTTCTAATGACCCAGATAACCACAATTGTGTGGTCACTCACCTAGAGCCAGACATCCTGGAGTGTGACATCAAGTGGACCTTAGGAAGCATTACTATGAACAAAGCTGGTGGAGGTGATGGAATTCTAGCTGAGCTATTTAAAATCCTAAAAGGTACTGGTGCGAAAGTGCTGCACTCAATATACCAGCAAATTTGGAAAACTCAGCAGTGGCCACAGGACTGGAAAAGGTTAGTTTTCATTCCAATCCCAAAGAAAGGTAATGCCAAAGAATGTTCAAACTACTGTACAACTGCACTCATTTCACATGCTAGCAAGGTTATGCTCAAAATCCTTCAAGCTAAGCTTCAGCAGTTCATGAACCAAGAACTTCCAGATGGTACAAGCTGGATTTAGAAAAGACAGAGGAACCAAAGATCAAATTGCCAACATCTGCTGGATCATAGAAAAAGCAAGGAATTCCACAAAAAAAATCTGTTTCATTGACTACTCTAAAGCCTGTGACTGTGGCTCACAACAAACTGTGGAAAATTCTTAAAATGAAGGGAATACCACACCACCTTACCTGTCTTCTGAGAAACCTGTATGTGGATCAAGAAGCAACAGTTAGAACTGGACATGGAACAACAAACTGATTCAAAATTGGGAAAGGAGTACAATAAGGTTGTATATTGTCACTCTGCTTATTTAACTTATATGCAGAGTATATCATGCAAGATGCTGGGCTGGATGACTCACAAGTTAGAATAAAGATTGCAAGGAGAAATATCAACAACTTCAGATATGCAGATGATACCACTTTAATGGTAGGAAGAGAAAAGGAACTAAGGAGTCTCTTGGTGAATGTGAAAGAGGAGAGTGAAAAGCTGGCTTAAAACTTCATTCAGAAAACTAAGATCATGGCAATCACTTCATGGCAAATGGATGGGGAAACAATGGAAACAGTGACAGATTTTATTTTCTTGGCCTCCAAAGTCGCTGCAGACAGTGACTGCAGCTATGAAATTAAAAGATGCTTGCTCCTTGGAAGAAAAGCTATGACATTAACTTAGACACCATATTGAAAAGCAGAGACATCACTTTGCTGACAAAGGTCTGTCTAGTCAAAGCTATGGTTTTTCCAGTAGTCATGTGCAGATGTGAGAGTTGGACCATAAAGAAGGCTGAGCGCTGAAGAATTGATGCTTTTGAACTGTGGTACTGGAAAAGACTCTTGAGAGTCCCATGGACTGCAAGGAGATCCAACCAGTCCATCCTAAAGGAAATCAACACTGAATATTTATTGGAAGGAACAATGCTGAAGCAGAAGCTCCAATACATTGGCCACCTGATGCGAAGAACTGACTCATTGGAAAAGACTCTGATGCTGGGAAAGACTGAAGGCAGGAGGAGGAGGGGATGACAGAGGATGAAGCGGTTGGATGGCATCACCGACTTGATGGACATGAGTTTGAGCAAGCTCCGGGAGTTGGTGATGGACAAGGAAGCCTGGTGTGCTGCAGTCCATAGGGTAGCAAAGAGTTGGACATGACTGAGCAACTGAATTGAACTGAACTGTAGGATCTTGCAGCTTTCCTGAATTCGTAAAAAAATTTTTTTGGTGGAGTCATTAGGGTTTTCTATATATAATATTCTATCAGCTTTACTTCTTCCTTTCCATTTTAGATGTCTTTTTTTCTTTTTCTTGCATAATTGCCCTGGTTAGGACTTTCAATATTATGTTGAATAAAAGTGGTGAGAATGGGCATTCTTGTCCAGTTCCTGGTCTTAGAGGAAAACTTTTCAGCTTATCACCATTTGAGTTAACTGTGGGCTTGTCATATATGACCTTTAATACATTGAGTTAAGTATTGGAGATGGTTGTTGAGAAGATGACTGTGGCTGACCTGTGGACTGGATCTAGGCAATTGGAGGCTCCTCTCTTCCCCCATCCTTGAAACGTACACTGTCAATTGTTTCTACACTAAGATCCATTTAAAGAATGGAGCCTTGAGACAATAATGTGTTGTTGAGAACATCTGGGCTGTATACGTGACTAAACTCCTTGAAGGCCTGAATATAAACTTTTTGAGTCCTGGCATGCAGGTGTGGAGATCAACTCATCTTGTGACTGTCCAAGACAAGCACAGTATGTAAGTTCCCTTGCTTATTAAAGCTTCAGCCAACAATCTTGTCTCTTTCCTTATTTCTCCTTTCCCTCTATGAATGGAAGATTGTTTTGAATTTTACCTGGAAAACTCCTATGGCTACAAACCAACAGTAACGTCCCTGTATATTCACTTTGTTGAGAGCTCTTATCATAAATGGATATTGAAGTTTTCATTTGAAAAAAGAAAAATATTTGCTTCTTCTGTACTTCTTGAGATCATATCATCTTTATGCTTTATTTTGTTACTGTAGTATATGATATCAGTTTGTGAATGTCAAACCATTTTTGCATCATCAGGATAAATCCCACTTGACCATGGTATTATGATACTTTCAATATACTGCTGAATTTGGTTTGCTAATATTTTGTTGAGGATTTTTGCTCTTTGTTCATCAGGGATATTGCCTGTAATTTGCTTGTAGAGTCCTTGACTGGTTTTGGTATCAGGCTAAAGTTGACGTCATAAAATAAATGTGTTTTTCTTCCTCTTATATATATTGGGAAGAGTTTGTGAAGGATTGGTATAAATTTTTCTTTAAGTTTTTGGTCAAATTCATTAGTAAAGCCAGTGAACAAAAGCTTGGAATTTTGTTATGTTGGGGGGTTTTTTGGATACTGATAGAATCTCCTTACTAGTAATTGATCTGTTTAGATTTTCTGTTTCTTAATGATTCAGTATTGGTAGGTTGTAAGTTTCTAGGAATTTATCCATTTTTTCTAGGTTGTCTAATTTGTTGGCATACAATTATATATACTAGTGTGTTATGATCCTTTGCATTTCCATGGTATTAGTTGTAATACCTCTTTTATTTCCTATTTTATCTTTTTTTTTTTTTTTTTGACTCTTCTTTTTCTTTTCTTGGAAAAATTGAACTAAAGGTTTGTCTGTTTCATTCGTTGTTTCAAAAAACTACCTTTGGTTTCATTGATCTTTTCTATCGTCTTTCTCGTCTCTATTTCATTCATTTTTGTTCTGATCTTTGTTATTGCCTTCCTATTACTAACTTTGGGCTTAGTTTTTAATTTTCTAGTTCCTTAACATATAAAGTTAGGCTGTTTAAGATCTTTTTTGTTTCGTAATGTAGGCACTTATCACTGTGAATGTCTGGCTTGGAATTGCTTTTGCTGCATGCCATAAGCGTGGATATGTTTTATTTTCATTTTCATTTGTCTTAAGATATTTTTTGATTTCTCTTCATTTCTTCTTTGATCCATTGGTTGTTTAGGAGCATATTGTTTCATCTCCATGTTTTTGAGAATTTTCCAGTTTTCTTTTCATTGATTTCTAATTTCATACCACTGTGGTTGGAAAAGATGCATGACAGTTTTTCAGTCTTAAAATTATTGAATTGTTTTATGGCCTCAGTACAGTTCATTCGCTCAGTTGTGTCTGACTCTTTGCGACCCCATGGACTGCAGAATGCCAGGCCTCCCTGTCCATCACTAACTCCCAGAGTTTACTCAAACTCATGTCCATTGAGTTGGTGATGCCATCCAACCGTCTTATCCTCTGTCGTCCCCTTCTCCTCCTGCCTTCAACCTTTCCCAGCAGCAGGGTCTTTTCAAATGAGTCAGCTCTTTGCATCAGGTGGCCAAAGTATTGGAGTTTCAACTTAAACATCAGTCCTTCCAATGAACATTCAGGACTGATTTCCTTTAGGATGGACTGGTTGGATCTCCTTGCAGTCCAAGGGACTCTCAGGAGTCTTCTCCAACACCACAGTTCAAAAGCATTAATTCTTCGGTGCTCAGCTTTCTTTAAAGTTCAACTCTCACATCCATACATGACTAATGGAAAAAACATAGCCTTGACTAGACGGACGTTTGTTGGCAAAGTAATGTCTCTGCTTTTTAATATGCTGTCAAGGTTGTTCATAGCTTTTCTTCCACGGAGTAAGTGTCCTTTTATTTCATGGCTGCAGTCACCATCTGCAGTGATTTTGGAGCCCCTCAAAATAAAGTCTGTCACTGTTTCCACTGTTTCTCCATCTATTTGCCATGAAGTGATGGGACTGAATGCCATGATCCTAGTTTTCTGAATATTGAGCTTTAAGCCAACTTTTTCACTCTCCTCTTTCACTTTCATCAAGAGGCTCTTTAGTTCTTCTTCACTTTCTGCCATAAGGGTGGTGTCATCTGCGTATCTGAGGTTATTGATATTTCTCCTGGCAATCTTGATTTCAGCTTGTGCTTCCTCCAGCCCAGCGTTTCTCATGATGTACTCTGCATATAAGTTAAATAAGCAGTATGACAATATACAGCCTTGACGTACTCCTTTTCCTATTTGGAACCAGTCTGTTGTTCCATGTCCAGTTCTAACTGTTGCTTCCTGACCTGCATCCAGATTTCTTAAGAGGCAGGTCAGGTGGTCTGGTATACCCATCTCTTTCAGAATTTTCCACAGTTTATTGTGATCCATACAGTCAAAGGCTTTGGCAGAGTCAATAAAGCAGAAATAACTGTTTTTATGGAACTCTCTTGCTTTTTCGATGATCCAGCAGATGTTGGCCATTTGATCTCTGGTTCCTCTGCCTTTTCTAAAGCCAGCTTGAACATCTGGAAGTTCACAGTTCACGTATTGCTGAAGCCTGGCTTGGAGAATTTTAAGCATTACTTTACTAGCGTGTGAGATGAGTGCAATTGTGTGATAGTCTGAGCATTCTTTGGCATTGCCCTTCTTTGTGATTGGAATGGAAACTGACCTTTTCCGGTCCTGTGGCCACTGCTGAGTTTTCCAAATTTGCTGGCATATTGAGTATAGCACTTTCACAGCATCATCTTTCAGGATTTGAAGTAACTCAACTGGAATTCCATGACCTCCACTGCTTTGTTCATAGTGATGCTTCCTAAGGCCCATTTGACTTCACATTCCAGGTTATCTGGCTCTAGGTGAGTGATCACACCATTGTGATTATCTGTGTTGTAAAGATCTTTTTTGTACAGTTCTTCTGTGTATTCTTGCCACTTCTTAATATCTTCTGCTTCTGTTAGGTCCATACCATTTCTGTCCTTTATTGAGCCCATCTTTGCATGAAATGTTCCCTTGGTATCTCTAATTTTCTTGAAGAGATCTCTGTTACTGCTAAGTTGCTTCAGTCGTGTCCGACTCTGTGCAACCCCATAGACGGCAGCCCACCAGGCTCCCCCGTCCCTGGGATTCTCCAGGCAAGAACACTGGAGTGGGTTGCCATTTCCTTCTCCAGTGCATGAAAGTGAAAAGTGAAAGTGAAGTCGCTCAGTCGTGTCCGACTCTTAGCGACCCCATGGACTGCAGCCCACCAGGCTTCTCCGTCCACGGGACTTTCCAGGCAAGAGTACTGGAGTGGGGTGCCATTGCCTTCTCCGGAAGAGATCTCTAGTTTTTCCCATTCTATTGTTTTCTGCAATTTCTTTGCATTGATCGCTGAGAAAGGCTTTCTTATCTCTCCTTGCTATTCTTTGGAACTCTGCATTCAAATGAGTGTATCTTTCCTTTTCTCCTTTGCTTTTCACTTCTCTTCTTTTCAAAGCTATTTGTAAGGCCTCCTCAGACAGCCATTTTGCTTTTTTGCATTTCTTTTTCTTGGGGATGGTATTGATCCCTGTCTCCTGTACAATGTCTCGAACCTCCATCCATAGTTCTTCAGGCAATCTATCAGATCTAGTCCCTTAAATCTATTTCTCACTTCCATTGTATTGGAGAAGGCAATGGCACCCCACTCCAGTACTCTTGCCTGGAAAATCCCGTGGATGGAGGATCCTGGAAGGCTGCAGTCCAGGGGGTCCCTGAGGGTCGGACATGATTAAACGACTTCCCTTTCACTTTTCACTTTGATGCATTGGAGAAAGAGATGGCAACCTACTCCAGTGTTCTTGCCTGGAGAATCCTAGGGATGGGGGAGCCTGGTGGGCTGCCATCTATGGGGTTGCACAGAGTCGGACACAACTGAAGTGACTTAGCAGTATAGTCATAAGGGATTTGATTTAGGTCATACCTGAATGGTCTAGTGGTTTTCCCTACTTTCTTCAATTTCAGTCTGAATTTGGCAATAAGGAGTTCATGATCTGAGCCACAGTCAGCTCCCAGTCTTGTTTTACTGACTGTATAGAGCTTCTCCATTTTTGGCTGCAAAGAATACAATCAGTCTGATTTCGGTGTCAACCATCTGGTGATGTCCATGTGTAGAGTCTTCTCTTGTGTTGTTGCAAGAGGGTGTTTGCTATGACCAGTGCATTCTCTTGGCAGAACTCTATTAGTCTTTGCCCTGCTTCATTCCATATTCCAAGGCCAAATTTGCCTGTTACTCCAGGTGTTTCTTGACTTCCTACTTTTGCATTCCAGCCCCCTATAATGAAAAGGACATCTCTTTTGGGTGTTAATTCTAGAAGGTCTTGTAGGTCTTCATAGTACTGTTTAACTTCAGTCTCTTCAGCGTTTTGGGGCATAGACTTGGGTTACCATGATATTGAATGGTTTGCCTTGGAAACGAACAGAGATCATTCTGTTGTTTTTGAGGTTGCATCCAAGTACTGCATTTCGGACTCTTTTGTTGACCATGATGGCTACTCCATTTCATCTAAGGGATTCCTGCCCACAGTAGTAGATATAATGGTCATCTGAGTTAAATTCACCCATTCCAGTCCATTTTAGTTCACTGATTCCTAGAATGTCAATGTTCACTCTTGCCATCTTCTGTTTGACCACTTCCAATTTGCCTTGATTCATGGACCTAACATTCCAGGTTCCTATGCAATATTGCTCTTTACAGTATTTAACCTTGCTTCTATCACCAGTGCTATCAATACTATTAACTAAATTCCAGATTTTATTCATATTTTTACTATTAACTAAATTCCACATTTTAACCAGTTTTTTTTCTGTTAATAACCTTCCCTTGCTCCCTGTTCCAGGCCTAGATCCAGGATACCTAGAATTAATTTTCTGGTCTTTTTAAATAAGTCTTTGGGTATTTTCACCTTCTTGGAGAAGTTGTGTCTGGAGCCATCTCACCCGCTCCCATCTGGAATGATATATTTATAGATCTCCTCCATTGTTGCCATGTTGGGATTTCCCTTTACATTTATCCTGGGGATTCCTTTCACCTCGCTTTGAGTTTGACCTCTTTTTTTTTGGATCCAGTGATTTCTCTAGTTCATGCCTTTCTTTTTCTTTATTTACTATCTCATTTTGGTTGAACATATCTTTTGGAAGTCTTTAGATAAAGGGAAGATGGAAAAGATTTTTGCATAGATAACTTATTCTACTTTCACTTTTAATTGGTTTTCCAGGGAGTGATGATTAATTTTATGTATCAACTGGGCTAGTGGTAGAACACCTATTTATTTAACCAAAGATTAATATTTGAAACACTGAAAATATCTTGTGGCTATAATTAAGATCTTTATTATTTTTTAATCTGTCTCTCTTTTTTTTTTAGCCACCCCAAGAGGCATGTGGGATCTTAGTTCCCCAACCAGGGATCAAACCCACACCCACTGCATTGGAAGCATGGACTCTTAACCACTAGACTGACAGGGAAGTCCCATAGTTAAGATCTTTAATCAGCTGATTTTAAAGGAGATTACCCTTTCAAGGTAAAGGGTAGCTAGATAAGGATTTCAATATGTATTTTAGTTTTGAAGTGACTAAATCAAGTTAAGGCCTTATAGCAAAAACTGAAGTTTCCTGGAAAAGAAGAGATTTTGTCTCAGGATTGCTCCATCAACCCTTGCTGTGTTTCCAGCCTGGAAATCTGCCCTATGAATTTCAGAATTGCCTTTCCCCACAGTTGTGTGAGCCAGTTTCTGAAAATAGCCTGTCATCTATGTCTACGTCCCCCCCATCCTATCTCTCTAGAGAACACTGGCCAGTATACAGGCCATATAGAATTATAAGTGAAAGTTGCTCAGTCCTGTCTGACTCTTTGTGACCCCATGGACTATACAGTCCATAGAATTCTCCAGGCCAGAATACTGGAGTGGCTTGCCTTTTCCTTCTCCAGGGGATCTTCCCAACCCAGGTTGGGAAGACCTGGGATCGAACCCAGGTCTCCCACGTTGTAGGTGGATTCTTTACCAGCTGAACCACAGGGAAGCCCATATAGAATTATAGGTTGGCAATTAATTTCTCTCAGAATTTTAAAGGCATAGTTCCATTAGTTTCTAGCTATCAGAATGCTATTGAGAAATTTTATACAATTTTGAGACTTGAGCTTTTATATAAAATTAATTTTACTGTCTGAAATTATAGAATCTAGTCATCATCCTTGGTGGTCTGAAGTTGCATGGTCAGGTTCATTTTCATCCATTGTGCTGGGCACTCAGAGTCCCTTTCAGTCTGGAAACAAACTCGTATCCTTTAGCTCTAGAAATTTTTCTTGACTTATTTGTTTGAGGGTTTTCTGACATCCATTGTCTCTATTTTCTCTTTCCGGAAGTCCTGTTGTTTTGATATCGGATCTAATGGTCTTCAAGTTTTCTTATTCCATTTTACCTATTTTTAATCTTTTGGGGATATTTCTTCAACCTTATCTCCTAATAACTCTCTCTCTCTTAGTTTCTAATTTATACAATTATGCTTTTAATTTCCAAGAGCTCTTTTATGTTCCCAGAATATTCATTCTTTTTCCATATATTTATTTACTCACTTAAAAACTAAAATATATATTGAAATCTTTATCTATATGCCCCAAACAATGAGTATTATAAATTACCATTTTCTTTGTTATAAATCTAAAAACTGAAAGTTAAATTTGCATGGTTTCTAGAATATTTGGTCTATAAAATTTAGTAATGCATAGATATTTGTTTTGATGCTGTTATGCATCATAAGCTGTTTGTAATTTTTGGAGAATAATTCTTTATATGTCACTTGCAAACATTTTCTCCCAATCTGTGGGTTGTGTTTTCATTTTGTTTATTATTTCCTTTGGTATGCAAAAACTGTTGAGTTTAAGTAGGTCCCATTTATTTTTGTTTTTATTTCCATTATTCTGGGAGATGGATCAAAAAAGAAGTTGCCATGATTTATGTCAGAGTGTTCTGTCTATGCTTTCCTCTAGGAGATTTATAGTGTCTGGTCTCACGTTATGTCTTTATTCCATTCTAAGATTATTTTTGTTTATGAAGTTAAAGAATGATCTTTTTTTTTTTTTTTTTTTTTTAAACATGTGGCTGTCCAGTTTTCGTGATAGGCAGACTACCTAAACAGACATTTTTCCAAAGAAGACATACAGATGGCTAACCGGTACATGAAAAGATGTTCAACATCCCTAATTATTAGGGAAATGCAAATCAAAACTACAATGAGATATCACCTCACACCAGCCAGAGTGGCTATCATCAAAAAATCCACAAATAATAAATGCTGGAGAGAGTGTGGAGAGAAGGGAACCCTCGTACACTGTTGGTGGGAATGTAGATTGGTACAGCTGCTATGGAAAACGGTATGGAGGTTCCTTAAATAACTGAAAACAGAACTACCACATGACCCTGCAATCCCACTCCTGGGTGTATATCTGGAGAGAAACATGATCCATAAGGATACATGCACCCCAGTAGTCATTGCAGCACTGTTTACAATATCCATGACGTGGAAGCAACCTAAATGTCCATGGACAGAGGAGTGGATAGAGAATATGTGGTGTATATATAAATAAACAATGGAATATTATTCAGCCATTAAAAGAATGAAATAATGCCATTTGCTGTAACATGGATGGCCTAGAGAGTGTCATACTGAGTGAAATAAGTCAGAGAAAGAGAAATTTTGGATGATAGTCCTTATATGTGGAATCTAAAAAGAAATGATACAAATGAACTTACAAAACAGAAGGAGACTCACAGACCTATAAAATGAACTTAGAGTTGCTGGGGGAAAGAGACGGGGAATTTGGGATCAACATTTATACACTGCTGTATTTAAAATGGATAACCAACAAAGACCTATTGTATAGCACATGGAACTCTGCTCAGTGTTGTGTGGCAGCTTGGATGGGAGGAGGGTTTTGGGGAGAATGGATACATGTATATGTATGGCTGAATTCCTTCACTATTCATCTGAAATTATCACAATATTGTTAATTGGCTATACCCCAATACAAAATAAAAAGTTTAAAAGAAAAAAAAATTTAGCAATGCAAATGCATGGCACAGAAGTTTGAATGTTACCATTTGTTTCACATATTAGAAACTTAAAAGAAAATTCTGTAAGTATTGATATCCTTAGTTAGTATTTAATAACAGTTTAAATAAATGTTTATATGATGCTCACATTATGGAAATGCCTTGTTTTATTTGAAATATAACGCATGTCCTTGAATGTGTTTCCAATGCATAGATGCTATTTTTACTGATTATTTTTGCATTTAATTTCATCTCTTTATGCAAACGTTTGGGTATGCTATCTCATTTTTCTTAACTGTTACACTAATCCTAGTTAACCCTAAAATATAACACAGGTCTATTTCCCTGGTTATACTAACATGCCAAGATGTTTCAGTTCAGTATGTAACCTTGTAATTTTAACATCTACTGTTTTCATACTTTCTTATTCTCATTTAACACATGCAGCTCTTAAGTTCTTATACAAAATCCAACTATCTTTTTTTTGTTTCCTACTTTTTCCCTGCATAAATCTCTTCCTTTGTCACTGCATTTTTCGTCTGTATAGAGCCTTCATATATGAGGTTGTATAACACATACAGGTTATATACATATGTAGGTGGTTATATAGCATAAGGGGTTAGAAGTGTGGGCTCTTTAAGTTGGCTAGCCTCCCTACATTTATTTATTTAACTTAAAAATTTTATTGAAATATAGTGATTTACAATGTTGTGTTAGTTTCAGGTACATAGCAAAGTGAGTCAGCCATACATATACACATATTCAAAAGGGCTTCCCTAGTAGCTCAGATGGCAAAGCATTCACCTGCAATGCAGGAGACCAGGTTCGCTCCTTGGGTCAGGAAGATCCCTTGGAGAGGGAAATGGCTACCCACTCCAGTATTCTTGTCTGGAGAATTCCGTGGCCAGAGGAGCCTGGCAGGTTACAGTCCATGGGGTTGCAAAGAGTTGGACACAACTGAGCGACTAACGCACATATTCACTTTAATTTTTTTTGAAGTTTTTATTTTGTATTGGAGCATAGCTGATTAACAATATTATGATAATTTCAGGTGAACAGTGAAGGGACTCAGCTATACATATACATGTATCCATTCTCCCCCCAACCCTCCTCCCATCCAGGCTGCCACATAACATTGAGCAGAGTTCCATGTGCTATACAGTAGGTCCTTGTTGGTTATCCATTTTAAATACAGAAGTGTGTACACGTTGACCCCAAACTCCCTAACCATCTCTTCCCCAGGGCAACCATGAGTTTGTATTCTAAGTCTGTGAGTCTCTTTCTGTTTTGTAAGTAAGTTCATTTGTATCATTTCTTTCTAGAGTCCACATATAAGGGATGTCAAACGATTTTTCTCCTTCTCTGTCTGACTTACTTCACTCAATAAGACACTCTCTCGGTCTAGGTTTTAGAGAAATTTGGAGGCTTTATACATTTTATTATTCATATATAATATAGGTTATTAGATTATGTTTGCTCAAGACTACCATGCCTATTTACTAAGTCTAACATGATACAAAGGGTATCCACTCTGTTTTTGGATTCTTTCCCATAGAGGCCATTACAGAGTATTGCGTAGAGTTCCCTGTGCTGTACAGTAAGTCCTTATTAGTTATCTGTTTTATATATAGTAGTATGTATATGTCAATTCCAATTGCCCAATTTATACTCCCTCCCTTACTCCCTGGTAACCATAAGTTTGTTTTCTACATCTGTGACTCTGTTTTGTAAATAAGTTCATATTTGTACCCTTTTTCTCAGATTCCACATATAAGCATTATCTTACAGTATTTGTCTTTCTCTGCCTTCACTCAGTATGACAATCTCTAGGTCCACTCATGCAAATAGCATTATTTGGTTCTTTTTTATGGTTGGGTAATATTCCATTGTATATACATGTACCACATCTTCTTTATCCACTCCTCTGTTGATGGACGTTTTGGTTGCTTCCATGTCCTGGCTATTGTAAATAGTGCTGCAGTGAACACTGGGGTGCATGTAGTTTAGAGTTGCATTTCTTTAATAATTAGTGATGTTGATCATCTTTTCATATGCTTTTTGGCCATCTGTAAGAATGTTCATTTTCGTCACAGCATTCTGGTTGTGTTTCATGGGTGCCATATAATTTATTATCTTTGAAGATGTGTGGGAAATTAAAATTTTTTTATTGTGGTAAAAGTCTCATAATATGAAAACATACTATTTTAACTGTATTTAACTATACAGTTAAGTAGCACTATGTATGTTCACATTGTTATGCAACTCTCACCATCATCCATTTCCTGAATTTTTCACCTTCCTAAACTGAACCTCTGTTCCCATTAAACACTTAAGTTCCCATCGCCCTTCCCCACCACTCGGCCCCTGGCATCTACCAGTGTACCTTATGACTTTCTGAATTTGACTATTCTAGGCACCTCATATAAGTGGGATCAAACAGTATATTTCTGCACCTAATGTATATTGGAATGGATTTTTAAGGTTAACTTAATATAGCCTACAAACAGATTGTATATTCTATTTTTTTCTTCCCTGTGCTATACGGTAGGCCCTCACCAGCCATCTACTTCATACACAGTAGTGTAAAAACATCAATCCCAATTTTCCAACCCATCCTACCCACCCTTTGGTGTCCATATGTTTATTCTCTATGTCTCTGTCTATAATTCTGCTTTGCAAACAGGTTCCTCTGTACAATTTTTCTAGATTCCACATATATGCATTAATATATGATATTTGTTTTTCTGACTTACTTCACTCTGTATAACAGTCTCTAGGTCCATCCATGCCTCTGCAAATGTTACTGTTTTGTACCTTTTGCTTCCCTGGTGGCTCAGAATCTGCCTGCAATGCAAGAAACCCAGGTTTGATCCCTGGATTGGGAAGATCCCCTGGAGAAGGAAATGGCAACCCACTCCAGTATTCTTGCCTGGAAAAGTCCCTAGAGGAGCCTGGTGGGCTACAGTCCACGGGGTCGCAAAGAGTCAGACACAACTGAGCGACTAATACTGTACTATGGCTAAGTAATACTTAATTGTATATATGTGCCACATTTTCATCCATTCATCTGACAGTGGACATTTAGGGTGCTTCCATGTCTTGGCTATTGTCAACAGGGCTGCAGTGAACATTGGAGTGCATGTATCCTTTCAAATTATGGTTTTGTCTGATACATGTTTAGGAGTGGGATTGCTGGGTCATAGGGTAGCTCTATTTTTAGCTTTTTAAGGAACCTCCATACTGTTTTCCGTAGTGGCTGTGCCAATTTACATTACCACCCACAGTGTAGAGGGGTTCCCTTTTCTCCACACCCTCTGCAGCATTTATTGTTTATAGATTTTGTGATGATGGCCATTCCAACCAATATAAGGTGATACCTCATTGTAGTTTTGATTTGCATTTTCTAATAATTATCTATGTTTACCAACTTTTCTTGCATCTCTTGGCCATCTGTATGTCTTTTTAAATTTTTTTTTATTTTACATTGGAATATAGCTGATTAACAGTGTTGTGATAGTTTCAGTTGGACAGCAAAGGGACTGAACCATACATATATATGTATCCATCTCTCCTAAGCACCCCTCTGATTTAGGCTGCCATATAACAGTGAGCAGAGTTCCCTGTGTTATAGAGTAGGACCTTGTTGGTTATCCATTTTAAATATAGTAGTGTGTACACATTGATCCCAAACTTCCTAGCTATCTTTCACCCCATTCTACCCACCTTGGCAACCATAATTTTATTCTCTATGAGTCTCTTTCTGTTTTGTAAGTCAGTTCATTTGTATCGTTTCTTTTTAGATTCCACATATGAGGAATGTCATATAAGATCTCTCCTTTTCTCTCTGACTTACTTCACCCACTATGGTCCTCTCTAGATCCATACATGTTGCTGCAGATGGCACTATTTCATTCTTTTTAACGGCTGAGCAATATTCCATTATATATATGTATCATATCTTCTTTATCCATTCCTCTGTTGATGGACATTTAGGTGCTTCCGTGTCTTGGCTATTATAAACAGTGCTGCAGTGAGTGAACGTCAGAGTGCAGGTATCCTTTATTCTCTGGGTATATGCCCAGGAGTGGGATTGCTGGGTCATATGATAGTTCTATTTGTAATTTTTTAAGGACCCTCCATACCGTTCTCCATAGTAGCTGTACCAATTTATATTCCCACCAACAATGTACGAGGGTTCCCATCTCTCCACATACTCTCTAGCATTTATTGTTTGTGGATTTTTAATAATAATCATTTTGACTGGTATGAAGTGATATCTCATTGTAGTTTTGATTTTTATGTCTCTAATAATTAGCTTTACTGAGCAGCTTTTCATGTGCCTCTTGGGCATTTGTATGTTTTCTTTGGAGAAATGTCTATTTAGGTCTTTTGCTTATTTTTTAATTGGGTTGTCTTTTTGATAATGAGTTGCATGAGCTGTCTGTATTTTGGAGGTTACTCCCTTGTTGCTTCATTTGTAAACATTTTCACCCATTCTGAAATTGTCTTTGTTTTGTTTATGGTTTCCTTTGCTCTTCAAAAGCTTTTAAATTTAACTAGGTCCCATTTGTTTTTTTGTTTTTATTTTCATTAGGAGGTGGGTGAAAAATGATCTTGCTGCAATTTATTTGAATGAGTGTTCTGCCTTTGTTTTCCTCTAAGAGTTTTATAGTATCAGGCCTTACATTTAGGTCTTTAATCCATTTTGATTTTATTTTTGTGTACAGTGTTAGAGTGTTCTAATTTTATTCTTTTATATGTGACTATCCAGTTTCCCAGCACCACTTATTAAGAGATTATCTTTTCTCCATTGTATATTCTTGTTTCCTTTGTCATAGATTAGGTGGCCTTAGAAGCATGAGTTTGTCTCTGGGCTTTCTATCTTGTTCCATTGATTTTTCTGTTTTTGTGCCAGTACCATATTGTCTTACTGTAGTTTTGTAATATAGTCTGAAATCAGGGAGCCTGACTCCTCCTGATTCATTTTTCTTTCTCAAGATTGCTTTAGCTATTCAGAGTCTTTTCTGTCTTCATACAAATTAAATTTTTTTTGTTCTAATTCTGTGAAAAATGCCATTGGTAATTTGATAGAGATTGAGGGTGCATTTATATGTAAAAATTCACTGAACTATGCAATTAGTAGCTGTATACTTTATTATATTTAAGTTATACTTCCAACATTGAAAAAAGGTACAAAGTGTTGAGATTTTCTGAGACAAGTGAGATGCCCACAGGCTGACCAAGGGTGATGATGGTGGGGGAGGGAGCTGGGGATCATAGACAGCTTTATGGCACTGAAGTAGTATTTGAGTTAAGCCTCAAAATAGTGCTTCCTAACAGTTCTTGGATCTGTCACTGTAAATTTGATGGAAATTATAGCCTTTATCTTCATGGAAAAAGCCCCCATATACACAAAGGCATACTCGACTTGTGCATATTATTTCATGGTCCTAATAATATACATCTATGACCCTTATACAATCAATGGGTTGTGCGCTCAAGGACCCATGCTTAGATAAATGGGTAGATTTACAAATAGGAGGGGATAAGAGTGGGATTCCAGTTAAGAAAAACCCTGTAGGAAGAATGGGCATCTGCTAGCACACGTGGATACTAGAGACAGCAAGGCAAGAGACAGCAAGAATCCTCCACAGTCCATTTCAGTAGAATTTCCCATTGACAACTCGACCCAGGACTGAGTCCCAGCACCAGCTCTGCAAGTGAAATTACTACTTATACCATGGCTCCAAGATGTAGTTACAAAAGCTAATACCATGCTTGCTTATGAGAATCAGTTTGCCACTCCAGTACTCTTGCCTGGAAAATCCCATGGGCAGAGGAGCCTGGTAGGCTGCATGCAGTCCATGGGGTGGAGAAGAGTCAGACACGACTGAGCAACTTCCCTTTCACTTTTCACTTTCATGCATTGGAGAAGGAAATGGCAACCCACTCCAGTGTTCTTGCCTGGAGAATCCCAGGGACGGGGGAGTCTGGTGGGCTGCCGTCTGTGGGGTCGCACAGAGTTGGACATGACTGAAGTGACTTAGCAGTAGCAGCATTAATACTTTACATTGAGTATTTACCAGGAATGTCTTTTTGCTTTCTAATGATTTTTTCCATAGTGTATGAGTACACAGCCTCTTAAGCTTCTGCTGCTTGGGACACTCAAGAGACGTTTTGGATGTTTTTTGTTTTTTTTTTTAATCATTGTTGTTCTTCTGTCAGTATTGTGTCTGACTTTTTGTGACCCTATGAACTGCAGCACACCAGGCTTTCTGTCCTTCACTATCTCCTGGATTTTGCTCAAACTCATGTCCATTGAGTTAGTGATGCCATCGAACCATCTCATCCTCTGTCGCCCCCTTCTCCTGCCCTCAATCTTTCCCAGCATCAGGTTCTTTTTCAGTGAGTTGGCTCTTTGCATCAGGTAGCCTAAGTATGGAGCTTCAGCTTCAGCATCAGTCCTTCCAGTGAATATTTAAAAAAAATAATTTTCTTTATATTTGGCTGTGCTGGGTCTTTGTTGCTGCAGGGCTACTCTCTCGTTATGGTGCACAGGCTTCTCACTGCCATGGCTTCTCTTGTTATGGAGCACGGGTTCTAGAGCACGGGCTCAATAGATGCAGTGCGTGGGCTTAGTTGCTCCATGGCATGTGGGATCTTCCCGGACCAGGGTTTGAACCCGTGTCTCTTGCAGGTGGATTCTTTACCACTGAGTCACCAGGGAAGCCCCTACAGATGTATTAACTGCTTAAAATATTCATTGTCCCCCTCTGCTGTGTCTATTCCTATATGAAAAGTATATTTCCCAATTCTTTGACATCAGACTTGTCAGTGTCTTTTGCTTTGACCAGTGGGATGTGAGCAGAAGTTCTATAAACCATATTTAAGCACTAGCTTTCTGAGCTCCATGGTTCCATGATCACTTTCTTCTGCCATAAAAGTGGCATGTCCTAGAGGATACTCTGGATCCCCAATCCAGAGATTTGGGGATTGTTACCACAATATAACACAGTGAAAGCTGACTAACACCAGGACATTTGGGAAAAAATCTTGAGCAAATGGAGCAGGATCTGTTATTGAGTCTTTTCTCAGGGCCTGGAGAATTTTCTCTCAATTTTCATCTATCATGAGAGTCAGTTTATTTAGCAGTCTAGAATATGTAAAAATGAGGAATGTCAAAGTTACTTCTTTTTTATTAACGAAAGGAAAAAATATAAAGACCATAAACCACAATTGAGAACAAAATATTTTATTTCTCTCAATAAAACTATAGTTTACAATAGTATTTACTAAATAAATTATATAATTTCTCTTTTACAAGCAATAAACTAAATCACAAATATTTCAAAGACAATGTATGTACACGACATAAGGCCTTTTATAAATAGCTTTGCTTATCTCATTTCACTAGTAAACAGTGAAAAAATCTTTATAGAAGCTAATTTTCTATAAAGTATATGCAGACCTATTACACTGATCTTTATATGAAACCAATTTAAACTTTTAATGACATGGGCTATGATTATAACTTTGCAAAAAAGAATAGAATTTAGACTTTATTTACCATTTTGCATGGATGGATCTTTAAAAAATATATGCGCAGATTACATATGTTGCTTATGGATAATCACTGGATGCATGCAAAATGAAATAATGCAAGTGTCAATAGGAAAATAGCACTTCCAAGTCCAAAAAGGTGATTGGCAATGGTATAGAAAGCAGCTTAAACAGAGTTCATGCAGTTCTTCACAGTTCAGCAAGCAACAGCAAATGCCAGAAGAGTGTGGTATTTTTCACATCTGCTCATCAGCCTTTCCGCCAAGGCTCCCCTGACATCTTGCAGACTCCAAGTCCAGTTGATTATGATTCTGTGCGTAGTGGGGTTCAGCCGTTTCCTTTGGGTAATTCTGGAGTGGAGAAACTTCTTTACCACGACTGTGTTCATGTCTCCTCCATCTGCCAAGGTGGTCACCATTTTCACTTACTGGGTGGGGAAAAGGGGAAGGAGATGTAAGGCTAAGTTTTGGCATTGATTTATAATGGTGCCTGATGAGTAGGAACACAAGTTCATTCATTCTCTCAATGACTGGTACCTGAGAAACATGCAGGTAGAAGTGGGAGGGCAATAGGCCTGGGATGGATTCTTTTTTTTTAAGATATTTTAATTAATTAATTTGTCTGCACTTGGTTTCAGTTGAGGCACGTGGGATCTTTCAGCTGCGGCATGTGCTATCTATCTAGTTCCCTGACTAGGGATCGAACCTGGTCCCCTGCACTGGGAGGGTGGTGTTTTAGCCCCTGGACCACCAGGGAAGTCCCTGCGATTGATTCTTTTGCAATGATAAGCATCTAACTTCTGCAATATCTAAATTCCACCAAGATTTATCAAGTTCTACCACATCACAGCTCAGGGCTAGGGACTTGGAAGGAAATAACGCTGACTAAGCCCTCCAAGGGCACAGTGCTTTGGGGTTGTGCTGTGGTATATCGGTCCTGAAGTATATCAGAGCAACCTGAACATGGTCTGGAACTCATGGACCCTGTGCTCATTTTCACACACTGTCCCTGTGGTTGGGGAATAAAAAATACGTCCAGCAAATATCAGACCTAAAACGGTAGCTGCTTAAGATCAGAGGCAGCTAATTCAGCCTCTGACAGTTGTACTAGGCTATATTTATGAGAAGTGGTACCATGTTCAGGAAGATGTAACTGTATATATCTATTGATCCTCTAATTATTACAGGACAGTATCCAAGTTACCATCTTTGTACTTCATTTGTTCTATCTGTAAAATGAGAGTAATAAATCCTGCTTTATAAGTGATAAACTTTTTTTTATAGGAAAATAGTGTCTGGGTACAAATATACATACAGGGTACACACAATTATATACATATCATTTAGTGCCTGGCATATGTTAGTGTCCCCAACATAATGGTTAAGAAGGTTGTAGCTGGGACCACAGACATTGTGTGGCCCAACACAGTCATCTGGAGACTGAAAAAACTTGAGTCCAAAGTTTGAAATGACTGAAAATTATTAGGAAAGAAACTGTGTCAAACAGGATTTTGTTTAAAAGTGAGTATTTCCTCTTGTAATTTGAGACTTTTGAGTTGTAACTTTTATTTACCACTTTGTTTAATAGTTGAGACTGCTCCCTCTTATTAATCAAAATTGGAAAGGTTCACCTGCCTAAGTGTACAACATGTTCACACTACTACTCAAGCTGTATCTGAAAGATTATTTGAGTATTAAGCGGTGTGTGCTCTAGCAGTGGGCAAAGAGGAAGTTGCTCCATTTCTCAGGACAGATGCCTGTAAGGTCGACTTCATTTAGGCTTGACCAGTGGCATAAAAACACCCACATAAAACTACAAGTTTCTTCTAATTAGATTTGAGTCCTGCTTTCTTTAAAACCAAAAGGAGGTGATAGTTCAGCTCTACTTATCCAGTAGATCCCAGCTGGGGTTCCGTGTCTGGTTTCCAGTGCCAAACTGAGGCGGACACTGACCAATCTGAGCCCTGCCTGAAAGAACCATCAGCTGAAGGTCTCCAAACCCAGGACCCCATGGAATTGGTTAAAACCTGGGCTTTGGGGTCTAGAAAATAAAGAGATTTAAAGACAGAACGTAACAGTTGTCTTTGAATATCTGAAGACTCACTTTGGGGAAGAAAGAGGTACTCGCTGAGCTGTCACTGCAAGTGTGACACCGTCACCAACAGTAGTGGCACAGGCGGCCGTGATCCTCGGGGCAGGCAGGAGCACCAGAACATGTGAAGTGAGCAGGCTGGGAAAAGGGTCACCCTCTCAATCTCCTTCCATCAAGTGTTGTGATACTCACAGTGCCCCCCGCCCTAGGAGCCCATCTGTCATCTGTTGAGACTCAAGTGAATGTGTCAGTCACTCAGTCACATCTGGCTCTTTGAGACCCTATGGACTGTAGCCCTCCAGGCTCCTCTGTCCATGGAATTCTCCAGGCAAGAATACTGGAGTGGGTAGCCATTCCCTTCTCCAGGGGAGCTTTCTGACCCAGAAATCGAACCTGGGGCTCCTGCATTACAGGCAGATTCTTTACCATCTGAGCCACCAGGGAAGCCAAGGGTGAGAAAAAATGACTCCAAGACCAGAACTGGGACAAATTTGTAGAAGCCAGTTTTGCTTCAATGTGGAAATGTTTTCTAACTAAAGAAATGAGTGGTCTCTGAGGGAGGAGGCCAGGTGAACTGGCCTCTGGGTGGAGCTGAGGCAGTGGACCCAGGGTGGCAGGGAGGCACTCGATGACTGGTGGCCAGTGACAAGGGCTCGGGCAGTCGTGGGGGGTGGTCCTGGGTCAGATGATCACAAAGTTCCATTACAACCACAAGATTCTATTAAATACTGCTTGTAAAATAACTTAGAATATTGAAAATAGTTACTGGTTTATATAATAAAAACTACATGAAAAGAAATGTAATATTGTGTTTAACCAATTTTATGAGAAATTTGTAATTCAGTAAAAAAATCAAACAGTATTATAATGAAATATAATTTCCTTAGTATTAAAAATAATGAATTATTTCCAGCTCTGGTCATTAAAACTCCTGTATGTTCACTAAATTTTTAATTTTTAAATGTATTTAAAATTTTTTCTAGCTTATGAAGGGGCTTCCCAGGTGGTGCTAGTGGTAAAGAATATACCTGCCAATGTAGTAGATACAAGAGATGCTGGTTCAATCCCCGGGTCAGGAAGATCCCCTGGAGGAGGAAATAGCAACCCAATCCAGTAGTCTTGCCTGGAGAATTCCATGGACAGAGGAGCCTGGTGGACTAAAGTCCATGGGTCACAGTCGGACATGACTGAGCACACACGTACATGAATAGTTTAGATTTACAATGCTGTGTTAGCTTCAGGTATACAGCAGAGTGACCCAGTTATACATTTATCTGTTCTTTTTCAGATTCTTTTCCCAAATAGGTTTTTACAGATTGTTGAGTAGAGGAGCTCCCTGTAGTATATAGTAGGTCCTTGTGGATTTTCTATATAGTAGTATGTATATGTTAATCCAAAACCCCTAACTTATCCTTTCCCCTTTGGTAACCATTAGGTTGTTTTCAAACCCTGGCATCTGTTTGTATTTTGTAAGTAAGTTCATTAGTTTCATTTAATATTCCATATATATGTGGTATATTTGTCTCTTTCTGATTTATTTCACTTAGTATGATAATCTATAGAATTGCCTTTGTGGCTGCAAATGGCATTATTTCTTTTTTATGACTGAGCAATATTCCATTATAATCTATACTACAATATTCCATTGTATATTGTACTCCGTCTTCTTTATCCATTCATCTGTCAGTGAACACTTAGGCTGCCTCCTTGTCTTGGTTACTGTAATTACAGCTGCAGTGAACATTGGGGTGTATGTATGTTTTTGAATTACAGTTTTCTCTAGATATATGCCCAGGACTAGGATGACTGGGTCATATGATAGTTTTATTTTTAGTTTTTTTGAGGAAACTCCATACTGTTCTCCATAATGGTTGTCCCAATTTACATTCCCACCAACAGTGTAGGAGGGTTCCCTATTCTTCACACCCTCTCTAGAATTTAGTTTTGATGGTCAGAAAGGTGATACCTCATTGTAGTTTTGATTTGCATTTCTCTAACAATTAGTGATGTTGAGCATCTTTTCATGTGCTTTTTTGCCATCTGTATATCTTCTTTGGAGAAATGTCTATGTAGATCTTCTGCCCATTTGTTGATTGGGTTTTTATTGATTGATTGACATTGAGCTACATCAGCTGTTTGTATAATGTGGAGATTAATTCCTTGTATGTCTTTTTTCCCATTCTGTGCATTGTCTCTTCATATTGTTTATGGTTTCCTTTGCTGTGCAAAAGCTTTTAAGCTTAATTAGGTCTCATCTGTTTATTTTTGTTTTTATTTTCATTACACTAGGAGGTGATTCCAAAAGGAGTGTAGCAATTTACATCAAAGAATGTTCTTCCTATATTTTCCTCTAAGACTAGAGATCTTTTCAAGAAAATTAAGAGATACCAGGGGAACATTTCATGGAAAGATGGGCACAATAAAAGACAGAAATGGTATGGACCTAACAGAAGCAGAAGATAATAAGAAGTGGTGACAAGAATACACAGAGGAACTATACAAAAAAGATCTTCACGACCCAGATAATCATGATGGTATGATCACTCTCCTAGACCCAGACATCCTGGCATGCAAAGTCAAGTGGGTCTTACGAAGCATCACTATGAATAAAGCTAGTGGAGGTGATGGAATTGCAGTTGAGCTATTTCAAATGCTAAAAGATGATGCTGTGAAAATGCTGCATTCAAATGCCAGCAAATTTGGAAAACTCAGCAGTGGCCACAATGCTGGAAAAGGTCAGTTTTCATTCCGATCCTAAAGAAAGGCAATGCCAAAGAATGCTCAAACTATCGCACAATTGCACTCATCTTACATGCTTGTAAAGTAATGCTCAAAATTCTCCAAGCCAGGCTTAAACAGTATGTGAACCATGAAATTCCAGATGTTCAAGCTGGATTTAGAAAAGGCAGAGGAACCAGAGATCAAATAGCCAACATCCATTGGATCATGAAAAATGGAGAGTTCCAGAAAAACATCTACTTCTGCTTTATTGACTATGCCAAAGCCTTTGACTGTATGTGATCACAACGAACTGTGGAAAATTCTTCAAAAGATGGGAACACCAGACCACCTGACCTGCCTCCTGAGACATCTGTATGCAGGTCAAGAAGCAACAGTTAGAACTGGACATGGAACAACAGACTGTTCCAAATTGGGAAAGGACTATGTCCAGGCTGTATCCTTTCACCCTGCTTATTTAACTTATATGCAGAGTATATCATGAGAAATGCTGGACTGGATAAAGCACAAGCTGGAATCAAGATTGCTGGAGAAATATCAAAACCTCATATATGCAGATGACACCACCCTTATGGCAGGAAGCAAAGAAGAACTAAAGAGCCTCTTGATGAAAGTGAAAGAGGAGAGTGAAAAAGTTGGCTTAAAACTCAACATTCAGAAAACTAAGATCATGGCATCTGGTCCGATCACTTCATGGAGAATAGATGGGGAAACAATGGAAAGAGTGACAGACTTTATTTTTTTGGGTTCCAAAATCACTGCAGATAGTGAGTGCTGCCATGAAATTAAAAGATGCTTGCTCCTTGGAAGAAAAGTTATGACCAACCTTGACAGCATATTAAAAAGCAGAGACATTACTTTGCCAACAAAGGTCCATCTAGTCAAGGCTATGGTTTTTCCAGTAGTCATGTATGGATGTGAGAGTTGGACTATGTAAAGAAAGCTGAGCACCAAAGAATTGATGCTTTTGAACTGTGGTGTTGGAGAAGACTCTTGAGAGTCCCCTGGACAGCAAGGAGATCCAACCAGTCTTATCCTAAAGGAAATCAACCCTGAATATTCATTGGAAGGACTGATGCTGAAGCTGAAACTCCAATACGTTGGCCACCTGATGCGAAGAACTGATTCATTGGAAAAGACCCTGATGCTGGAAAAGATTGAAGGTAGGAGGAGAAGGGGGTGACAAAGGATGAGATGGTTGGATAGCATCATCGACTAGATGGACATGAGTTTTAGTAAACTCTGGGAGTTGATGATGGACAGGGAAGCCTGGCATGCTTCAGTCCATGGGGTCACAAAGAGTTGGACACAACTGAGTGATTGAACTGTATTGAACCGAAGAGCTTTATAGTAGCTTGTTTTACTTTAGGTCTAAGCCATTTTGGGTTTACTTTTGTGTATGGGGACAGATAATGTTCTAGTTTCATTCTTTTACATGTTGTTGTTCGTGTTCACCAAGTCATGTCCAACTCTTCATAACTCCATGGACTGCAGCACTCCAGTCTTCCCTATCCCTCACTATCTCCTGGCGTTTGCTCAAGTTCATGTCCACTGAATCAGTGATGCCATCCAACCATCTCATCCTCTGTCTCCCTCTTCTCCTTATGCCTTCAATCTTTCCCAGCAGTAGGGTATTTTCCAGTGAGTCAGCTATTCACATCAGCTGGTCAAAGTATTGGAGCTTCAGCTTCAGTCTAAGTCATTCCAAAGAGTATTCAGGGTTGATTTCCTTTAGGACTGGCTGATTTGATCTTGCTTTCCAAGAGACTCTCAGGAGTCTTCTCCAGCATCACAGTTTAAAAGCATCAATTCTTCAGTGCTCTGCCTTCTTTATTGTCCACATCTCACATCCATACATGACTACTGGAAAGACCATAACCTTGACTAAATGGACCTTTGTTGGCAAAGTGATGTCTCTGCTTTTCAACACTCTGTCTAGGTTTGTCATCGCTCTCCTGCCAAGAAGCAATCATCTGCTAATTTCATGGCTGCAGTCACCATCACAGTGATTTTAGAGCCCAAGAAAAGGAAATCTGTCCCTGCTTCTACCTTCTTCCCTTCTATTTGTCATGAAGTGATGGAACTGGATGCTACGATCTTAATTTTTTTACCATTGAGTTTTAAGCCAGCTTTTTCACTTTCTTCTATCACTCTCATCAAGAGGCTCTTTAGTTCCTCTTCACTTTCTGCCAGGAGGGTGGTATCATCTGTATATCTGAGGTTGTTGATATTTTTCCCAGCAATCTTGATTCCAGTTTGTAACTCATCCATGCAGCATTTCATATGATGTGCTCTGTGTATAAGTTAAATAAACAGGGTGACAATAAACAGCTTTGTCATACTCCTTTCTCAATTCTGAACCAGTCAGTTGTTCCATACAGGGTTCTAACTGTTGCTTCTTGACCCACATAAAGGTTTCTCAGAAAACAGGTATTCCCATCTCTTTAAGAGTTTTCCACAGTTTGTTATGATCCACACTGTCAAAGGCTTTAGCATAGTCAGTGAAACAGAGGTTGATGTTTTTCTGGAATTCCCTTGCTTTCTCTATGATCCAGTGAATGTTGGCAATGTTATTGGTGGTTCCTCTGCCTTTTCTAAGCCCAGCTTGAATATCTGGAAGTTCTAGGTTCACATAATGATGAAGCCTAGCTTGGAGGACTTTGAGCATAACCTTACTAGCATGGGAGATGAGTGCAACTGTCTGGTACTAAACATTCTTTAGTATTGCTCTTCTTGGGAATTGGGATGAGGAATGACCTTTTCCAGTCCTGTGGCCACTGCTGGGCTTTCCAAATTTGCTGACATATTGAGTGTCTCACTTTAATAGCATCATCTTTTTAAGATTTTTAAATAGCTCAGCTGGAATTCCGTCACCTCCACTAGCTTTATTGGCAGCAGTGCTTCCTAAGGCCCACTTGACTTCGCACTCCAGAATGTCTAGCTCTGAGAGAGAGGCTACACCATTGCGGTTATCCAGGTCATTAAGATCTTTTTTGTACAGTTCTTCTATGTATTCTTTCCATCTCTTCTTGATCTCTCTGCCTCTATTAAGTCTTTACTATTTTTGTCCTTTATTGTGTCCATCTTTGGCAGAAAGGTTTCTTTGATATTGATATTCTTTGATATTCTTGAAGAGCTATGTAGTCTTACCCTTTCTGTTGTTTTCATTTCTTTGCATTGTTCATTGAAGGCCTTTTCTCTCTCTCGCTATTCTCTGGAACTCTGCATTTAGTTGGGTGTAACTTTCATTTTCTCCCTTGCTTTTTGCTTCTCTTCTTTCCTCTATCATGTGTAACACCTCCTCAAACAACCACTTTGCCTTCTTAATTTCTTTTTCTTTGGGATGATTTGGTTTGCTGCCTGCTGTACAATATTACGGACCTTTGTCCACAGTTCTTCAGGCACAGTTTACTAGCTCGAATCCCTTGAATCTATTTGTGACCTCCACTGTATATTCCTAGGGGAATTGATTTAAGTTGTACCTGATGGCCTAATAGCTTTCCTTGCTTTCTTTAGTTTAAGCCTGAATTTTGCTATGAGGAGCTGATGATCTGAGCCACAGTCAGCACCAGTATTGTTTTTGCTGACTGTATACAGCTTTCCCATCTTTGGCTACAAAGAATATAATCAATCTGATTTTGGTATTGGCCACTGGGTGATGTCCAGGTGTAAAGTTGGCTCTTATGTTGTTGAAAATGGGAATTTGCTATGACCAGTGCATTCTGTTGACAGAATTCTGTTAGCCTTTGCCCTGATGCATTTTATACTCCAAGGCCAAACTTGCCTGTTATTCCAGGTATCTCTTGACTTCCTACTTTTGCATTCCAATTCCCTATGATAAGTAGGACATGTTTTTTGGTGTTAGTTCTAGGTCCTGTAGATCTTCGTAGAACTGATCAGCTTCTTCAGCATCAGTGGTTGGGGAATAGCCTTGGATTACTGTGATGTTGAATGGTTTTCGTTGGAAATGAACCAAGATCATTCTTTCATTTTTAAGGTTACACCCATGTGCTGCAATGTTCCCAGCACCATTTATTGAAGAGTCTGTCTCTACTCTATTGTATAGTTTTTCCTCCTTTGTCATAGATTAATTGACATGGGTACAAGGGTTTATTTCTGGCCTTTCTATCTTGTTCCATTGATCTATTAATATATTTCTGTCTTTGTGCCAGTACTATACTTCTTTGATTATTGTAGCCTTAATAGTATAGTCTGAAGTCAGGGAGCCTGATTCCTCCAGCTCCGTTTTTCTTTCTCAAGATTGCTTTGGCTATTCAGGATCTTTTGTATTTGCATAAAACTTTAAAAATTTGTTTCAGTTCTGTGAAAAATGTCATTGGTAATTTGATTGGGATTCCACTGAACCTGTAGGTTGCCTGGCGTATTATAGTCATTTTGACAATATTGATTCTTCCAATTCAAGAACATGGTATATCTTCCCATCTGTTTGTGTCATCTTATGAGATGGTCGGATGGCATCACCAACTCAATAGACATGAGTTTGAGCAAACTCAGGGAGATCATAAAGGACAGGGAAGTCTGGTGTGCTGCAGTCCATGGGGTCGCAAAGAGTCGGACACAACTAAGTGACTGAACAACAACAACAATTTCTTTCATCAGCATCTTAGTTTTCAGAGAACAGGTCTTTTGCCTCCTTAGATAGGTTTATTCCTAGGTATTTTTTTCTTTTTGATGCTATGGTAAACGGGATTATTTCCTTAATTTCTCTTTCTGACCTTTCATTGTAAGTGTATAGAAATGGAACAAATATTTAAAGTTAATTTTTATTGGAGTATAATTGCTATCCCTGGTGGCTCAGATAGTAAAGAATCTACCTACAATACAGGAGACCCCGGGTTCGATCTCTGGGTCAGAAAGATCCCCTGGAGAAGGAAATAGCAACCCACTCTGGTATTCTTGCCTGGAGAATTCCATGGACAGAGGAGCCTGATGGGCTATAGTCCTTGGGGTTGCAAAGAATTGGACATGACTGAGTGACTAACACACAATTACTTTATGATGTTTTGTTAATTTCTTGCTGTACAGCAAAATGAATTATCCTATGTATACATATACTCCCTCTTTTTTAGATTTTGTTCCCATATAGGTCACCACAGACCATGAGTGGAGTTCCCTGTGCTATACGGTAGAGTCTCATTAGTTCTGTATTTTATAAATCAAAGTGTATATATGTCAGTTCCAATCTCTGAATTCATCCCACCCACCTTCCCCTCTTGGTAACCATAAATTTGTTCTCTTCATCTGTGACTCTACTTCTGCTTTGCAAATAAGTTCATCTCTACTATTTTTCTAGATTCCACATATAAGTGATATTATACAGTATTTGTGCTTCATTTTCTGACTTCCTTTACTCTGTATGACAGCTCCAGGTCCATCCACATCTCTGTAAATGTATTTCATTCTTTTTAATGGTAAGTACTATTCCATTGTGTATATGCATCACATTTTTATCCATTCCTGTCAATGGACTTTTAGGTTGCTTCCATGTCCTGGCTATTGTAAATAGTGCTGCAATGAACATCACAGTGAACATAAACCTTTCGGATTATGGTTTTCTCTGGATATATGCCCAGGAGTGGGATTGCTGGGTTATATGGTAGCTCTATTTTTAGTTTTGTAAGGAACCTCCATACTGTTCTCCAAAGTGACAGTACCAATTTACATTCCTATCAAAAGTGTAGGAGGGTTCCCTTTTCTCCATACCCTCTCCAGCATTTATTGTTGATGATGATGGCTATTATCAACAATTATATCACCTCACTGGTATGAGGTGATATGTCATTTTTTTTATTTGAAAATGCAACAGGTTTCTGTATATTAATTTTGTATCTGCAGCCTTATGAAATTACTGATGAACTCTCATAGTTATCTGGTACCATCTTTTGGATTTTCTGTGTATAGCATCATTTTATGTTAACTTCTTTTCCAATTTGGATTCCTTTTTTCTTCTCTGATTGCCATGGCTAGGACTTTCAAAACTGTTCAATAAAAGAGGTAAGAGTGGACGTTCTTCTCTTATTCCTGATCTTAGAGGAAACTGCTTTCAGCTTTTCACTGTTGAGTATGATGTTAGCTGTGGTTCTGTCATATATGACCTTTATTATATTGATGTAGGTTCCCTCTATGCCAACTTTCTGGAGAGTTTTTATCATAAATGAGCATACAATTTTGTCAAAAGCTTTTTTTTTCATCTATTGAGATGATCGTATGGTTTTTATTCTTCAATTTGTTAATGTGTATCACACTGATTGATTTGTGGATATTGAAGAATCTCTGCATCCCTGGGATAAATCCCACTTGATCATGGTGTATGATCCTTTTAATGTATTGTTGTATTCTTTTTGCTAGTATTTTGTTGAGAATTTCTGCATCTACATTCATCAGTGATATTGGTCTGTAATTTTCTTTTTTGTGGTGTCTCTGTCTGGTTTTGGTATCAGGGTGATGGTGACCTCCTAGAATGAGTTTGGGAGTGTTTCTTCCTCTTCAGTTTTTTGGAATAGTTTCAGAAGGATAGGTGTTACATCATCTCTAAATGTCTGATAGAATTCACTTGTTAAGCCATCTGGTCCTGGACTTTTGTCTGTTGAAAGTTTTTACTTGTGACTGGTCTGTTCATATTTCCTATTTCTTCCCGGTTCAGTCTGGAAGATTGTACCTTTCTAATAAGAATTTTTCCATTTTGTCTAGGTTATCTATTTTATTGGCATATAGTCACTTGTAGTGGTCTTGTATGATCATCTGTATTTGTGGTATCAGATTTAATTTTTTTTATTTCTAATTTTATTGATTTGAGCTCTTTTTTTTTTTTGATGAGTCTAACTAAAGGTTTATCAATTTATCTTTCCAAAGAACCAGCTTTTAGTTTCATTGATGTTTTCTATTTTGTCTCTATTTCTTTTATTTCTGCTGTAATCTTTATAATATTTTCCTTCTAATTAATTTGGATTTTGTTTATTCTTTCTCTAGTTGCTTTATATGTAAGGTTAGGTTGTTTGAGGTGCTTTTCCTTGTTTCCTGAGGTAAGACTGTGTGGCCATAAACTTCCTCTTAGAACTGCTTTTGCTGCCCAAGAGCTCACACTAATGAGTATTCCCTGGGGCCTCCACCAGTGTCCTTGCCCCCAAAGTGAGTCACAGCTGACCCCCAGGCCCTGAGGAGACCCTCCAAGACCCACAAGTAGGTCCGGCCTAGGCGCTTATGGACTCACTGCTTTGCCCGGGGTCCCAGTTCATGTGAAACCTGTGTGCATCCTTCAAGAGCGGAGTCTCTGTTTCCCTCAGCCCTCTGGAGATCCCGCACTCAAGCCCCACCGGCCTTCAAAGACAAATGCCCTGGGAGCGCCTCCTCCTGCTGCCAGAACCTCAGGCAGGGGAGCCTGATGTGGGGCTTAGAGCTCTCACTCCTGTGGGAGAACCTCTATGATACATTTATTTTCCAGGCTGTGGATCACCCACTGGTATGTGATTTGATTTTGTTGCTAATGTGCCCCTCCTACTATCTCACAGTGGCTTCTTCTTTATCTCTTGGTGTAGAGTATCTTTTTTGGTAGATTCAAGTCTTTTTTGTCAATGGTTGTTGTCCTGCAGTTAGTTGTGATTTTGGTGTTTTCATGAGCAAAGGTGAGCAAGTCCTTCTACTCTGCCATCTTCTCGAATCATTCCACTGGAATTTTTTTTTTAAACTGGAGGGTCTTGTTGTAATTTCCATAAACTTCATTAAACACCCACTCTCACCCTCCAGGTACAAGGATGTCAAAGTTGGTGAGAACTGCCAATTCTATACCCATGTTCTAATGTAATCCTGGAATGACATGTTTGGTTACCTGAAAGTATGCATTATAGGTCTTTAGGTCTTAAGCAGTATCTCCCTGATTATAAACTTGGCCACAATGAGAAGAAGGTGATTTGATTATCTCATATTTAGTATAAAGTGTTCAACAATTTTCCTTTCTCCAAGTTATAATCCACAAATCCTTTATTAACCATCAGTGAAGAGACAAAGTATCAGCTGTCTATCTACACTGGGAAGAAACTCATAGCTTGAGTTTATTCTTCAAAATATGGTACATGTAGGACCCCCTCCAGCTCTCCAACACAGAGATGGGCTCTTCAGGTATTACTTCCACAAACACTAGCAACTTCTTCTGAGGTACTGAAACTCAACCCTCTGCTCACCTGATGGCTTTGGAAGTAGAAACAGGAACTGGTGCTTTGGTGGGAGAACCCAGCCATATCTCAGGGAAGCATGGACAGACAGAATGACATTTGAGCTCTTGTCATCAACTGCTCTTGTATGTACATGTACATAATCATCTGTCCACACAGATGCCAGGGTTCCCTAAGCATGTGATGCTCTGCGAAACTGCGATATGTTTTAAATTCTGAGACCTGAAGGAAAAGGTGTGACAACGGTTGGTGTGAAAGGAGTATTTAGGTATTTCTGTGGCCTAAATCCTTAGCATTATTTATCCACATATGTTGGTTTGTGGGTGTGTGAGAGGTTCATATGTTTATTTCCACTTAAACTCAGGTACTTCTATGACTGAAACTGTACAATGCACACAAAGGAACACAGCAAAACAAAAGTAGTCTGTTTGCTAAAATCAAAGCCCTTTCTGAGGGTGGACCCCACTGTGGGGCAGCCAGGTTACCCCAGGGGTCCCCCTGAAGTAGATCACTTCATGATGGGCCAAGTTTTTGGAGGGTGACTTTTTAGAGTGCTGTGCCGAGGGTGTCAGGGGTGAGACGTTCCTCTTCTGAGGCCTCACTTCTAGGCTCATTTCCATCCCTCCCTTTTTTCCTGAAAGAAACACATACACACCCTCAGCCTACTGTTTAAAAGGCATATTTAGCCAATAGAATTTCATAAGATCTGGAACGTGCTGTGAGGGGATTTAAGGGCAGAGCTGAAACAAGGCAGAGTTTCAGGACTAAGATAAAAGATGATGATGTGGCTAAGATGACCACACTAAATAGTCCCTGAGGCCTCATTGTTCTGTGAGCGCCTGACCTTCATGGGTGACGTTCTTTTTTAACTATAGTTGCCTCACAGTTCAGCCCCAGGGTCCCACGGAAGCATGATCTTTTCCTCTCTGGGGTCCAAGGGCAGCCCCATTCTGATTTTAAGTTGAAATTCTTTGCCAAAATACCCCTGAGGAAGAAACTGATTCCTCTCCAGGCTATCATAGGTGGCAAGTCCCTTATTTCCTTTTCCTGTTCCAAGCCCCTCTTCCCCAGCCCTGTTTCCTTGGCCAATGTTCTCTCTGTTGCCATGAGAGCACCTACCAATGCATTCTGCCTCACGCTCGTCATTTTAGTCCAAACTGCATTGCCACAAACACGCAAGCAGCTCCACAGGGTCTCACCCCTGTCATCCCCTGGGGCCCGGTGTCCCCTCCTTCTCTGGGTTCACGAGATTGCCTTCTCAAAGACCCTTGAGTTTCTGAGGAGCCACCATGTACTCTGGAATTTTTCTTCAAACATCAGGCTCTGTGTTTTCATTTTATCATATTCATATCTGCCCCGTATTAGGATACTTCACAAGGCATGATCACTTGGAAATAGATTGGAGTAGGAGATTTCTCTTTGAAGAACAGTAGTGGGTGTCCAAAAGCTCAGCATTTTTTTAAGGAGGTGAACAAGTACAGACACTAATGCTACGGGAATCGGGACACAGTCTATGTATGGAGTCCAGTCACACTGGTATGGGCTTTTTATAGGTAGGAAGCTTTCTCCCAGCTAAGTTTCTTACCTTAGTACTTAAAAAAAAAAAAAATTTAGACTCAGACTCAGGGGTGAAATTATTCTTTCCCAAGAACCAGGGACGAAAGGGCCTTCATTGAGAAGCCTTGAGGCAAAAAGTGGACCTGGAATGACCTTGGAGGGTACGTACAATTTGGAAGAAAACTAGCACATTGTGCCGATCATGTAGAATGTTTGTTGAATCCTGAATGCTGGCAGCACACGGAGTCCCAGGCCTTCTGCCAGCCTTCCAATGCCCTATCAAAGTGTTCCACACCAACCAGCAGATAGATTACTGATAAGATGAGAACAGACCCAAGAAAAACCTGGCACTGATTCTGGATGTCTCGAGGGATGGATTTAGGATTATGGCCTCTCATTTCAAAACTGTTAGTATAGCAGCAATATTTTAACACAGTTCCGGGCCTGATTGATTTGTTTTCCAAAGACCTAAGAGAAGCTGGAGGGCATCAGTGATTTATGTGGCTGACAGTTCTACATTGGACTTTACAGTGACTGTTGCTAATTGTAAATCGAAATGGTTACCTTATTATCTAATGTATCACATAGCCCTGGGGCTGCAACTGAGTTCACTCTGGAGAATGTGGGGAGGGTAATATGGTACTGCTGCTGCTGCTGCTAAGTGGCTTCAGTCGTGTCCGACTCTGTGCGACCCCATAGATGGCAGCCCACAGGGCTCCCCCATCCCTGGGATTCTCCAAGCAAGAACACTGGAGTGGGTTGCCATTTCCTTCTCCAATGCATGAAAGTAAAAAGTGAAAGTGAAGCCACTCAGTCGTGTTCGACTCTTAGCGACCCCATGGACTGCAGCCCACCAGGCTCCTCCATACATGGGATTTTCCAGGTAAGAATACTGGAGTGGGGTGCCATTGCCTTCTCCTAGCTTCATTCAAAAGGTAGCACTGCCTTGGGATGAGGCCACTGGTTTTTCTCCCTGTGCAGAAGGAAAGGGTGAGCTGCCAGAGACCCCCTAGCCATAGCCAGAGGCTGCAGCCCTATCAGGCCTTTCCCTTCCATCACTTTTCTTGGTACCATTTTTTTCTTCACAAAAACACAGTAGCCGGCATGGATTGCATTGTGCCTCCCAGTTCCCCTTGGCCCATTCATGTGTTCAAGCTTTAACCCCCAGTACTACGGGAGTAAGGGAGTTAAAGTCAGGTCATTAGGACTGGCCCTGATCAGATATAACTGAGATGCTTATAAAAAGGAGAAATTTGAACACAGAGATAGGCACACAGAAGGAAGACACAGGGAGAAAATGGCCATCCACAAGCCAAGAAGGGAAGCCAGAAAGAGATCCTCCTCTTACAGCCCTCAGAAGGGATGAACCCTGCCAACACCTTGACCTTGAACTTCTAGCTTCCAGAACTGTGAAACAATACATGCAATTCTGTTGTTTATGCCACCCAGTTTATAGCACTTCATTATGGCAGCCCTAGGAAACAGATACAGTACTATTACTGGGGTTTACAGAGTTGTTGTTGTTGTTGTTTTTTAAATAAGGACCTATATTTGAATTTTATTATGGTGGTGCTAGTGGTAAAGAACCTGCCTGCCAATGCAGGAGACTCACAAGAGACACGAGTTCAATCCCTGGGTTGGGAAGATCCCCTGGAGGAGGAAATGGCAATCCACTCCAGTATTCTTGGAGAATTCCATGGACAGAGGAGCCTGGCGGGTTACAGTCCATAAGGTCGAAAAGAGTCGGACACGACTAAAGTGACTTAGCACGCACACATACTTAACCGTATATTCTATTGGGAGCTACCACAAAAGCTTTAGTCCCCTGCAGGTAGAATGGCTGTAAAGAACAGGCTGTCAAAGACTGAAAATGAAAAAAAGGCTTTTTCACCCTATGTTTGTTGATACTTCATTAAAGATGCTGACTAAGCAGTAAAAAGGATTTTTCTGTGTTTAACCCCCAAATTGCCATAGGGCTTACAAAGAGGCTCAAGTGTATCTGGCCTTGATGGATGAGAAGGGCATGCTAGGATCCTAGGGAAAATTAGCACCTTCATTTTTATGTCTGATTGTAATTGCAGCCTCCACTCCAACTTGAAAGGTGGTAGATGTCTGTCAGAGGGAACTGCCTTTGCTGTTTGAAGGATGTACCCCAGCCAAACGTGGGTTCACAGCACCAAGAGGCTACCATAAAGTAAGTACATGGAGTGGAGACAGTCCTCCGAGCCTCACACTCGCACTTAGATTTCAATTCCAGGACCTCAATCAATCCTTATCCAGGTTGGTCAGAGGCACCTTCTTACCACGAGGTGGCAGTAGTGCCTGCTGTAGGAACCCAGTCCCATATCCAGTTGATAAATGAAGGTGGTAAGGTTCACCTTAGAATCAAATGCATTTTTCCTAACTGGCCAACCATCTTAGGCGCTCTTAGGGGAGAGCTTTCCCTTCCGTTTAGCACAGAAGGATTATAGGGTGTTCAGAGCTGAAGGACCCTGTCGACAAGCTGACTGGGTCTCAGCCTTGGATGTGTGGGGAGCTTTTAAAAATACCAGTGCCCTGCTCCACCCTCAGGGATTTTCTCTCTAACACACAGTATGTCCCCAACATATGACTGTATCTGTTAATACATTCATTCACCTGATACTTTTTTGCGAGGAGACCACAATAATTTGGGAACATATATCCAACCTCATGTCCCTGGTGGCTCAGATGGTAAAGAATCTGCCTGCAGGGCAGGAGACCTGGGTTTGATTGCTGAGTTGGGAAGATCCCCTGGACAACGGAATGGCAACCCACCCCAGTATTCTTGCCTGGAGAATTCCATGGACAGAGAAGCCTGGTGGGCTACATTCCATGGGGTCATGGAGAGTCAGACACGGCTCTGATGAGCGACTGATACACACACACACACACACACACGCTAAAGAGCGTCTGTGTGCCCTTTCACATGTCCTCAGTAAGGTGCTGTAGTTGGTTGACTAGTGTCCCCTGAAAATTCACATCTACCTGGGGCCTTGAAATGTGATCGTATTCAGAAATACGGTCTTAGCAGATATAACCTAGTTAAGATAAGGTCATCTGGTATTAGCTGCTACTGCTACTACTAAGTCGCTTCAGTTGTGTCCGACTCTGTGCGACCCCATAGACAGCAGCCCACCAGGCTCCCCCGTCCCTGGGATTCTCCAGGCAAGAACACTGGAGTGGGTTGCCATTTCCTTCTCCAGTGCATGAAAGTGAAAAATGAAAGGGAAGTCTCTCAGTGGTGTCCGACTCTTCGTGACCTCATGGACTGCAGCCTACCAGGCTCCTCCATCCATGGGATTTTCCAGGCAAGAGTGCTGGAGTGGGTTGCCATTGCCTTCTCCTCTGGTATTAGGGTGGGCCCTAAATCCAGTGACAGGTGTTATCACAAGAAGAGAGGACACACAGAGAGTCCCAGGGTGGCAGTGTGAAGACTGGGGAAGAGATTATAGAGTATTGCAAGTGGAACAATGCTCAGGACCACTTGACCAGAAGCCAGAAGAAGCCAGGAAGCATCCTTTCCTAGATCCTTCACAGGTAGCAGGGCCCTGCCAACATCTTGACCTTGGACTTCTTTGACTTGGAGACACATTTCTGTTGTTTAAGCCTCCCAGTCTGTGGCACTTTGTCGTGGCAGCCCTGGGAGCACAGGCAGAGAAAAAGGGAAGCTGGGCGCTCGTCTCATCCGCATGCCATCTGTCACGTCAGAGGGGCCTTATTTTTTACTAAGTGGACAGTACGTAGGCATCCTCCCTTCTACTCACTTTTCCCATTCTTCCTCAGGTCCCCAGAGTGCGAATGGTATGAGGGACAGCCAGCTCATGAGGTCCCACAGGTATGATTTAAACTTACTTTCCCTAAAGTTTTCATTTCCCTAAATTCTTTTGAATTTGCTTTTTTTGTTTCCAGAAGGCTCAGGGCCTGGTAGTCCCCAGGTTCATACCATTAGAATCTGTTCTTCCACAAACACACTCTTCCCAAGAGTTGAAAAGGCTTATTAGGAGACTAGCAAACACTGGTTTCCTATGATGAGGGAGAAGATGGAAATCGAAAGCAGAGAAGCGACAAGAAGATTCTGGAGGGAGTGGGGAAGGAGAGAGAGCCTGGTGTTGAGAGGTAAAGACAAAGAATAACAGGGGCCCCCAACGAGGGCCTGGATGAATAGGAATCTTAGGCGAGCTTGAGAGCAAAACCAGCCTTGAGAAAGGTGGAAATCAAGCTGGCCTGTGAGGCCACGATTCACTATAAAGCCAGGACAGAAAGAAAAGAACTACCATAGCTCTGCAAATCTGTCATCCAATTAACTGTGGGCCTAATTTAACTGAAAAGCCAGTATGCCTTTATAACTCCAATTCTCTAAGCTAATCCTTAAACAGCAGTTTAATGCTGTTTGTTAAAAAAAAAAAATCCCACAGAGACCTAATCCAGACTGATGGGTTGCCTCATTAATTTGAAGCTGGCGTCACTCTTGTTTGAGGATGAATCCTTTCTAGGTGCCGTGGGGTGCAGGCAGTCAGATCCATTTTGTCAGCTTTTCCACCTGTCTCAGAAATGTTATTTGGTCAGTGACTTAAAAGGATCAAACCCTCTTTGAAAAGCGCCCTATTTTTTGCCCTTTCTGAAATCTCTTCCTTTCTCAACCATGTGGTCAGACAGTGGAAGAAACTGGCATTCTGGTGAAACTTCTAAACCAAAGGCAGCTACTGCCTCTCTCTTCCTATTTCGATCACACTAAGACCTACCAGAAACATGAGCAGCATCTCTGGTTGGTGGGGATGTTAGCTCTCTGCGGAGAAGCAACAGAATTGCCACTGTTTCAAATAAACATCCTTTGCAGCCAGTGCTGGCTCAGGCAAGGAATGATTCCAGAGACCGACACTTCACATACAAGTCATTAACGTCAATGTCAGGAAAGTCAAGTCCAGAAATGCATTGCCAAAAAGTTCCACTGAGTTTTCTAGGACCCCCATGACCTAATTTAAAGTGTCTTTCTTTTTCTCTCAAGCTTTTTTTTCATAGATAATAGTATGATAAGCTGTTAATTCAATCATTTTCGCTTCTCTGCCACCCTTCATCCCATGATCAGAGAGTATTATTAACCACCCTGAAGACACATTAAATAACCAAGCTGTCTGACAGCTGCATATCAGAACACTAATAGCCAATACTGGCTTGGCTAAAAAAAAAAATGGCTTAACTGTTTCTTTGCCCACAGCTGTTTTTGCACTTCAGCCATCGTGCAGAAACACATCTGGATGATCGGATATATTATTGGGAGGCTGCTAATACGTAAAGTGTAAAGCAAAAAGGGCATGCCTTCAAGACTAAATAACAGAAGCAAGAAAACTGTTATTTTGTGGCAGCCCTCTTTCACTTCTCTATTATTTAATAAAGCAGTTCCATTATCTCTTACCTGCCCACCCATTCCCAGTTAGTCATAAAAAAGGACACTCCCACCCACATTTTTCAGCTGCACTGCCATCGTTGCTTGTTCCTCTTTGCACTAACACCAAATGACAGCTACCGTGATCAGTGCCTTAGAATATCGGATGATTCAAAAAGCGGAATCCGGCCCTATTATGAAGACGGCATGATTGGCCATTTAAAATCAAGAGCCTGCTCATCTCTGCTGTATTCTTTTAAATACTCCAATCTGTGTCATCAACTCAATATTCAGTGGAAAACATCTCTTTGGTTATTGGACAGAATCTTAAAAAACCCGATGATGTGAGTATTTGAAACTGAATCAGATAGCCTGGAACGACAGCGTGAGGGTGAACAGCCTTTTTCCAAGAAATAACTAGGAACATGGAACCTGAAGCAAATGCTTGAATAAGGACAATGGAACAACTAGCAGCCATTTAAGGTAACCTATCCTTTTAATTTTATGTCAAACTACTGGAAAAGGCAGAATAGCTAGCCTAATTTACATGCACATAATGGGAAGAATCTTATTTTTTAATTAGAGGATAATTGCTTTACAGTGTTGTGGTGGGCTCTGCGGTACAACAACGTGAATCAGCCGTAAGTATACATATATCCCCTCCCTCTTGAGCCTCCCTCCAACCCTGCCCCCATCCTACCCGGGTAGGTTGTCCCAGAGCACCGATCTCAACTCCCTGTGCGATACAGCTGCTTCCCGCTACCTTTCTACACATGGTGGTGTATACGTCAACGTCAGCGCTACTCTCAATTCACCCCACCCTCTTCCCCCCATCCCAAGTCTGTTCTCTCTGTCTGCATGTCTCTTCCTGCCCTGCAAATAGGTTCATTACTATCATTTTTCTAGATTCCGTATATATGTGTTAATATACATTTTTCTCTTTCTGACTTAACTTCACTCTGTATTACAGGCTCTACATTCATCTACCTCACCACAACTCACTCAAATTCATTCCTTTTAATGATTAATATTCAACTGTGTATATGTACCACATCTTCTTTATCCATTCATTTATTGATAGACATCTAGGTTGCTTCCGTGTCCTAACTATTGCAAATAGTGCTGCAATGAACACTGGCTTACATGTGTCTTTGAATTATGGTTTTCTCAGGGTATATGCTCAATATTGGTATTGCAGGGTCATATGGTAGTTTTATTCCTAATTTTTTAAGGAACCGCCATAGTATTCTCCATAGTGGCTGTATCAACTTACATTCCCACCAACAGTGCAAGAGGGTTCCCTTTTCTCCACACCCTCTCTAGCATTTATTGTTTGTATATTTTTTCGATCATGGCCATTCTGACCAATGTCAGGTGATACCTCATTGTAGTTTTGATTTGCATTTCTCTAATAATGAGTGATATTTATAAATGCATCTTTAAAAAGAAATTTCTTATGCTGTCTGGTGTGCATAAATCAAGTTTATATTTTAAAGAGATATAAACAATATTGTCCATTAGTATATAAATAGTAGCACTAGCAATTGGTAGCACAACCAACAATTCTTAAAGGAGGAGAAACATTATAAGAAAAATTTGTGTTTGGTTACAACACCTAGTATAATATCACCACAGAAACTTTCAACTGCCCTTTCAGTAAAGATGGCTATGATTAAGAGGATTCTAATCAGGTCAAGAGGAAGGAGAGACAACGATGCTGGCAAGATTGGTTTTCCTTTCTGATGCTTTTCTTTGCTATCCATTCTTTCATAGTGTGGAGGCAAATGAAAATATTGAAGGGAGGGCAGTGAGTTGCGTCCTCTCAGATTGGAAGAGCATGCAAAATAATCTCCAGAGTGAAAACACACCCTAGAAATATAAGTTAATGGTGCAGAATTTTCTGAATGTGTTGCCACAAAAGTTGAAATACTGTGAAGGTTGATGGTAGAATGTGTGATGAAACTGCAATACGAAAAAACAGCTTATAGCTATTCTGAGGGGGAAAAAAACACCTTATTTCTGGAACTCCTTGTAGTTTAGAATAGGCCATGGCCAGTCAGAGCTGGAAGGGGTCTTAAGAGGTGATTTAATGATCCATTTCATAGATGAGAAAACTAAGGAGCAAAAAGGGTGATTAATTGACCATCAGTGATTAATGAGAGGCAGAGACAAGCATAGAATCTCAGTGCCTATTTCTAATTAGTCCCTGTCTCATTTGGTTCTGCACAAGTAGAAGGGAATAAGTTAAAGTACTAGAACAATGGTGTGGGAGACCAGTTCTGGGGATCCATGAGGTCACCCTATTTTCCTATTAATACTAAGATGTTATTTGCCTTTCTCATTCCCTCTCATGGGTGCACAGTGGAGTACAGTCACATGCTGGATCATGCCAGATGAATGTGGAAGCAGACACCCAGCTTCTTACAAGAGGGATTGCAAAAACGTAAAATAATGCCATTCTTTTCACTAAGCTTATTTTCATTCTGAAAAATCGAAATTTTCATAAAAATATATTTAACATTTTAATAGTTGTTTCAAATCAATATTTTTGAAATTTCTCATTTTAATTTTAAAAATACAAAATGTTGATAGATATAATCCACATATACAAAAGCTATTTGGGATCCTCAACTTTTAGAATATGAAGGGATCCAGTCCACATATACAAAAGCTATTTGGGATCCTCAACTTTTAGAATATGAAGGGATCCAGAGATCAAAAGGTTTAAGAACTGAGGCAACAAAAACTTGAAAAAATAGAAAGGATGAAAGAGGAATTTTATAAAAACTAAAAATCCTCACTCCTTCCTTTTTGGATCCACTTCTTGCCTTCGTTAGGAGCATGATTCCAGTGAGATGGATACATCAATCAGGAACAACTACAGTGATGGGGGCTTCATGGGCAATATTACAGTGATGGGGGCTTAGGTAGGAGCTGGATTTGAATTTTGGCTCTGCCACTTGAAAGCTCTGAGAACTGATCAGTTAAGCCCCAGGTTCCTCGTCTGCATGAATGGAGGCAAGTAGAACACCTACCTTATGAAAGGGTTAGTGTAAGAAAAGCATTGGTATAGTGCCTGCCTATGGTATGTACCCAGTTTGGCCATTATAATTATTGTTCAAAATACTATGCTACGAAAACCTACTGAATGGGAGAAGGCATCTGCAAATGATATGTCTGATGATGGTTTAATATCCAAAATATATAAAGAAGTCATACAACTCAATTTATATATATATATATATATATATATGAAACCTGTTTGTTTATATATATATTATGTTATACGTGTATATACATATAAAAAACCTGATATATAGATTATGTTGTTTATATATATATACAACCAGGTTAAAAAATAGGCAGAGGACCTGAATAAGCATTTTTCCAAAGACTTATAGATGGCCAACAGGCATATGAAAAGAGGCTCAACATCACTAATCGTCAGGAGAATGCAAATCAAAACCACACACCTGTCAGAATGGCTGTTATCAAGCAGCCTTGTAAGGTAGGTGTTAATTCCCTCTTTTGGTCAATAAGAACACAAAGAGTTGCCAGAGCTACACCAAGTCCTTACTCAAAACCCGCCAACCCTTTCCTTCAGTAGGAGTTAACATAAATCCTTTAAGTCACAGGATCCAGAGATAAGAAAGGAAGTTATAAGGAGAGAAGTAAAACCCAAAAACCCAGATGGAACCAGCAGGGACCAAATGGTGATAAATCTGACCTCAAACAGACCCTGATTCTCATTAAACACTGATTTTACTACATTAGTGAATTAAATGACATACCCACTGGTGGTCACAACTGGAAATTAAGGACCAAAAAAGGATAAAAAGAGTGGCACCCTACTCCCTCAAACATCCCAGTCCCTTCCCACATAGACTACTGCACATGCCTCCACTTAGCTTCATCTCATCCCTCCTCCTCTTGTCTTTACTCTTTAAAATCAAACCCTTCTCACCACATGGGTGAGAAGCTGACTTGTGAACTATATATATTCTCACCTCTCCATTCTTCGGCCATTGAACAAGGCTTGCACTGCACTGATCTCAGCTTTGGCTTCATTATTTGGCTACACGAACCCACACGTCCCCCACACAAGTGGATACAATTGAGTCAAAATAGATGTTAGTTTGTGAAGAATGACACCAAGGTGCCCCAGTTGGCTTCAACAACAGGGGATTTGCTCTCATTACATATGATGATTTAGGATTTTATCCTCAATATTCTTCTGTGTGCTGTTCTATAAGAACTATGGGATGACATAATTTGTGAAAAGACACACTGTTTGTAGAAGTGATGGGGTGCCATTGTTTAAAACTCAGATATGCCTTACCTTACAGAACTTGTTCTTGTATGAGCTATGGCTTGGATCCATTTGTTAACGAGGAGGAAAAGAAGGGGA